>NC_089766.1:37871203-37963703 GCF_040412425.1 Macrobrachium rosenbergii
GTGCCTCACACTTTCCTTCAGTAACAGAGAGAAATGCGATCTTGGTTACAGGTGACATCACAGTTAAAGACTTCAGGTTTGTATATCTAGGGAATATGCAAATTACAGTCAATCCCAAATTGTTCCTGCAAGAATAAAAACTTTTCTCTGCCCTATAGAGAAGTTTCCAAGCACTTACAGGTAGGAAGAGATAAGTGTTCTGGCTTTGCCAAACACCTGCCCTCAGCACTTGTCGCACCAAGAAGTTCCTCCCGAATGCTGGGGACAGCACAGTGTCCCTGACTCCATGAGCCCTCATACAAAACATAAAGCTGTCATACACTGAACATTCATATTCCTACCAGAGTAAGATGATGTTCTTGGACACCTCCCTCTGTAAATTCTGTACCTACAATGGACTGAATTTGCTGAATGGCTGAGCAGTAGCCTTTACAACAGAAACAGAGAAGAACTTGTCTCAGCAGATGTAAATTAGAAACTCTGCAATCTCCTGAAGAGTGGCTCTAACTAGACAGATACTCCTTTGAAAACATCAACCATTAGTTAGTCAACTTTGCCTGAGACATCTGCTGCAGACTTCCTGACAATACCTGACACCTCCTCCACAGCCAAGCACAAAATGAGATGCTGGATAGTTTCCTGCTGCAAAGTGCAAGTGACTCCACGGCTTGGTGGAACCTCAGCAGATGTGGCTGCCAAAGCAACATGAGTCACAGGGGTAGTTCTCACAGCATCTTGATAGGAAGGCCCAGCAGACCACTGGCCACTCAGCATGTGGACAATGAGGAGCCACCAAAAAATCCTGAAACAGGTTAATCACTCAGTGGGTGGGGCTGAATGGAAGTAAGTCATACACATTATGGTTCTCCCCAAGGTTGCTGGAAGATATCAATAGCAGCCCAGGGTTCCGGCACTGGAAGAACATAGGAGCTTCTTGGTTTCATTGCATGGTGTACAAATCAATCACCAGGGTCCCTAAACCTTAACAGCCTTTCTGGTACATGAGGGTGTAGGGACCACTCTCTCCCTCTCCCAAAGACCTGGCCCTGGTGGCAAATGAGGTGGTCTAACACATTCCAACATCCTGTGATGTATTTGGCTGACAGCTCATTAGTGTGGTGAACGACCCACTTGCACACCTGCCTTACCAACCTGTACACACACAGAGAGAGAGAGAGAGAGAGAGAGAGAGAGAGAGAGAGAGAGAGAGAGAGAGAGAGAGAGTAACTAATTCTTTGCTTGTTAACATGTCATCATGGTCATGTTGCCACTCATCAACACCAAGTAACTCATCAGCTGATCTGGAATGCTTGCTAATGAAAATGATCTAAGTAAAGGCAACAAAGATGGAAAAGTCACTGAGGTGTGTGCCCCACCATTCTTTCAGTGCATTCAGGAACAAAAGTATCTCTGGAAGGCCGAGTTCAGCAGAACTCCCACAAAGAAGTTCCAATCATCCAACCTCTAAGCAAGATTTCCAACACTTCCTGGAAAGTGTTAGAGCACAGATGGATCTACCTGTGAAGCATGAGTTCCTCCAAGAATGACAAGTGATCAAGAAGGATCTGCCAAAGCTGCCCTGAAGGTAGGTAGGGCCAGCAGTGCACCCAGTGTGGTGCAATGTAGGCATTACCCAAAAGTGGTTTGCAGTATCCCTTCAGGCTCCAGCTGCACCCACTTTATAGCCTTTAATTTACCTCTCTTCCCACTTCCTTTCTTCCATCTTGTTGTCCAACCAATCCAACTCCCTCTTTCACTGTTATAAGTGTTAAATGGCTAGAAGTGCCACAGTGTTTAGCTATATTGCCAATGCCAAAATGAGCTAGTGTTCCTGTCATGACAGGAACTGCACTGCTAATTCCCTGAACTTGCAGTTCCCAGACTCAATGAGATGGACAATTGCACCTATTTTATTGATCAGCATGTCCATCTACTTCCTCCCTACACCAACAACTTTCAGAACTTTGCCTCATCTTCCTTCAAAGAAGACACCAGAAAAGCCAAAATCCACCAGTGTATTGAGCCACTGGCTCGACCACTATGAAACTTGGAATGAAGGCAAGGCAACCAACTCTACAGCTCCTGCTTTGGCAGCCGAGAAAAAAATCCCTTCTGCATGAAGCTATCAAAAGAAAGATTGTTTCAGTCCATAAACTTACAAATATATATGTTTCCTGCCATGTCAGAGGTGGCGAGGCAGCTTAGAAAAGCAGCAGCGGGAAAGATAGTTCTCTGGCCTGTACAGGCCCACCTGTAAGGTCAGGTCCCAGTATCCAGTAGGGAGTAATATTTCTGTTGCCATATCCGAGGCAGGGAAGCAACTTGGATAAGCGAAGGAGGAGGAAAGATAGTTCCCTTGACTGGATACCAGGAAATCTATCACCTCAAAAATGCCATTCATTATTCAATGGATGGATTGATGCGAGAATTAGAGGAAGGGCATCAGACATCGCCATAACATTGTGGGATGAATTTAAAGGCGGTGAATGGGTTGTGGAATTGCCAATATTGGCAGATAATACAGTGATGACTAGGGATATTGAAGGGAAACTGAAGCAGTAAAACACCGTGAGCAAGTGAGTTTATATACTTGATATGGTGGAGGTGATTTGCAATTATAATATACAAGCCCAGTGGGAATTCTGACCTATTACATGTTGCTGAATCAGAGAAGTGTAAGAAAAATGAAGGAAGTGGATGCCAGTGATTTAACCATATCATAATGGCTCAACCAAACCATCCCTGTTGGCGGCTGTTAGAGGTGACTAACTACGAGGTTTTCCCCCCTGTTACACCTTTCAAACTTCCTTACTGTC
Organism: Macrobrachium rosenbergii; assembly: GCF_040412425.1. Classification (NCBI taxonomy): domain Eukaryota; kingdom Metazoa; phylum Arthropoda; class Malacostraca; order Decapoda; family Palaemonidae; genus Macrobrachium; species Macrobrachium rosenbergii. The sequence goes on from NC_089766.1 coordinate 37,874,020, forward strand.
AATCTCCCTTTCAGCGCTGAATGACCTCATAGGTCCCAGCGCTTGGACTCTGGCCTAAATTCTATATCCTATTCTGAAAGATGTAGTAACTGTACCTAACTGCTTGTTTCTGGTGAGCGACATTCAGCACTCACTTTTAATTATATGTTGATGAATCAAAAACACACACACACAACACACACACACACACACACACACACACACACACATATATATATATATATATATATATATATATATATATATATATATATATAAATATATATAACATATATATACATGTGTGAGTGATTCGTGTTGGAATGAGCAGAAAACCTTCCCTTCTATTGGAAAACTCTGTTTATAAAAGTAAGAGAAAATCATTCAAAATGAATCCTAAGAGAAAGTAACGAAACTTTCGTTGCGTAAAAATTTAGCTCCAAATGGTCTGGTAACTGAGATAGGCGGAGAGACGCAAGATAGGCCTATCTGATTAACAAGTTTGTCATGATCAGGTATCTATTTCTGGTGACCAATGACATTTTTTCCCTGGTGGCTTCTGTTCAAGATGAACCAACCCGAGAATTCCAGCAAAGAAATCATCCGAGTGAGACTTAGATTTGTCATAGGTCAGTACTCACAGAAGTTTTGTGTAGGTAATTGTAATGTCAACTGTGCCTCATGAAAGTATCAACCTTTCCACGCTTGATTCGTGACTCATATCATTATCTCACAACTTGACACTTCCATCTTATGACCTTTCTTTGACACGGATCCCTCTACTCATAAAGAAATTAATTAAGCTAAGGGAAAAGTACAAGGCACGCCCTTTTCGAAGGAAATATAAGTTAAGTAGCGTAGTGAAGTGTTGCGCCTGTATTTATACCATCAATACAGAGAGAAAATTTCTCATGCCTCGAAATGTGTTTTGCTTGTCTCTTGTGACTTGAAACCCCACCCCTTCAACCCCTCAGGCTCCGCGTCAGCAACCTTAGTAGGTGTGCACGCAAGTAACCTACACTCAATCAATCAACTCCCGGCTTCTCGGCGGGGATCTTGACACTCGTAAGTCGTGAGCGCGTTTGTAATTAAGACTATCATTATTATTTATTCGGTCCACAAAGATGAATATGTTCTTGTTCAATCAGCAAAGTCAGACAAGGCATGGAAGGGCCAGCATTGGACAGGGTGACCACCAGGAAATAATAAAACCCTTGAACATTATTTTGTGGAGCAACGAAGAGTGCAAGTAGCTTCATCCAAAGATTCTTGGTGAAATCGGAAGTTTAACACGTTTTCAAACCATCGCCTCGAACTGGAAAAGGTATAATCTTTGTAAATGGATGTATGTATGTGTATATGTATATATGTGTGTGTATAATATAAATATATATATATATATATATATATATATATATATATATATATATATACATATATATATATATATATATATATATATATATATATATATATACATATTATATATATATATATATATATATATATATATAATATATATACTTTTAGGCATAGTTTTCTCTGACACAGTTTTCATTGAAAGCAATTGCTTTTGTGGCATCAAAGTCAGTAGTGAGTGCTTATGTCAAAAGAACATTCATCCACTGCACTTCTTGGAGAGACGTGAATAATGAACCGGACAGAATTCTATAATTATTAACGAACAATGGACACGCAGATCGTATCATCGAAGCTGCAATCAAAAAGAAAATTGACGAATTCTACCAACCGAACACGACGACGGCAGAAGAAAACCCTATCATTTATCATCGCCTACATTATGGGACTGCGTACAGGGAGGAATGCCGTAGCCTACGGGAATCATTGATAGAGGCGTGACACCTAAGGCCCCTTACAAGAAAATTAACCTCAGGCTATTCAGCAAGCCTAACCCAGCAGCAGCCCTGATAATGAAAAAACAGCACTGCCCCGTGGGACCGAAGGAGATGTGTACGAACGTAGTGTATAAATTCATATGCCCGGAGGAGATGTGTAAATCTCACAGCAATACCTACATCGGACACACTACTACGACCCTTCGGAGGCGAATGCTGGCCCACAGAAAGCAAGGGGCCACACACCAGCACTTCATCGATATTCATGATAGGAAGCCATCCCTACAAGAACTCATCGAAGGCGTTCAAGTCGTCCATAAAGAAACCAACTATGGTCGCCTTTTAATAGCGGAAGCGGTGAGCACCGCCATCCAAAAACCGACTCTAAATATCCAGCAAGTGTCGGATCACATATTCCCTTCCAGCAGAAAGAGGACTGCGCGAGCGAACGCAGACCAGATACCGCGCCCCCGAACGCTAGACACGACGCGGCCCTCAGAAAATACAAGAGCAACCAGGGAAGCACAAGTAACACCTGGTATGTCCCTGAGGCCCCACCAGACACAAACCACAGCCGGCATCTACAGTAGTGGCTGATATCTGCAAAATATTTTTATTCTTATTTTATATTTTTATTTTTGTATATGTAATACGAGTATATACAGTACAACCATACTTTGTAAATAAAAAGAGAAATCCTTTTATACATAACTATTAAGCAATGTCTTGTAGCTACAGTAGAATAACCTTTTCATATTTTCTATGTTAGGCCTAAACCTTTCGACCCAAAAAGTGGTTCATCCTTTTAATCCTTGGACCAATCACAGCTCAGGTCGACTTTTCCATCCCCACGTAGAGACAAAATGATCGTAAATTCAAATTGTAAACCAGTGGTCACCTGAAAATGCCACAGAGTGGAGAAACAGCTGTCGTGACAGAAAACAATTAATGGAACAAAGAAGTTTCTGTGTTCTTCACCGAAGATTGATGCCTGAGAATCAGAAAAAACTCCGACGACATGAAGATTCCGGCAAAAAACTCATTGATGCCACAAAAGCAATTGCTTTCAATGAATATATATATATATATATATATATATATATATATATATATATATATATATTTATATATATTATATATATATATATATATATATATATATATATATATATATATATATATATGCATCAGCTTGAGGTTTTGTAACGAGTTCAAGTTTTTATGAGGATGCAGTTTCATCGTAGCTGGATAACACCTTCAGATAGACAATTATATTTACTCTGAAATGCCACAAAATCCAAATCGGGAAATGAACAACAATGACACGTGGCACATTTAGGAAAGTGAGATAAATAGTACGCGTTCAGCTATAGGCTAAGTTGATAAAAAATTAAATAAATTATTTACAGCGACAATTTCCTTATTCTCCTCGTCAATATTGAAGTAACCCACACAATAAAAAATCAATTAAGCTTCTTAGGATGGATTAAAGCTTTCCACGTGTGTATGAAAACTTGATTTTCCTTCTCTCCAAGACTCGATCCAAGAATATTCCAAGTTTTGTTTCGTCATTCAGTGGACAAATTACTGTATTACTCCTTATCCCGTCTCACTCTTACAAAGTAATGTCACGTTGCCCCTTTGTCAATATTACAACAGACAGACAAAATTCAAACCTTTAGTCTATTTAGATCATTTGCTTAATCAGCACCCAACCAGAAGTCGCGTCTTAGCTACACCTTGCATTATCATTTGAATATTAAATCCTTCCCCAGATCTTCCTACTAATGAACCACCTGTTAGGACGTGAAAGCTTAGACGAAGCGAAAATAAACTACTTGTAAACATTACAACCGAACATTCGTCGTTCCTTCCAAACCTACTTAGAAAATGTCGAAAAAAATGATGAATGAAGAACCATTAACATCCGACGCTAAACGTCCACTGTCCGATAGGCCCAACCCACTGAGAAGCGTCCAGAGTTTCGAACTAATTTCAATCGGTGCTACTCAGGCTTGTTACCTAATGTCATGAATCTACTTTGGTATGCGATCGACACTGTTTATCGCTAGAATATAATAGAAATTTTTACAAGACTTTAATTACATTTTCTCTACGTTATATATGATATGTTTTACTATATAGATATCATTCGAAGAATTGACTGCCTCTTGTTCATGTTTTCACGTTCACCTCCGAGGTGCTAGTACTAAACATGGCGGAAGCTCCTTGGGACGCCCTGTTTAGTACTAGCCCCCTGGGATCAAAGTATTATATACACCCATTTCTATATTACGTGGTCGACAAATAAACAAACGATATCTCCGTGTGGCCATCTACTTTGCATTTACCATACGGTGATTTAAAATTTGAATGGTGCTAATCGTTTTTCCTTGTAGATAACAAGCCAAAGCAGCACCTTTAAATCTCAACTCCCTTTTTTCTGTCCAGGATGAATTTTATTTCATCAGAAAGAGCAGCTCTAAAACTATCTGGGCATGAGCACTAAAACTATACTATGGATGAATGGCGGTTATAGGCTATACAGTTTCAGAACTGTCATTGAGGCTACCAGGCTAGGCTGCTCGCATTTAAAACCGAGTTACAACGACGTTTAAATTTGCTCTAGTGTCCCCGGAGGTATTAAAAGACACCGCGGGTATTTGGCGAGAAATGGCACAACGATTTACAATTCAACGTTATTTTTTGGCGGTCGGTTTTCCTGTCCCCTGAAGTCCATCCAACAAGCACGCGATCTTCACAAGACAGAGCACGGCTACGTCTGTTTCGAATGGTTCATATCCCGTCCGGCAAGTACCTTGAAACTGGTTTTTAACACTTTTAGGGCTTCTGATACTGGCGGCGCATTTGTTTGTTGTCGGCCAAATGGAATGTCCCTTCGTTTTAGTACTGGCCAGGGGAGTTACCCATACGTTAACAAGTTATTGCACTTGCCAGACGGGATCATTAAACAGACGTGCAGTGCTCTGTCTCGTGAAGATCGCGTTAGGAAACCCTGATTCCTATCAGGGTCCCCCTTACCGTATGATAAAAAATTGCAGCCGACCGCCAAAAATTAACGTTAAATTGTTAATAAGCATCCAAAATACTATAAGAAACTGCCATTTTCTCGAAATACGTAAAACCCAATGTTTCAGAATAATAAAAAATTATTAAGGAAGTTCGATGTTTTGTTATCATTACAGATGTGTAGGTGTGCCAATTATGATAAAAGCGTAATACAAAAAGTAATCACCAGAAAATACATCGTTTTATTTCCGCCATTTTCGTGGTCCTACACTATTACAGGTGTTAAATATTACTGTATTTTGGATATTAACAACAAGAAAAACGGAAAAGGCTAAAATACACAGTCATGAAGACAATGAAAATGCGCTTGGTAAAATGAATAAATACTGAAAGTGAACACTCACCAACGGCTGGAAAAACTGCCAGTAGTTCCTATCCCATTATCTTGTCCCGACTGCTGTCATCACTTCCACTTGTTGTTGTGGGATCACCATTAAATGCTTCTTCCCCAGTCCCAGTTCTTTTCAAGTTACCTCAACACTAGGCCTCAACTCCAAAACATCAGTACTAGGCCTAGACCCCATACCAACGCCTCGATTATGGTTCTTGCATCCAGTTCACTTAATTCCAGTGTATTTCCAGTTTCTTCGTCACTATCGAAAGTCATCACCGCTGCCATCAGTTTCAAGAGAGGTACCTGCCTGCTCATGTATACATTCCTTCAGGTTACCAAAATGTAAACGATGTGTTGGCAACACCGATGTTGAAGCTTTCACGATATAGCAACCATTCTGGGTTTGCAATACTGACAAGCGTTCCTGACGCTCCTTTTTTAACTTCACACATACGACTACATTGCAGCCATTAACAAATTATAATACAATTTATTAATATGAAAGTATCATGGGCAGTTGCTTACACTTGTACAGACGACACAGAACTAATGACCGACGTCCGACAATCAGGTGATCCCAATAACAGGCTTCAAGGGGGAGAGGTTTTGTCTATGTAACGGCGCCTCAGACTTCGTGTAACCCTGTCCCGTGCTGCCCGCTTGTTCGCCGTTATTCCTTTTCGGTTTAATTTCTTCTCCATAATGCTTGAATTCTTCACTTAGACCGCCTCTCAGAAACTGTTGTGCAGCCAGTGGCGTCGCTATGGGTGGGCCGGGCACCCCCAGGCAGATGCTTGGGCCCCCAGTGCCCCCCCCAACTGAAATTTCCTTTGTAGCTAAACTGTAACCTTTTGGTGGTCAAAAGCAGAATTATAGTTATAGATTTTTGACACAAATGACATTTTTGTTCATGATATTTTGATCCAAATTAATGTTATCAACTTATGTATGAAGTGATTGAAACTATAGTTACAGTAAGGAATAAGTGCAATGCAATTTGCTATTGCTGCTTAGAGTTAATTTCCAGGGAGAGGAGATGAAGGAGAGGGAATGGGAGAGGGTGAAATTTTGAAGAGATTTTGGAGGATCATGAGCCTTTTGTGTTACTGATGATAAGCACTATTTTTATATATTTACATGACAAGGATACTACACTATAGCTGAAAATTAAAACTTGATTGTAGAAATTAGTCTGGTGCTGAATATAAGGTTGTGAGGAAATTTACATCACAGTATTTGATACATTTGCTTATAGTAAGAGTTGAAAATTGAGCTCTATAATTTCAAATACAGGTTTACTAATTACTAATACTATTTTCCTTCATTCACATGGATACGTACCTTCGAGAATAGTATATTTTACTAATTACAGATTTGGTACATTAGTTTTGTGTAATTTTCTTTGGACCCCCAAAAAATATCTTGGCCCCACCTTGGCCACCCCACTGATGGAATGCCAGCTAAGCCACTGTTCGGATGGACTAATAAGTCTTTGAGAATCCCAGTCCTTGTGACTCTCTCTCTCTCTCACACTCTTTTTCTCTCCCTCATTCTTTCCCTCTTTCTCCTCTCTAACAACCCCCTCTCTCTCTCTCTCATTTCCTCTATCTCTCTCCCTCCAAATCTCTCTCACTCTTTCCTCTTTCTCCTCCCTAACACCCCCTCTACTCTCTCTCTCTCTCTCTCTCTCTCTCTCTCTCTCTCTCTCTCTCTCTCTCTCACTTTTTCCTCTTTCTCCTCCCTAACACCTGCTCTACTCTCTAAATTCATTTCTCGCTATAATGTGGTTCGGATTCCACAATAAGCTGTAGGTCCCGTTGCTAAGTAACCGATTGGTTCTTAGCCACGTAAAATAAATCTAATCCTTCGGGCCAGCCATACGAGAGCTGTTAATCAGCTCAGTTGTCTGGTAAAACTAAGGTATACTTATTTCTCACACTTCCTCTCTCTCTCTCTCTCTCTCTTCTCTCTTTCCTTCTTTCTCCTCCCTAACAACCCCCCTCTACTCTCTCTCTCTCTCTCTTTCTTCTCCCTAACACCCCTCTACTCTCTCTCTCTCTCACTTCCTCTTCCTCTCTCTCTCTCTCCTCCCTAACACCCCTCTACTCTCTCTCTCTCTTCTCCTCTCTCCTCCCTAACACCCCTCTACTCTCTCTCTCACTTCCTCTCCTCTCTCTCTCTCTCTCTCTCCCTCTTTCTCCCCTAACACCCTTCTCTCTCTCTCTCTCCTCTCTGTCTTTCTCTCTCTCTCTCTCTCTCCCAATCCCCCTCTCTTTCCTCTTTCTCCTCCCCTTACACCCCTCTACTCTCTCTCTCTCTCTCTCTCTCTCTCTCTCTCTCTCTTTCAATCTTCTCCCTCTTTTCCTCTTTCCTCCCTAACACCCCCTACTCTCTCTCTACTCTCTCTCTCCCTCTCCCTCTCTCTCTCTCCCTCCCTTGCTCTTTCCCTCTTTCTTTTCCCTAACACCCTTCTACTCTCTCTCTCTCTCCTCTCTGTCTTTCTCTCTCTCTATCTCTCTCTCCCAATCTCCTCACTCTTTTCCTCTTTCTCCCCCCCCCCCTCTACTCCTCCTCTCTCTCTCTCTCTCTTTCAATCTCTCTCTCTCCCTTACTCTTTCCCTCTTTCTCCTCCCTAACAGCCCTCTACTCTCTCTCTCACTTCCTCTTCCTTCCCCATCTCTCTCTCTCTCTCTCACTTCCTCTTCCTTCCCCATCTCTCTCTCTCTCTCTTTCTCCTCCCTAACACCCCTCTACCCTCAGCCTAAGTGGTTCAAAAGAGAAATTAAAAATAAAATAAGAGAAAGAGACAGTTTGCCCAAATCTATGAATCCACGCCCAACACCAGAGGAAGCAAGCAGGCATAAGGAACTCTGTAGAATTGTGGACAAATTAGTAAGAAATGCAAAAATTAATGAGGATAAGAGAGTTGCATCAGTTTGTAAGGAAAACCCAAAAGAATTATTTGCGCATGTTAATGGTAGGAAGCCAATAAAAAATAGCATAGGTCGTTTAAGAGACAATAGAGGAAACTATTAACTCAGACTTGGAAAAAAGCGGAATGACTGAAGAAGTTTTTTACTAGTGTTTTCACAATTGATGACACAACCTCCATCCCTGAACCAGCTATTAAATATGGAGGGGCAAACCGCTTAATAATTTAACATTTACAGAAGAAGACTTAAAAACAAAATAGAAAAACTAACCAAGTTCAAATCTCCTGGCCCGGATGGGATTCATCCAAGAAAAAATTAAAGAGTTAAAAGAGGAGATAGTTATTCACCTATATAAACTCTACAGAAAATGCAGAGCAACAAAAGGCACCAAAAGGATGGAAACTAGGCAATGTGCTCCCAGTTTACAAAAAGGTCCAAGAGCAGAGCCAGGAAATTATAGACCAATCTGTCTAACATCAGTCCCTGGTAAGATTTTTGAGTCCATAATTGCAGATCAAATTTGTCGATCACATTGATAGAAGTAACCTGTTGTTAACCAGTCAAACCGGCTTCAGACAAAACAGATCCTGTCTATCAAACCTCTTGGAGTTTTTCATAACATGCTTGGTATTTACAACAGTAGTAGAGCAATAGCTATACTCTACTTAGATTTCCAAAAGGCCTTTGACAAAGTTCCACACAGGAAAATAATGAACAAAATTTATAGCTTTAGGAATTGTAAGAAGAAATAGCAGAATGGATCGAAGACTGGCTAACTAATAGAAAACAGAGTCGCAATAAACGGTGAAGAATCAGAATGGGCATATGTGACAAGCGGAGTTCCTCAGGGTTCTGTCCTTGGCCCGCTCTTGTTTTTGATTTACATTAATGACAGTGATGTAGGCTTAACTAGCAGGATAGCCAGATTTGTAGATGACACCAAACTAGGTATAAATGCAGCAGACCCAGATACAGTGGAAGGCTTAAGAAATGATCTAAGGAAAATAGGAGAGTGGTCAAAAAGATGGCAAATGCCTTTTAACTAGGATAAGTGTAAAGATACAGACTGATTATCACTTGTTTCAGTCGAAGTACAATTTCTAAGCTACTCATAACAGCTGACCTGCACTTATATTACAAATACAGGAAACATGCAGAATGATGAACCCTAATTCTTTGGAGATTGCAGACAAGCAATTGATGGTTACTGCTTCCCTTACATTGTATGATTATGAATACAAGGAGGTTGTAACTTATGTGATCTTTACCAAAGGAGTTATCTAAAAGAGTGAAATGTGTAACAACAAAAACTAAATTTAATATCATCTTATGATAGCAAAATTATACTAATATTTGTTGAATATCTTCGAGAAGTATGCAACAGGTTGATCAACACCCTGGTTGCCTTTCTGCAACAGTGCAGCTCTTGCCCTCAGAATATTAGCATTTAATATTAATACAAATTCCAGATCAAAGTTGGTTCTTTCAGAGCAGGGGTTAAACTACTTGAGAAAATCAAATCCTTTATAGTATCAAGAAGGCTTTGCATATATTCTATCCTTCTCTACGAGGTGCCTTAAGGACGATATAATAATAGTAGAAAAATTAAAAAATTTAAGATCATTTGCTATTTTCCTAGAAATACAAACCCGAAGTTGTTTATATTGATATACCTTTGGCGAAAACTGGTTTGGTAACTGACACTTGGTAACAAGGTAGTTAACTAGCTTCGGGGTTTTACACGCCAAGCAAAGCCATATCCTACAACACTTCATGAATACGTCCTGCCCAAAGTTACTCCTTGACGACCAACCATCATAAATACAAAGGTCAGTATACGGAAAGAACGTTTACAACTACATGTAGTCATTTTAAATGTCACTGTTAATGATGATACTATCGGATTGTGACTTTTCCATCCAGGGGGTTTTGGCAGTTGGTTATCAAGTATTTGAGTGTTGCTCGGGTACCAATTGTGCTAAATGTCATCACTTTCTACTGAAACTTCTGTTGAGGAGTTACAAATGCTAAACCTTCAGTAAATCACATTGGTGATGTATGTAACCAGCATGTCGTTAATACAGAGAAAGGGAAACGAGTCAGAACTGGTTACTTGATTCCCTCAGTGGTGGTCAGCGTAGAATTGACCTCCCCGTTAGCCTTTCCAGCGAGCATGCAAGGAAATGTCCAATTTGATGAGCTGGATGTAGAATGTCTTTGGAGAGCATTTTATAGTTGTACTGACATACATTGTAGTGTCAAATTAAAAAGCAAAACTACATGAAATAACATGGAATCATCTGTGGCAGAACCTGTTGAAATTTTTTATCTTTGTATACATTGTATCCTCTAATTTTCCATAATTAAGTAACTGGGAAAATTTAAACCAACCCCTTTGAGTCTCTGTTGATGTTCCCTTCCTCGATATCTACTTCGTCTCACTTATCATCAAATGCTTTTTCATGAAGCACTTAAAGAGATTCTATGAAACCGAAACAGTTGGAACAGAAAACCAGATGAGTTTTCCAATTCTTTCTAACTTGTGGAAAGCAACCAGCAGCTTAAGCTGTCTTGACATTAAAATGTCAGCTGCACGATTTTTTTATCAGTTTGGAAAAGCAGAGCTACTCAGCAGTTCTCAGCTTCTGCTGTTTTCTATGAAGGAATTGATATACTTCACAGAAAACCTGCATTAATGAGGGGTCAGTTGTGTGGTTGTAGGAATCTAGATGCAGACACAGAACACGTGGTTTGTAAGGATTTCTCTTCACAATAACTCAAAAAACACATAATTAAAGGTTACTGAGAATATTAAAAAAATATGTTTTAAAATGTACAGAATAATTATCAGGGAGGAATAAAAGGAGACTGGGCATTGTGAATTACACAGACTTGGAAAAAGAATGTACTTTATAAATGGCGCAAAGAATTCCGTGAATCTTTCATGATCACTGTTATAAAGTCAGTAGCAAAAATTATTAGAAAAATCGCTTGTGCCTATCCTGGAGCAGTTGAGAAACAAGAAAACCTGAGCTTGCTGAAGAATGCCTTGAACTGCTCATGCCTGCATTCTTGTTTCCTGTGATAAGGGAATTCATATCTTTGAGGGGAAAATCAACAAGGTATCATTAGCTCAGGAAAAAAAAAACCGATATACAACAAATTTTCTTTGTTGAAAGAAAGTTATTAATCAGGGATTATTTATCTGGGCCCCAAAAGCTGGTGGCAGCCAATGGTCAACGAAGACCTGGAGAGACGTTGAAGGAGGACAGGACAAGAATTGAAGAGTGCAATATGGAGATATTTATTTATTGCAATTTCCATGCGTCAAATAGTGAATGAAAAGGGAGTAAAAACTCTGTAGTTGTCACAAGAAAATACACGTGGTAGTTAAGAATGGGTAATTATGGAGAAAACAATGATTAAGGACTGTATTATGTGCAGTTCTGAATAGGTGATTAAATAAATGAATAACAGATAGCTATACAAGTGTCAAAACCAGAAAGAACACAGGGTTTCTCATTAAATTTAATACGAAGTAAATCATTAGAGTGTTTTTCTAGATGTCGGAAAATGGAAACAACTTCTGTAATAAGTGCAGCTTAAAGTAGGAGAGAGCATCCTCTTTAATCTGTTAAAATCATGCCGAGAAATCACTCCCTCAAGCTCTAATTACTCAGTCAGAGATTAATCAGACAGTTTACCCAAGTATTGAATATCGTAACAGATATTCTCTGATTACTGCAATCGTCTTCCTCTGTGAAAAATCTTACTCGAGAAGTCTTGGGAAATTCTGCACGGAGTTAAAATTTACGTGACTCTTGTTGCGCAAGTCATGCATTGGAAAATTCATTTGAGTAAGAATATGCAGATAACCTAGGTTATACTGGACTTTGGGAGCATATTTATCCATTTTTTCCTATCTTTATTTCTTGATGCATCAAAACTCTTTTGATTGTCTTAAGTGCCGAATGGCTGAAAGAGCCCTAGTTCTTGGCTTAACTGCTTAAACTTCATAAACCAGTCAATCTTTTTTTTTTCATTCATATAAATATCCTTAGTATAAGTTTAATATTTTATCTACTCGAATGTGACTGATTAAGAGAAATGCCATTTAGATAGTAAATTGGTGGCTCATTTTATTCTCTGAAATGTAAGATGAAAGTTGTAGTGGAAATACCTCTTCCATAAGTCTGATTTCGTTCCTCTTTGAGAGAGTCAAACATAATTTTGTATAGCGATTAAGCAGTTCAGAGCAAGGTCCTACAAAACTACCATCTATGCATCAAATGTTTTGTCATGAAACTTCCTCCGCGAATCTCATCTCGTTGGTGGGTCAGAATTCAGACGACCTCACCAGGCCTCTTATTCCTTCAACACCTCATCAAACTTAGGGCACGGACCCTGACGGCTTCATCTAAACCACCCAACCATCCTGGACTTTCTGGATGAATGAAAATAAAAGCATTTGCCGACTTCGCTTTTCTAAAAGCCAAGTCGTAGGTAGCGGAGTTCCGCTTTGTAAATAATCTGCTTCCAGCGCCTGAAGGGAAAACTGTTAAGAAGCTCAGTACAGGATTTGGTGGGCACTTAAATTTGGGGCGTGGAAGTGGGTGCTTCCATTTCAGTTCCTATTAAAATTCAGTCTGGATATTTTGCTTGTGATATAAGACTGCAATTTCTCTGGCTATTAGAGTTCAAATGACGTGACCAGTTTGAGAGAGAGAGAGAGAGAGAGAGAGAGAGAGAGAGAGAGAGAGAGAGAGAGAGAGAGAGAGAAGCAATTTATCTGTAGTTTTCTTGGCGTACTATCAGATGTTTTAAGCCCGTTCCTGAAAAGAAACTCATATTTCACATGTGATATTATTCTGTTGTATGTGAAAGTCCTTTTCTTATTAAGATTTTGAAAGATATTGGTTATCATCGTTTTAACATTTTGAACCATAAATAAGCTTCTTTTTGCACAGCATCAGGGTTCACTTCTTTATAATGATGTTGCCTTTACTGTCATATTGTAAAAAGCGTTGCTATGAATAGGGATATATTTTATTAGAAATTAGTTACACGGATACATTATTATGGCCTTTTACATCTTGTAGGTAAAAGATGTATTAGGAAATAGTCGCTTTGTTTGTCAACTTTGGAATATCTGCAACTGATGAATAAATGCGGTTTATATATCAACTTCCTCAGTCATATTAATTAAGGAGTGGCTAAGGTTCTTGAAAGAACTTACTGTAATCGAAACTGGTGGTTGTTCTGAACCTTAATTAGAAATATTCTCCTAGCGCTTAGCGCTTAGTTTCCAAAAAGCAACTTCGTCATTCCTTTATATTATTGTTTATCAATGTCCGCCCCCCCCCAACCCCCTGTTGTAAGTTCATGGTTGAGGCTTGCTTGTAAACTATGACCATTTTCGAAGTTTTTCCTTTTTACTGAACTTTCTTCTTGCCATTGTGTTTGCACATCCTCGACAATTATCTCATTTTTATTTTAATTCAAAATGTTCGTAACTGCATTTTTCTAATTAACAACTGGACCTACTCTTCTGCATGCAATACCAAATAGGTATCTGAAGCATTAAATTTATTCCACCCATTAATGGAAGAATGATATAGACTTTGAACCATACATGTGTTGTACAAAGTTTCTTATTGCGTATTACCTATCAATTTTCTTTAAATTTAACCTCTGCTAAAAAGTCTATACTATAATAAGACGAAGAACACGACGGCAGCTACAAACTACAGTTTCACAAAATGATGAGTTTGATCACCACGACTTGTCTGTAGTTGGTTACTAACACTAGATTTTAATCCCTGAGTTGTAATATCACTCTGAACAGAGTGACTAATTATTACTAACGTTAATTAGCTTTATATCAATCGGAAGGAAGAGATGAAATTAATTAATATGCGGATTAATGTCATTCTGTTTATCATTCTGAAGCGGATTCTGGTTACTTCAAAATTGTTTCTTTTCACTTATCCTTTTGAGAATTACTCCGTCCCTTCCACCAACAAACCGAAACTGTTTTCTTTTTTTGCAGCAGAAGATCAATTCTCGCTCTCTCTCTCTCTCTCTCTCTCTCTCTCTCTCTCTCTCTCTCTCTCTCTCTCTCTCTCTCAGTTCCTCAGTGGTATGATTCTCGGCTAGCACTCTGCTGGGACCGCGTTCGATTATCCGGCTGGCCAATGAAGAATTAGAGAAATTTATTTTTGGTGGTAGAAATTCATTCTCGGTATAATGTGGTTCGGATTCCACAATAAGTTGTAGGTCCCGTTGCTAGGTAACCAATTGGTTCTTAGCCACGTAAAATAAATGTAATCCTTCGGATCAGCCCTAGGAGAACTCTTAATCAGCTCAGTGGTCTGGTTAAACTAAGGTATATTTAACTCTCTCTCTCTCTCTCTCTCTCTCTCTCTCTCTCTCTCTCTCTCTCTCTCTCTCTCTCTCTCTCTCTCTCTCCCTGAGGGCCTAGATATCATGAAATTCTGTAGCGGAACTCGAAATGTGTATCCTTTATGAGCTGGTCATCAAAATAAGGACCGAAGGATTCATTTATTAATTATGCTAAACCAGAATCACAACACTAGATGTCGACATCATTGACAAATATAAATGCAACAGATTATTATAACTGACGTTCAGACATTCCCTGTAAAGTAGGTGCGATAGCAATTTCACGTAAAGGACATCCAAAAATCCCAAAACTAAAAAGCCATCACAGAGAGTAGGAGAAGACGTCGGTGACGAGGCTGTCACAAGAATGTGGCGATCAGTTCAGCACTATCCTGAATTGCATAAACGATCAAAACTCCCGAAGGGATGTAGATAACCTCCTTACTGATAATATCCAGTTTCATTTCGCCGATCGTATTACGCCAGGTAACATCAGCGAGGCCATAAACAACCTACCTAATAATAACTCGCCCGGCTGCAATGGTCTGCTGCTTTCAAATTCTGCCATCCGATAATTTACATTTTGCTAGCTGCTCTGTTCAGCGCATGCATAACTCACCAGTTTCTCCCAGACTCCTACTCACAGTTCACTTAATACCATTCATAAAAAAACAAGTTGAAGGATGCAGCTGACCCTGGCAATTATCGCCCGATTGCAGTTCCTACAATTGCGTCGAAGATACTTGAGTCCGTTCTTCTAGTGAGACTTCTCCCCTTTCTACACACTACTGACAACCAGTTCGGCTTTAAAGCAAACCACTCAACCGACACCTGCATCTGCATCCTGAAAGAATTGCTGAACTATTACCTATCATCAGCCTCTCCTGTATTCCTGTTTTGTAGAAGTGAGAAACGCATTTGACAGAGTAAACTACCTGAAGCTCTTCTTGAAGCTGCCTAGTTCTTCTTTGGAAGGGTGGTAGAGCTTTCGACTGGCACGCTGTTGGCCCAGCGTTCGACTCTCCGAACCGCCAATGAAGAATTAGAGGAATTTATTTCTGGTGATAGAAATTCATTTCTCGTCATAATGTGGTTCGGATTCCACAATAAGCTGTAGGTCCCGTTGCTAGGTAACCAGTTGGTTCTTAGCCACGTAAAAATAAGTCTAATCCTTCGGACCAGCCCTAGGAGAGCTGTTAACCAGCTCAGTGGTCTGGTTAAACTACGATATACTTAACTTTTTTATCTTGAAGCTGCACAAACGAGGCACACCTCTGTATTTAATTGGCATTTTATGTTGTTGGTTCTCCACACAGCAATTTTGTCAAATGGGGTAACGTATTATCGTACACCTTTGGCTCCCTAAACGAGCTCCGGCAAGGGGGCATTCTCTCTTCATACCTATTTAATACGTACACAGATGCCCTGAATGTCAAACTGAACTCGCTCCCAATCGGATGCACTATCAACGAAACAACAATAAACAACCTCTGTTACGCCGACGATATGGTTCTGATTTCCCCATCAGTGCAAGGTCTCCAGGGACTCATCGACACTTGCCGCCAATATGCAGAGGGATTCGATATCCTATACAAAGAAACCAAGTCCCAGAGTATGTCGCTGCTCCCGAGATCGCTTGAGCATATTGCAGAACTGCAAATTTTCCTCGGAAACCATCGTCTGGAATTCGTGCAGGAATTTGTGTATTTGGGCCATATTATCGCGGACGACCTAAAAGATAGGGCAGACATAGAACAGAGACGTCGTAAACTATGTGCAACTGGCAACATGATTGAAAGTAGGTTTGCCTTCTGTCACCGAGAAACGAAACTGCTGCTCTTCCGCTCGTACTGCTACAGTATACATAGGTGTTCCCTTTGGACGAACTTTACCTAAGAGACCACGAGACAGAGTTGTTCACGATGACATTCTGAGACGCCTGACAAACACTCCTCACTATCACTCCGCCAAGCAGGTGTTCACAGAAAACCGCCTGGATAATTTGAAAATCATTGTGAGGGGAACAGAGTCCAGTCTGATCACCCGACTGAGAAACAGCAGCAATTCGCTCATACAAAGCATCCTGAGCAGTGAGGCAAGAAGAAGATCTAAATTGTGGGAATGTTGGGATAATGGGGAGTCTGTTCCTTAAATGACTTATTCTCTATTTTTGCAATTATGAAGTGTCATCTGCATAATCTGTCATTATTATTATTATTATTATTATTATTATTATTATTATTATTATTATGAGAGGTTGGAAAGTAAGATGGAAGAAAGAATACAAATGGAGGTGCCGTAAAAGAAATGAAAGGGGTTGCAGCAGCGAGGGGCCGAAGGAGCGCTGCAAAGAACCTTAAGTAATGCCTACAGTGCACCGCATGAGGTGCACTGACAGGGTTCAACAGACTGGGGACAGGAAGAACGTCGAAGACATGAAAATGAATGAACTCCATTTTCCGGTTGAGAAACTTTGGATGCTGGATGCCGCTCATCCATCTCCAGGTGATGGTTGTGGCCATTCCACAAATCCTCTCAGGTGAAGAAGAGATTTTGAAGAATAAAGACGAATGGGCGACACTCGATGTGAAAAGGAAGCAGATCCTGCTGCCTGAATCCACACCATCATCATCTCATCAGCCAAGTGACCATTGGCAAGGGGGGAGAGAGAGGGAGTGAGAGAGAGTGTGTGTTCACTGGAAATATTCTGACACAACGGTTTATTTCCACATAATAAGGTCAAGATCAAGCCACTTTTATTTCATATAACCATTCTCTCTCTCTCTCTCTCTCTCTCTCTCTCTCTCATGTCATGTTTTTGCGTTTCGCAGTGATGAGAAATATGCATTTCTTTTGACTTTCTTACATAAAAAGCGTTGTTTATGTACTCCATTCGAATTCTTGGTCGAAAGGACAGAATAGGATATAAGCAGAACCCCTTATCTTAAAGATAAATATAATAATGTTATTGTATAAAACGTAGGTGAATGTCCCCTTACCTGTTCAGTGTCTGTCTAGTGTTCTCAGGCTTAGCTGATATGAAAAATCTTACGCCCACATTTTACTTTTGGTGTATTTTACTCTAAGATTCACTTCTCGATTTGCATCCGAAGCGTGAAGAGTGAAATCTTATATGAGTGTCATTATATTAAGAGTTTAATAGGCCAATGAAATAAGCTTGTTTGTCTCACTCTCCTCTCAAAGGTGGACTACTACAGCCTTCTTTAATGACATGACTTTTTAACCTTCGCAGACAGTTGCTACACGAGTTGTTTTCCGAGGATTTTGACCGAGAGCTCCTGCTACAACACATTCTAATAATTTATACGAGACAACTTCAGTATTCCTGCGAAGGAAAAAACTACCGACCTTACTGCCGGCAATACGATTAACTAACCCATCTTCCTTCCTCAGTGCCAAGTTTCAGTGCACCTCACGCGTTGCACTGTAGGCATTGCTTAAATTTCTTTGCAGGCCCCTTCGGCCCCTAGCATTCCTTTTACTGTACCACCTTTCATATTTTTATTCCATCTTACTCTCCACCCTCTTCTCATAACTGTTTCATAGTGCAACGCTTTGAGGTTTTCCTCCTGTTACACCTTTCAAATCTTTTTACTAACAATTTCCTTTTCAGCACTGAATGACCTCATAGGTCCCAGCACTTGACCTTTAGCCTAAATTCTATATTTTATCCTATGAATGCGATTAACGAAGACAAAGTGCTATCTGGAAAAAAAATAAGTGACCAAACAGAAAGCCTGGGAACAAGTCTGCAGCACTAAAAGCCTTTCCTTTTCCACAGAAATGCATCTGCCTGAGGTCATTTCCTAAATTTTATTTTATTATGTGACTCTGTTCGTAGTTACTGTATTTCTTGAACTGAATAGAATAGAATAGAATAGAATAGAATAGAATAGAATAGAGTAGAATAGAATATAGGATTTAGGCCCAAGGCCAAGCACTAAGACCTGTGAGGTCATTCAGTGCTGAAAGGCAAACTGAGAATAAAGGTTTGAAAAGTGTAACAGGAGGAAAAACTCGCGCTTGCACTGAGACAAATTGTTAGGAGAGGGTGGAAAGTAAGACGGAAGACAGAGAATATGAACGGAGGTACTGTAAAAGGAATAAATGGGGTTGCAGCTAGGGGCCGAAGGGACGCTGCAAAGAAAATTAAGTAATGCCTACAGTGCACCGCATGAGGTGCACTGATGGCACTAACCCCCTACGGGATGAACCTTTTGATTCTATTTTATTTTTCATATTTTCCCAAAGGCTTTATCAGATTGTCACTTGGGTTCCGTTTCGTAAGGGTGCACGCACACTGCAGTAAAATATGCTGGCAACTTCTCGCATACATACCACAAACAAGTTTAATACAAGTAGCGACATATTGTTGATCCTGATGAGTGCTTCATATGATTATCCAGCATTTGCCAAAGATGTAAACTCAACTTACAGTCGCTGACTTATTTTTAACCTGTTTGCGATGTTTAAGCAAAACGTCTACAACCTGCGTTAAAGACGTGTTTTTACTGCAGTGTGGCTCAAATGTATCAGACTGTATCAAATACAATACGATACATTTGACTTTCAAAATACCCTGTAACTTTCGCACAGACAGGGCAGGGCGGCAACCTTGTTCTGCAATGGCCTGCAATGAATGTGTCATTCATATCTGGTGATTGTACACTGCAAATACCTGTCGCGTCTATGAATTTCTTGTAACCTATCCACACCTGTATCCTTTCGCAGTATGCATTCATGCAAATATATCCTTGTATCAGTCTGATCCAGCCCACAATCCTACATGTATCTTTCAAGTTCTGAAATATTTTTCTAGTATGAATAAACCAATCTTCACCATTACAGACTAATCTGTTGTTTTGGCTTCTTTTCCAGGAAGTATTTTAAATCCAATGACTGTTTTCCAGCTGTTGTTCTTCTTCTGGAAGGTCAAGATGCCTCTTTTCATCAAATCTGCGTCAAAAAAGGTGACAGGTGTTAGCACCATTTGCGTTTCCTACTTTTGATATATTGTTATTGGATACGAACGGATGAAAGGTCGACGACGCGTTAAGGAGAGACTAATTCTGATAATACGTAAAATACGCAACTTTAAATTTCATTTATCATCGGTATCCGTCAGTTCTTCATACTGTTTCCCATTCGCAGCATAATAAATTATTCTCCCAATATCAAAATAATACAAAATAAAATACCTCTAAAACCCCGCCCGACTTCCTATTATGAAGACATCATCGACGTAGAATATTTCTCCTGTGTAGGATACATTCATTTATCAGGCCCTTATTAATATCTAACCAGTAATTCGTCATTCTTCTCATCTATGTTTATTATGTAAAAATAAAATTAGCTAAGAGAACCCTTGATTTTACGTAATCCTCCCTCACATAAAGAAGACCCTAAGTCTCAGTATTTCCCTTGATTTATTTGCCTACGGAGTTGCCCTAATCAATCTATTCAGTCAGATGTTTTAATCAAACACAGTAGATTTCTTGATAAGGTAAAGAAATCCCTGCGATTATCCGTCGCCGCCCAAAATCAATTAAATATCTAAGGTATATTCGTATATAATATATATATATATATATATATATATATATATATATATATATATATATATATATATATAACGTATATTTTGTAAAATGTGATGCCTTCTTTGTTTTTGATTTGTGTATCTAATAACATTAGACCCAACGTTAATTTTCGAGACGTGTGAGATGTTTGTTATGTTTTTAGAAGGTGTTGTAGTGGCTTTGTTTTGTGTGTGTATTTAGTCATCCATTTGCTATTGATTACATATATAATCCCGGGATGTCTACACGGATAGCAAAGTGTCTGCCTCTCTGACCAGCCGGCTTGCGGATTGAACATACAATTTATATATATATGATGATTATTGTATATAGATGGAATATTATATATATATATATATATATATATAAATGTTCTGATAGCAATTATTCCACACATATTAATACACGTCATATATTATGATTATATATATATATATATATATATATATATATATATATATATATATATATATATATATATATATATATAAACATATACATTATATATATACATTATATATATATATATAGATATATATATATATATATATATATATATTATATATATATATATATATATATATATATATATATATATATATATATATATATATATATATATATATATATATATATATATATATATACATATACATATATATTTAATATCCTTCTCTGACTTAACGTATCACTGTCTTCGTATACGAATTAAGCTAAGAGGAAATAAAAGTTCACCAACGTGGTGAAATGTTGAACCTGTAATTATGCCACCAACACAAAGGCAGAAAACTTTCTCATACCTGGAAATGGGCTTTTCTTGTCTGCTGTGACTTGAAACTATCACCCCCAACCCCTTCAACCCTCAGGCTCTGCCTCAACAACCTTGGTGGGTGAGCGCCAGTATCCAAAACTCAATCAATCAACCCTCCGGCTTCTCTACAGAGATCCTGAAACTCGTGATTCGTTAGTGGTCCCAGTAAGATGAAAATGGACGCAATTATCAAGTTTTGGAAAATAAAACTAGTCATTTTGGTATCGTCCGCTCAGCGAGTCAGGGAATTTTGGGTTGGGCCAATACTTGGATGGTGACCAAGGGGAATACCAATACCCTTCGTAACACAAGACCCTCGAACATTAGTGGGGCATCAATTACTTAATGAAATTGAAAGTACAGCACAGTTTCAAGATTTCTCCTCGATTTGGGAATGGTATGTATGTATGCATACATACATGTATACATACATACATACACATACATATATATTATTAACTTATACATAATACATACATATATATTATTAATATATTATATATAATAAATATATATATATATATATATATAATTAGCATAGAACTCGCTATATAAATTATATATATCATTCCCCCTTTGCCCCCCTTTTTTTTTTTTTGTTGTTTTCATTTACTGTCGGCCGATCGATATTTTGATATTTCGCACAGTCAGAATACAAGAGATTAAAATGGATTGAAGGCCACTCCCTTTAAGTAGGTAATTCCTTTCCGAGGCGAAAGTGAATCTGTCTGGTTGTCTTTTTCAGGCAAAAAACCCCTGCGGGCATCAGCTGAACATGACTCAACGCCCCCCCCTATGTGTTGGACGTGCCCCCTGCCCCATAGGAGGAGATAAAAGCGAAAACCAAACCGAGGTTCGGTCTCACACGCGAGCTGGAAGAGAGGGAGTGAAGAAGTCCCCAAAACACCGCCATGCCCTGGCCCATCGATGCCATTGGCTCCTAATCACGTGGCCTTTCAAAGTATACTTTCCCTCTGTGCACTCCGGCCCAAACCCACGTGTTCCCTTGGATGCTGACCGGACCAAACCCACTCCATTTGCTTGGAGTTTAGTGAAATTCCCACGCATTGCCCTTTTACTGAAGCCCTTGCATCCTAACCCATGGAAGAACACGCCCTCGGAAATTGCAAGTCATCCACTGACCGCTTTCTGCGCTGGAACCAAATCTGCCCTACGGTAAAGTGCTCTGGACGACCTCCATTCAGTCATGCTTTTTCTTCGTAACATTTACTTAATTTGAGTGCCAGTAATCACCGAATCTCTTGTCAAATGTCCGTGCTCCTCGAGTGTCGGCAGTGCTAAGCCATTATTAATTCACCGAAGCCCCTTGGCACCCTCAGTGCAGCTTCGAATTCATTATTCTTGTGTCTATTTTCATTACTGGCGTATAATGTGCATATCTCTCATTTCAGAGGGACCCTATATCATGGAAGCTTCTTGGACTGTGTCTGGAATTCCCCAGTTTCATTCACCCCTCAGGAATCCCCTTCAGGATCAATAATCTACTAGCATTCCTCTTTCCCGTACTAATGTTATTTATGTAAATACACTCCTGCAAGTTTGCCCACGTGTGTACGTAATATTTTCCTCAGTAACAAGAGCCTTACGCTCATATGAAATTCCCCTTTGTTTCCCTCTTTTTTTTATGTTTTCCTGGACCCACAAAGTCAGAATCACAAGGCTAAATTACCTTAAATTGTTGCTACCTGTCTCGCTGAGAATATTTCAAACTAAATTGCCAGGTAAAACATAAAAATGGCGACCTGGCCATAGATCTCATTTTGCAGTTGTAGTTGCAGTTCCCCTAGTGTGTCTTTATTGCATTTGCAACTTGCCAGATCAGCTATTAGCAAAGCTAAGCTGGGTACGAGACAATTACGAACCTTTTGTGTAAAACCAGCACACAGATCTGGAAATTCCATGTAAGTAATGTGTTTATCTTAGCAAAACTTTTTACAATCGTGACTGTTCCTAGGAATTAGAAATAGGGACGCATGTATTCACTGAGAGAAAAGAACCGCCGTATTAGATTCATTAATGCATGCCTTTCAGGATAGGTAGTTAGGAAATAACCAGTGCTAACCATCCTTTGCTTCGAGGAATAGTGCAAAATTCCTGTGTTAAAATCTTTGCCATATCTTTTGCTTCGAGGAATAGTGCGAAAGAAATTCCTCTGTGATAAATTTTACTTCGCATTTCGGATTAGCGAATTATTATTTAGGCGCGAATAAATTCCCACGTGGGACAAGACGAAGTCAGCTTGCATTGCCGAAATTCTCTCAGTGTAGTTAGAATTCGAGTTAGGTGTTAGGAAAGCGAAATTTAAACTCCGCTTATAGGGGAAATTACTAGGCCATTTTTACTGTTATCCTCTCAGACAACCGGGAAATTCCCCGGAGTCCCAGATGGTCTATAAATAGACGGGTTCATTCACACAGAACCTAAAAATAACTCCAGTGATGGTCAGACATCCATGCCCGCGTGTGTAACCTTTTTTTCTCATTCATTTCTCAGCAAACATTTTTCTTTGGGTTTTTCCCGTTAGTAACTTCTAAGTCCTAAGGGACGAATCGTATTTCCAAGTCCGTGCCTGAGCTGGTCATTGATACCTGCGAGCCGCTCAAGCCGCCCCCCACCACCTCCTCTCTGCCTCAGTCCGTCGCCGACGCAATTGCAAGTCAGGATTCTGGCATATCTTACTTGGCTGATGAACTACAAGAGCTGCGACGGATCATGGTAGAACCAGCACGGAAAACTCCTGCGTCAACTGTCGCAGCAGCAGGCCCAGGTGGCACTGCGTGCCGCCCTACGGTCTCGGGCCCTCCGCTTCCCCGGCCGAGGATGACTGTCCCCTTAAGAAAGGTTCGAGATGAAATTACCACGGGCGTGGGAATTTCCAGGTCGTTTACAAAGAGCTCTAGAACTCCCCTGGCACCTGTGCCACCTTTTCATTTTTCGAAGGTCTTGGCACCTCTAATCCAGAAGGGGATGTCAGACCCTCCGCTATCTTCTTCCGTTCCTCAGGAACTTCTATCTCTTATCATCCTCTATTAATCTTTCCTTAAATAACAGAGTGAGAAGTGGCACGCCCTTGCGCCCATACCTTGGCACCGGGCATGCGTGTCAGCTCTTCCTGAAGGAGTTGCGCCCTTCGGGTGCACTTTTCTCGCCCTGGGACTGAAGTGATAGTCCAGGGAGTAATTTATAGGCGAAGGAGGATAAATTCCCGCCTAACACAATAAAACCCTCACTCTTTTTCCCTTAGCTCTACTGCCAACATCATTTACCCCCTTTTAGTTATTTATTTATCTTTCCTTTTAATGAATCGCGAGTTATAGACTCTTGCCCTTGTGATTTAAATGCCCCTTTCGTAAGCTCTGAGAGACGTGCTCTGCCTTTCATATGCGGTCATGTTTTCATTCGTAACATCTTGTTAATTTTCCTCTTGTTATTATTATTTCCTTTTCCCCTTCCCTTCCTTCTAAAAACTCTGTTTGTGCTAGACCCCACGTCTTTTGACTGCTCACCCCGTCATAACATCGAGTACCTGAGTGTGTGCAGTGGATGCATAAAATTAGCGTAGTTTAAGGTTAGCGAATTAAAACTTGCGAATACTCTCGCTCACACACAACTGTCAAAATACTTCAGTGTGAGGATCGGCCATCTACTATCGAAGTTGGTGATGCGCTGAACTATTAGCTAAGCAATTACCAATGCAAATACGTATAGTCATTACAATATCGCGTAAAGGGGATGTCATTTACAAAAAATAAATGCTGTTTTTTTCATTTATACAGCCTCTTCAAGGCAGACTGTACTAACCGCATGCTTTTTATCTAAAATTAAGTAACCATGTATTTTAATTCTTGAACAATAACCTTTCTCTTCATTTGTTTGCCATAGCCTCATATACTTGGTCTTATAATCCTAATTAATTCACAGTGTTCAATTCACTTTATAAAGTTATCAATGTGTAACCAAATCCAAAGTAATTACTCTTTTGCAAGTGTTGAGATTACCTTGTGTCCTGTTAAAGAAATTTGTTCCAGTATGTTATTAAAAGTAATGTCGCAGTTTCATAAATCCCTTAGTAGTAAAGTTCATTGCAAGGCAGAATGTAGAGTAACGTAAAACATTTGCCGCTTATTCTTGCATATCGATGTTTACACCCGAAGAAGGTGTGTACATCATCTTGTATGGGGAGGTATCATAATTAGCAAGAACTCGCTAGCAAATTGCTTCCCCCTTTTCCTTTTTTTTTTTGTTGTTTTCATTTACTGTCGGCCGATCGATATTTCGATATTTCGCACGGTCAGAATACAAGAGATTAAAATGGATTGAAGGCCACTCCCTTTAAGTAGGTAATTCCTTTCCGAGGCGAAAGTGAATCTGTCTGGTTGTCTTTTTCAGGCAAAAAAACCCCTGCGGGCATCAGCTGAACAAGACTAAACCCCCCCTATGTGTTGGACGTGCCCCCTGCCCCATAGGAGAGATAAAAGCAAAAACCAAACCGAGGTTCGGTCTCACACGCGTGCTGGAAGAGAGCGAGTGAAGAAGTCCCCAAAACACCACCATGCCCTGGCCCATCGATGCCCTTGGCTCCTAATCACGTGGCCTTTCAAAGTATACTTTCCCTCTGTGCACTCCGGCCCAAACCCACGTGTTCCCTTGGATGCTGACCGGACCAAACCCACTCCATTTGCTTGGAGTTTCGTGAAATTCCCACGCATTGCCCTTTTACTGAAGCCCTTGCATCCTAACACGTGGAAGAACTCGCCCTCGGAAATCTCAAGTCATCCACGGACCGTTTTCTGCGCTGGAACCAAATCTGCCTTATGGTAAAGTGCTCTGGACGACCTCCATTCAGTCACGCTTTTTCCTAGTAACATTTACTTAATTTGAGTGCCAGTAATCACCGAATCTCTTGTCAAATGTCCGTGCTCCTCGAGTGTCAGCAGTGCTAAGCCATTATTAATTCATCGAAGCCCCTTGGCACCCTCAGTGCAGCTTCGAATTCATTATTCTTGTGTCTATTTTCATTACTGGCGTATAATGTGCATATCTCTCATTTCAGAGGGACCCTATATCATGGAAGCTTCTTGGACTGTGTCTGGAATCCCCCAGTTTCATTCATCCCTTAGGAATCCCCTTCAGGATCAATAATCTACGAGCATTCCTCTTTCCCGTACTAATGTTATTTATGTAAATACACTCCTGCAAGTTTGCCCACGTGTGTATGTAATATTTTCCTGAGTAACAAGAGCCTTACGCTCATATGAGATTCCCCTTTGTTTTCCTCTTTTTTTGTTTTCCTGGACCCACGAAGTCAGAATCACAAGGCTAAATTACCTTAAATTGTTACTACCTGTCTCACAGAGAATATTTCAAATTAAATTGCCAGGTAAAACATAAAAATAAAATATATATATATATATATATATATATATATATATATATATATATATATATATATATATATATATATATATATATATATATATATATCAACAATAATATATCATAAATATGCACGTGACAAATATATATATCAGAAATAAGTCACATGAACAAATATATATGTGATGAAAAAAATTAAGACCAGGTACCAAAATATTTCGTGTATTGCGTATGCAATACACGAAAAGCGCTGAATTACTGGTCTTTAATTTTCACCTTTCATGTGGTCATCTATATATATATATATATATATATATATATATATATATATATATATATATATATATATATATATATATATATATATATATATATATATAACAATTTATCCCCTTTGAAGGGGAGGTGCTCGAGTGTTAGGCTACACCCTCCCAATTTTTCACCAACTCTTTGGGGGTGAGGTTGCTAGACCCAGACCCTTTTCCTAGGCTCAAGCAGACGCTGGTATCCATTTAGTGCTGGATGGACTGGTGGACGGAGGTCGGTACGATTCCAGGACCTAAGAATGATGAGCCCAGCGCTGCACCACTAAGCCCAAGATGCCCCTCCTACACACATTATATATATACATACATACATATATATATATATATATATATATATATATATATATATATATATATATATATATATATATATATAAATATACATAATGTATATATATACATATATGGTTACATTGATAACAGACTGGAAAACTGGTTCAGGGCAATTGAAAAAGCAGCAAGGAACCACATCCCAACAAGAAGCTACAGAATTCTCAAAGCACCTGTTGACAGTGATCGCTTCAAACCTCTACAGTGGCAATCCGAGAATATAGAGGCAATGTCCAGACTAACGGGATGGACACAGGAGTCCCTTCAAGCTGCCAGACAGTTGCAGAATGAGACAACTGAGGAGTCAAAAATCCTGCATGACAAACACTGGAAAGAGAGCGTCCAAACAATGCTCACTTGTAAGCGCTCCCACTCAAAGTATTATTAATGACAGTTTTAATGAGCTGGTCGAGATGCTAGTCGCTCAATACCATTCGATGGGGAGGAGAGGAATTGGGCTTTTAATGGCAATGGACATTTTAAAACAGATCTCTTTGTTTTACTCATTATTCAAAGACAGTATAATATTGACAAAG
The DNA here is from genome assembly GCF_040412425.1 of Macrobrachium rosenbergii. Lineage (NCBI taxonomy): Eukaryota > Metazoa > Arthropoda > Malacostraca > Decapoda > Palaemonidae > Macrobrachium > Macrobrachium rosenbergii. Next base: position 37,901,614 of record NC_089766.1, read on the forward strand.
ACCTGTTCATTGTTTGACGACCATTAAGCTGTGTGACACTTGCTTTTGTTGTGAATGTATATTAGTCCCATTTTTGTATACCTTAAAAAATTCTGTGTACCTGTCCGTAAAACATCTTGAAAAGTGCCACAGGAGGTTGAAACGACAGAGCAATGTAAAAGATTGAATGGTTTACCTTCCCACTGGTGTCAATTTCATATTTTAACATCGTGAAATTGAGGTCAGTCTACAAAAATACTTATGTATGTATGTGCAGAATATATGTATATATTACATATGTGTGACAAAGACTCAACAGGCTGTCAATATCTGAACCGGCCCTAAATGAAGCAGCCAAATCCCGGAGTCAGAAGGAGTGGAGGATGAGTTCCTTTTTGCCCGAAGGCTCGGACTCCGATAATTCTGGAAGCTTTTAGGAGGGGCATTTTATCTAAAGGAATGCTGACCTTCCTGAATTCCTCTTGTCCTCTGTCACTATTGTGTTTATTGTTTTATTTCTATAAATACCAGTAAGCTTAGGATTCCTATGATTTCCATATTTTTAAATTCAATATTTGAATGGACAAGGACAGCCAACATAATATTTCTCACACACGGTCAATTCATTTCATTTAAATTCCTACATATTTATCACTCTTGTTGGCGCATATCCCTAGTTTAAATGTTTATAGCTAATCTTGGCTCATGAAAGTAATTTCATTTAAAAAGAGACAAGTTGAAGTCTTTTTGCGCAGAGACAACACTAAACAATAAGGGCTTGGAACTAAACAAATGACGAAGCAGTCAAGCGAAATACTAAAAAAAGTCGAACGCAGAAACAAAAGGCAACAAAAGCGCCGTTCGCGATGCTAAACAAAAAGCCGTCGCAATAATGTTTGCAGGCGACAGGAGACAAGCAAGTGTGATGGTGAGAAGGAAGTGCGTAACAAACACTGGATTAGAATGAATTGAGAATCTAGGGAGTTTCCATTCACACTGGAAACAGGGTCTCAGTTCTGCTGGGATGTTTCCAGAGGGATTCACAAAGGCTCTTTTGTGGACATTGTTCATGCACAAGCGAACGAGGCAAGGCCGCTCCCGGACGTCCCTGAGTCTCATCAAAACCAATAATAAACCCTCGGTATTCAAAGCGCTCGTGCGCAAAGGTACAATTGGATGCCTTCAACCGACTTGGGTTAATTGCCCAAAGCGACTGACGGTAGTCGTAAATTAAATTAACATGCACAACCTGACAAGTCTCACATTGGTCATCTTAAATAAAAATGATTATGTAGGAAAGATAAACGCCTTTTGAGTGATGGAAATTTGATTAAAAGTTTTATATTTTTTTTTTTGTGAATTTGCCAACTTGACCGACTATACTGCATGTATGAACTCGTAAAAACACACTGGGCAAATGTTTCCCCAGGGCCAGTAACTGTCTTCATTGGTTCTATTCCCTACAGGTTACCATGGCCTCCTCGAGATTCAACCTGCAGAGGGGACGTTGTCGGGGATATCTCCTTTCGTGATGGAGCGTCTCACAGTCAGCGGCATAATGAACGAGGCACAGGAGGATGAGACAGTATTTGTACAAAACAGAAAGGTCAATGGAAGTGTATTCGGCGAAAGCCTGAGAAGGAAGACTAATGAGAAAATACCTGAGAAGAAATATAGAATTTAGGCCAAAGGCCAAGCGCTGGGGCCTATGAGGTCATTCAGCGCTGAAAAGGAAATTGACAGAAATAATTGCTAGGTGGTGGCGGGGAATCAGATGGAAGAAAGAGAATATGAACGGAAGTACAGTAAAAGGAACGAAAGAGGTTGCAGCTAGGCACCGAAGGGACGCTGCAAAGGACCTTAAGTAATGCCTACAGTGGCCCGCTGTGGGAAGTGGACTGGTAGCTGAGAGTCTGGGAGCGAACTCGGGTCTCAGCAGCAATCGTCAGTCAAGCGCTGCACCATTCAGCCAAGGCGACCCTTGACCCTCTGTGGCCCTTTCAGGGGACTCTGAGCGGGATTTGAAATCGGGACCAGGCAGTGGAAGAAGCTCTGGTGACACCACTTGGCTTTGTCGAGATTTCGCTACATTTTCCTATTTCTCATACTGCATCATACTACGTATGAAAAATATGAAAAATAAAACAATTCCCTTGTCTATTATACGCTCAGTCTTCATTTTTCAATGTCTAAATATTTTTATCTTTTTTCTTTATTATATCAGTATATTATAAGCACAGCCTCCATTATTTAAAAGGTATAAATATTTTTCTCCAAGATAAAAACTAATACAGTCAAATAAATGCACGACATAAAGTTGAATAAAATGACGAATAGATATCATTTCATTTGCATGAGTTCTCTCCCTATTCAAAATGACCTCATCACATTATCCGCATCACATTACTCATGATACGGATTGTTGTTCCCTTCATAATTTGTCTGTTCCAGTTGTTCGCTCATAAATCTCATCTCCACCATATTGGATCTTGGGAAATGAGTAACAGCTGACACAAAATGTCAAGAGAATATTTCAGACGAAAAGAACTCAGTATGTAGTAGATAATAATAATAATAATAATAATAATAATAATAATAATAATAATAATAATAATAATAATAATAATAATAATAATAATATCCTCTATTTCAGCTCAGGTCCATATGCATGAAACATACAAAATGAAACATACAAATACAAGACACACAATGCAGACACATAAGATAACAAGATAAAAATAATAATGGGCAGTATCCACACATTTGCTGAAGAAGTAGAAAAAATAGAATCCATTATAATGGTAATGACAGTAATTATATGGAGAATAGTAGTAAAGAAATATTAAAAATTATAACAATTAATGATACAGATTGCAGACGATTAATTTTCAGCTGGGGACCTTAGGTGGTTACAGAAGTTAGGTCCAGAAGGCTAAATACGAAAATTTAAAATTGCAAAACTCTACAATGATATTATTAATGGTAATAATAAAAAAGGAAAATACCAATAATAACAAGAAACGTAGAAAATCTAATAATAATAATAATAATAATAATAATAATAATAATAATAATAATGAGAGATTCTGGAGATGACACTTCATAATTGCAAAAATAGAGAATAAATCATTCAAGGAACAGACGCCTCATTATCCCATCTTTCCCACAGTTTAGATCTTCTTGCCTCTGCTCAGGATGCTTTGTACGAACGAAGTGCTGCTGTTCCTCAGTCGGGTGATCAGACTGGACATTTTCGCCTCACAATGATTTTCAAATGGTCCAGGCGGTTTTCTATGAACATCTGCGTGGCGGCTGAGTGATAGCGAGGTGTGTTTGTGAGGCGTCTCAGAATGTCATTGTGAACAACAGTGATACGTCTCATGGTCTCTCGGGTATAGTTCGTCCAAAGGGAACACCCACATATACTGTAGAAGTACGAGCGGAAGAGCAGCAGTTTCGTGTCTCGGTGACAGAAGGCAAACATCCTTGCAATCATGTTGCCAGTTGCACACAGTTTACGACGCCTCTGTTCTATGTCTGCTGTACGAGTATCTTTTAGGTCGTCCGTGATAATGTCCCAAATACGGAAATTCATGCACGAATTCCAGACGATGATTTCCGAGGAAAATTTGCGGTTCTGCAATATGCTTGAGCGATCTCGGGAGCAGCGACATACATTGGGTCTTGGTTTCGTTGTATAGGACATCAAATTCTTCTGCATATTGGCGGCATGTGCCGATGAGTCGCTGGAGACGAACTCTTGGGGAAGTCAGAAACATATCGTCGGCGTAACAGAGGTTGTTTATTGTTGTTTCGTTGATAGTGCATCCAATTGGGAGTGAGTTCAGTTTGACATCCTGGGCATCTGTGTACGTGTTAAACAGGTATGGAGAGAGAATGCCCCCTTGCTGGAGCCCGTTTGGGGAGCCGAAGTTGTACGACAGTACGTTACCTCATTTGACACAGAATTGCTGTGTGGAGAACCAACAACATAAGATGCCAGGAAGAGCTTCAGGTGGTTTACTCTGTCAAATGCTTTTCTCACATCTACAAAACATAGGAAAACAGGAGAGACTGGTGATAGGTAATAGTTCAGCAATTCTTTCAGGATGTAGATGCAGGTGTCGGTTGAGTGGTTTGCTTTACAGCCAAACTGGTTGTCAGTAGTGTGTAGACAGGGGAGAAGTCTCACTGGAAGAACTGACTCAAGTATCTTCGACGTCATTGTAGTAATTGCAATCTGGCGATAATTGCCAGGGTCAGCTGCATCCTTTAGCTTGTTTTTTATTAATGGTATTAAGTGAACTAAGAGTAGGGAGTCTGGGAAAAACTGGTGAATTATGCACGCATTGAACAGAGCAGCTAGCAAAATGTACATTATCGGATGGCAGAATTTGAAAGCTTCAGCAGGCAGACCATCCCTAGGAAATTGTTTCTAGTCCTCTAATGTAATCCTTTGGAGCTTCCGTTTCAAAAAGTTTGTTTCAAAAACAGTTTCTTCTCCTTGGCTTTAGCATGAAAAAAAATATATTTCTTGAGGCTTTCAATGGTTAATTTTGAATGCACACTTTAGCTGAATAATTCTTAGCGATCATTTTACCTTTATTGAGGAGAGGAGAGTCAATTTTACGATTAAAAGAACATTGGAGAGGATTGTACTGCAGTGTTGGACATTATTTTCATTAGATGAAGACTGGCATTAGAGGAGAAAACCGCTCAGTCAAATAGTTTCTGCAATTAATAACCTTGTATCATTTAAAGTGAAGTATTATGAACATAAAACGTTTCCCAAGGAATTTCCACACCTTCCAGTCATTAAGGGAAAATATTTCTACGGCTTCTGTTGTATCAGACATCACAGAACGCAGAAAGTCAACCATATTTTGAGTTATCAAAATCATGACTGATTTATCTTAGCCTTTCAGAGTTTAAAGCTATTAAGAAACCTTAGAAGAAAAGAGATATTTTGGTCCAAATAATAGCCTAGTTTCTCCTTTAATTCTCCATTTCCATCGCTCAGCCACTTATCATCAACCCTCCCTGCTCTTCTCCATACCTCGTAATTAGGATAAGGGTTAATGCCTTGCTGTGAAGTTTGGCAAATTTCATAATTATCCCTTTTGGAGAGAAAGGAAACACAAGACGAATTAAGTCAATGGCACCCCCTACTAATGATAATTAAATGCTTACAAATTCGAGTTAAAAGCGGACTATAGTTTTGGTGTTCCAAATTTCTGGCGTAATTGTGCATGACTGAAACAACACTTTCATGATTTGTTTTAAGGCGCTAACTTTCAGTCGTCCAGACATGTCGTTTATTTGGATTACGTTTCACTTTTTATTTCTATCTATTTCTAATTATACGTTGTTGTTTAGATATTGGCGAGAGTTGACGGGTGAAGCTCATCCCTCAGGAAGGGTACTTCTCGGATTTAATCGCACTCGCCACTCCTTTAGACCCCTGAACTATACGAAGGAGTTAAAAAAACATCTCTCTCTCGTTCAAGGATAACATACCTAGTGGAATTTTCTCTGCCGATATATATTGTTACAAACGAACGTGATCGGAGGTTGGTCAAGAACCTTGAGAACTATTATAGTTCATTTTATAAAATGTAGCAACCGAAACTGTGGCCACTGTCAAAAAACCCAACACAAAATGGGTGCCAGCGTCTTCTTGGGGCCTAGCACAAGGGTAGTGGGGGTTAGCATTCTCACCTCTGAGGACTTGCTAAAAAATTGGAAGGGTGTACACACATACACACATGAATACATACATGTACTGCGTATTTGACAATTCAATTGGATGGCTTGAAAACTTCGAGTTACAGCAAGTATTTTTGAACTCATGTTGCGACGGGTTTTGGTGTTTCCTTTCTGGTCACCCTTCCAGACTGGGCCTGCCATGCCTTGCCTCACTTCGCTGAGCGAACTTCAAGCAATTATTCATATTACTGGACCGACTCCGAGCAAAGTTAATTGCAGTCACAAACGCGCTGACGACTGACGGTTTGCGGATAAATTACTTGAGCTTGGTCTAAGCCTTCGCAACTTTCACGTCCTAACCCTGGTGGTTTGGTTTTTGGAAAAAGTCCGTGTTAAAGGAGGACTAGGGCAGAATTTTAAGGTGCGAATGGTAATTATATATATATATATATATATATATATATATATATATATATATATATATATATATATATATATATATATATATACATTGTTTGTTTGGCTGACAAAGACAGACAAACGGGACAAGCTGAGAATGAAGACAGTGAAAGATTAAGAAAGATAACTAAGTAAATCGTAAACTAAGATTTGCACCATTTCTCTTTATTGAATCTTATAATTTCCTTTTCCTTCTCTTCAAGACTAGATCCAAGAATATTCAGAATTCTTTTTTTTTATTCTGTGGACAATTAAGTGTACAAATCTTTATCCCCATTCTCATGCTTGGAAACTAATATGACCATGTACCATTTTCAAAATTACAAAAGAAAAAAAAATAATTTAAAATCATACCTGTAGTCTACTTACAGTATCCGCATATCTAACGACCAATTCTAATTCGCATATTAGTTATGCCATACATTTCCATTCGCGCATTAAAATTGTGCCACAGTTCTTTTCCACTGACCTTTGACTAAATACGAACCACCAGCGTAAGGACTTGCAAGTTGCGAAGGCTTACACGAAGCTCAAGCAATTCATTTGTAAACATCACGACCGAACATTCGGCGTTCCTTCCAAACCTACACAGAAAAATGTCGACCAAAAAATAATGAATCACGAGAACTATCAACACCGGCTCATTGGGGATAATTGGTTAATTCCACCTTCGGTTTAAGGGATCAAATCCTGCAAAGTTCAGTGGACTGGATCATAGAATTTAAGTCAATGGCCAAGCGCTGGGATTTATGAGGTCATTCAGCGCTGAAAGGGAAATTGACAGTAAGAAGGTCTGAAATATCTAACAAGAGGAAAACATCGCAGTTGCACTGTGAAACAATTGTTAGAGAGGGTGGAAAGTCTATTGAAAGAAAGAATAGGAACAGAGGCACAGTAAAAGAAATGAAAGAAGTTGCAGCTAGGGGCCGAAGGGACACTGCAAAGAACCTTAAGTAATACCTGCAGTGCACCACGTGAGGTGCACTGACGGCACTAACCCCCTAAGGGCTGCAAAGTTCAGTTGGTGACAGAAAGCGTTCACCGCCGGATGGGTCCAACACCAAGCAAATAAGTCATATGAGAAGCGACCAAAGTCGGAACTTCCTTTAATCCCCAATCCCTTGTTGTTTCTCTGACCAGGACGAATCTAATATAATTGGAAAGAGCAACTCTAATATATATATATATATATATATATATATATATATATATATATATATATATATATATATATATATATATATATATATCGCCACATGCGTACTAAAACTACCCTATGGGTATATACATAATGGTTGCATGAAGTTTCAGAACTCTTATTTAGGCAGCAGCTGGGCTACTACTTGCGTTTATGGCTTGGGTTAAGACGGTTAAATTTGCTGCCAGTATCATTAAAATGTACTCCAGAGTAATAATTGTTTATTAAATAAGTTCGATGTTACGTTGTTTACGTTTTACAATGTCCTTTCAAATGTTTATGGAAACACTAACATAATGAAGACTTTACATCAATGCTGATTTAATAAAAAAAAGAAAAAAGAAGGTGTTGGGGGTTGTCAGGAAATATAACGACGACCGTTTTGGTTTGTCTGCTTTTCGTTGTCCTACACAACTGCTGCTGTTAAGTATTAATGCACTTTTAACAAGAAACATGGGAAAGGGCGAAGATAAAAGACCAATACACCCAAAAACATAAATAAATAAATATAGTAAAATAAAAATATAGAGTGAACACTCACCAAAACCTGGACAAAATGCGGCGGTTGTTAACGGTTCATTTTTGTCTCAATTTTTTGACGTAGACCTTACTGTTTTGTTTACATCTCATCACTTCCGTTTTTTACTGTTATTATAAAACCATCAAATGCTTCTTACCCTCTTCTAGTTCTTTTCACAATTACCCCAAAACGGTTTAAATACATTTTACTTTTAATTTTGACTTTATGACTCAATTCTGGACAAAACATCAACACTAGGCCTAGACACCATATAAAACCTTCAACAGGTCTTACATCCAGTAAACGTAATTCTGGTACAACTGCAGTTCCCTCGTCTCTATCGAAGGTCATCAGCTCTTGCATTGGCTTCAAAGAAGGCATCTACAGTATATGTTCATGGCTAAATTTCTTCAGTTGAACAAAGTGTAAACAATGTCGTTACAATACCAGTGTTGAAGCATTCCTGCTATAGCAACCACTCTGACTTCGCATATTGTTAACAAGTGCTTCTGGCACTCCATATTCAACATCACAAATACGATTACACTGCTGCAAATAATTATAGGAAACGTTATTAGTATGAAAGGATCAAGGTTTGATGCTTACACTTGTACAGCCGACAAAGAACTAGTGAATATTAATTGATTCGGACACAGTCTTATAGTCGGAAGGGTCGAGTTTGGTTGGGTGAAGTTTTGCCTTTACAACGGCGCCTCAGACTGTGTAACAACACAAAAACCAGCCCTATCCCATGTTGCTCTCTGTTAGCTGTCATTCCCCCTCGTTGTAATTTCTTCTCCATAATGCTTGTCTTTGACCACCTCTCACAATCTACTATTCAAAATTGTTTTATACTGAGCATGATCTTCAACCTCGCTGCAATAAGATGTTTGATTAACAAAACGTAGTGTATGAAAGTATGTGTTTAGGAAGCCTATGGAGGATTAAAAATGCGATTTGTCAAACATATCTTGTTCGTTTCAGCGACCTGAGAAAGGTATAATTTTGATGGTTTCCTGCATTTCGCCGAACAGTTTTGCTCGAGGAGGGCGTAATGACTGTTACTGTTGTTTGCGTTAACTAGCTCTTGACTAAAGTAAGGACGGAGAGAGAGGCTTCCTTTTGAATTCAGCAGACGTAGTCATCAAATCTATTAAAGTGTTTAATGATCTAGTCAAGATTTCACTTTTATGGTTCTCTTGCTGCTCCAGATTCAAACGATACTGATTACATTAGGAAAGAATCATTTGCTCCGGTAAATGTGTAGTCAATACCTCCTCCAGAAATTAGATTTTATCTAAATACATATGTATATATATCTATATATATAAAAGTGAATGTCCGTATGTTTTCCCGCTATAGAAATCCAACCCGCCTGACAGACCCAGGAAGGTTATAACTCAAAATCAAACCCCTACCCACCTGACAGACTTCAAACGCAGACAAATTGAATAAAATTTTCGTTTTTACCGATTCCGTCAGGTTTTCCTTCAAGTGCTTTTATGGGTTAATGATAATTTTTCGCCTAATCGCTCCAGGTTTTCTCCCAGGAGCTGTCAGACGTAAGATTAACCTGCAACAGTAAATCGCCTTTTAACAATTTTTTTTATCAGAATTTACGTGAATTTTACTCAGTTTATGATAATTATGAATATAATTGTTAATTACCTTGATAAAATCAACACTAAAAACCTATATCGATAATTTCCATAAGTAGCAATCCGCTTTCTGCAGCCGAGAACGACTTCCCCACATGCACAGCAGCTGGCTAAGCCCGACGTGCCAGATGAACAGTATTGCCTTTTTTTTTATTCATTCAAATGTGAATTTCCTCAGTAATGAGTTCGCTTCTTCTTCGTTTTTACCTTCGGAATTCGCTATTGCAACTGCTTCGTGACATTATGGTGACGTATTTCATTATAAAGTCTGTTTGAAAGAGGTCTCAAATTAATTATCGAGTAGTTCGGCAACACCACCACATGCACACCAATACTTTCTACATCGTGCAACCACCTCCAACAAACTCACTCTCTCTTTCTCACAGGTTTTTAACTGCTGTAAGAAAATGAATTCTTACAATATCTCTCTCTCTCTCTCTCTCTCTCTCTCATTAATAAATTCCCTTTATAAGTGGCGTTGAACACCAAGTCATACTAGAAAAACTTAAGAATATTTGCCACTGCAAGTCAGTCAGTCATTCATTCTCTCTCTCTCTCTCTCTCTCTCTCTCTCTCTCTCTCTCTCTCTCTCTCTCTCTCTCACCATTTTAATGAGTTCAGTGCCCGGATATATGTACTATGTATATATCATGTTTATTTAAAGCAATGAATTATTAATCACAGGAAAGAAAATCATTTTCAGTGATAGCACACATACTTTACACAACAAAACAATTCAAAGGAGTTGCAAGGAAGTCTTCTGAGTTCTTCAAAATTTTCCCAAGCAGTGCTGATATATATATATATATATATATATATATATATATATATATATATATATATATATATATATATATATATACATATACATATACTTACTTTTACACAGATATAGATATGTAAAGCTACAAAACCAGTTAATACTGAATTCACCTAACATTGGGAATGAGTTACACCTAGAATAATTTATACGTGATAAATGGTCTATCAATGACCAGCCATCAAACCTTGGTCTTTTCTTGGGAGAGGAACTCGGATGACAGTGACTTTACTCACTACCAAGACTGCTGTTCATATTTCTGTTGATAAGCACAGCCGCTTCTAAAAAGGACGATGCCGAGAAGCAGTAAAACTTGGGGGAAAGGAAAGAACGCTAAATACCTCAAGAACATGCAACACGTAAAGCCACTGAGATATGACCGTTTACCCTGTAGGGGGGTAGCGCCGTTAGTGCACCTCACATGGTGCACTGTAGTCATTACCTAAGGGTCTTTGCAATGTCTCTTCTGTCCCTGGCTGCAACCTCTTTCATTCCTTTTACTGTACTTCCGTTTAAATTCTCTTTCCTCATCTGACTTTCCACCCTCTCCTAACAAATTGTTTCACAGTGTAACTGCCAGGTTTTCCTCCTGTTACGCCTTTCAAACCCTCTTGCTGTCAATTTCCCTTTCAGCCCACCTCATAGGTCCCAGCACTTGGCCTTTGGATAAATTCTAAATTCTACGACCATATTATTCCGAAAACAATTTTATATTCTAGAATAAGTGTTGTTATTTAAGTGAATCTTAGCCCCGTGATACTCTACTATAATTGTTAAGGCACAAACGATTAATATGATCATAAATGCACTTCGTAAGCTTGTCATCCTATAAATATTAAAATATCAATAAATCAACTTTCCTTACACATAAGCTTCTTATTTATTATTTAGGATGATTGACAAGACAACTCCAGAAATAAGGAAAATGTAATAAAAAGGAAATTTGAATAAGACCTGAAACCATCTCTAACCAGAAGACGAAGTTAGTGGTTTCATCAATGGCAGCAGAAGTAGGGGACAGGTCAGTGCCTGGAGACCAAACATAAAAACATGATCATTGCCCAAGCGGCCAAAAGTAGACTGAGACATTCATCATATTTTTCAAAATCTATTACATTTTGTAACATTTCTTACGATGAATAGCAAGATTTTATTTTTTTTTTCACGGGACAGGGAAGATTGGAATTTTATGAGAAGTAAAAAGCAGTCAAATTTATCCTATCTAATAACTGTGGATGTTAAGTAATGTAACACCCTTGAAACACCTGACAAAAATGCATAATATTCTTCAATATTTGTCTTATTCATTAACCATCGATCTAAAACGACTTCAATCCTCAGAAGAAAGTTAAAAGGTTACAAACAAAACTCCTCTAAGCGCAATATCGGTTAAGATTACAGCGCTTAACGGGAAGACTGTTAGGGAGCTCTTTGGTGGCGTTTAGATTCGAGATATGGAATTGGGGTTTCCATTTCAGTTCCTTTTAGAATTCGGTCTAGATATTTCGCTTGTGATATAACACCGCAATTTCTCTGGCGATTAGGCCTTAAACAACGTGATCTGTTTAAAAGTCTGAGAGAGAGAGAGAGAGAGAGAGAGAGAGAGAGAGAGAGAGAGAGAGAGAGAGAGAGAGAGAGAGAGAGAGAGAGAGAGATCTAAAAGCAGTTTATCTGTAGCCTTCAGGAGATCCTATTACATTTTTTAAGACTCGTTCTGACAAGCATGCCGTATGCCACCTTAAGTTTTGAAAGACTGGTTATCATAATAATTTTGCCTTTATTTATGCTGCAAAAAAGTTTTCCTTCATTTCTTATTCAAGATATACAATATATTGCCATTAAAAAAGCGATAGATATGAATACCCGACTCATTAAAAATAAGATACACTGATGTATTTTTATGCCCTCTTGTACCTTAAAGGTAAAAAGAATATTAGGAAATAACAGTCGCTTTGTTCGTCAACTTTGGAAAATCTGAACCTGGTTAATGTAGTGGGTTATATTGAAATGTCCTTAATCATACTGAATGTTGGTGTCAGGTTCTTGAAATGAGCTTGCTGTAATCGAAGATGTGGTCGTTCTAACCTTCGTAAGAGCCTCCGCGAGTCATTCCTATTAAAGGGTGGGGTTGGTTTGTAAGTTCATGTTTGAGGTTACATGTAAACTCTAACCACTCCCCAAAGGTGCTTTTAGTTTTCTGTAAAGGAAAATTCTTGAGATGGCTATTTATCTGTCCGTCAGCCCTTTTTCTGTCCGCCTTCAGATCTTAAAAACTACTGAGGCTAGAGGGCTGCAAATTAGTATGCTGATCATTCACCCTCCAGTCATCAAACATACCAAACTGCAGCCTTCTAACCTCAGTAGTTTTTATTTTATTTAAGGTAAAAGTTAGACATGATCGTGGGTCTGGCACCGCAATAGGTGCCAGCAACATAGGCCCAGATGAAACTCTGGCAGAGGTTCTCAAAGGTCTCTAATAGTGCCAAATTTCATCGAAATCCGCTGTACTGTTCAGAGATCAGATATCGATTTTTGGCATCCAGAGGATGTGGTATTAGGGGAGTGTGAGAGCACGTGAGACAATGGTGGTTGAGAGTCCTAACTTTATACCTATGGAGCAATAACGGTAGAATGCAGCACATTGAAACTTAGATTTCTGAAAGCTCATATTCTGGAGGGTGCCTTTTGGGGTTTGTTTTTGAAATAACAAATTTTTAAAGGAGTGATGGGCCTCACAAGTAGCCCCAAAATTCCGAGATTTCCTGATCCTCAGGTATGGACTGCTCACAACATTAGAAGAGAGGCCATTCTCTTTATGTCTGTGAATAGCAAGTGGTGTTAGGAGAGGCTGGCTGACTTTCCATCACCCTTCCCCCTCTCCTCCCCTTCCTCCTCCCTCTCCCCCTCACCTTCCATCTTCCCTCCCTCCTCCCCTTCCATCTTCCATCCCCTTCCCCCTCCCCCTCTCCATTCCCTCTCCCCTCCCCTTCCCTCTTCCTTTCCCCTCCCACTCCGCCTCCCTCTTCCCTCCCCCGCCCCTTTGCCCTCTCCTCCCCCTTCCCCCTCCCCTCTCCCTCTCCCCCCTCCTCATTCACCCTTCCCCCTCCCCTTCCCCTTTCCCTCCCCCTCACCCTCCTAATCCCCCTTCCCCTCCCTCCCTCACCCTTCCTTCCCCTCCCTGTAAACGGGGCTGGTGCTGACTTAGACTTTTGTTGACTATTATTAGTAGGGTTAATTTAGCTGTGGGTATGGTTATGGGTATGGGTAAGATATGTATATGGATATGGAAATGGATATGGGTATGGGTATGGTATGGATGTGGGTATGAGTATGGTAGGGATATGGGTATGGTACAGATATGGGTATGGTTATGGTAGGGATATGGGTTTGGGTATGGTACAAGTATGGGTATGAGTATTGGTAGAGGAGTAGGTATGGGTAGGGTATGGTACAGATATGGGTATGGAATGGATTTGTGTATGGGTATAAGTATGGGTATGTTACAGATTTGGGTATGGGTATGGTACAGGTATGGGTATGAGTATAGGTATGGTACAGATATGGGTATGGGTATGAGTATAGTACAGATATGGGTATTGGTATGGTAGGGATATGGGTATGGATATGGGTATGTGTATGGTACAGATATGGGTATGGGTATGGGTATGGTATGGATATGGGTATAGGTATGGTATGGTATGTGGTATGGTATGGTATGGTATGGTATGGGCCTTTTGTTAAAAATGTAGTAACTAAAAAAGTGACCCAACAGGTCTTGGGTGGTCTAGTCTTAATTAAAATTATCACATACATTGAATTTGTCTACGTGGTTTTGGTTTTCGGAAATCATTGACCTGCCTAGTTTTCACACACATACATATACAGTATGTATATATATATATATATATATATATATATATATATATATATATATATACTATAATATATATATATATATATATATATATATATATATATAATATATATTGTATAATTATGCAGCAAGTGAGCTGAGCTGACCATTATCATGGAAAAGCCACATAGGTCTAAGAAAACTATATCTAAAACCTAAACAACCCCATTCCTTTGTTGCCATATTTTTCTCAATCTAGTGCGTTGCCATTGCAAAAAAGGACTGAAATCACAGGCAAAAAAGTTATGAAATCACAAAATGGGTAATAAAGCTCAGCCACAAGAGACAGGTATGGAGGTCAGAATGCAAGGAAGATGCAGGGCATAAAGGCTTTACTCCACCAACCTAGTGAAAGTGCAGTGAAAGCAAAAAAGTAAGTAGAGTCTTTTCTCAATCAGTATAGAAAGCGAGTGCCATTATAATATGCATATTGTATAGGCTTCGGTTTGGACGAACCATCGCTGATGTGAAAATTATGCAAGAGCGCCTGATTCCAGTACTAACCAACACTGACCCGGCTCAGGTATTTGTTGAACATTACTCTAGTCTCCGCAACAGCAACAATCGGGGTGAGTTCACCGTATTATTCTTGATGATAAAAAAGAAAAAAGAAGAAGAAAAAATTGTTACCTACAATGAAGAGTTGCGTTTTTATGATTGCGTGCTTCTGAGTGGATACATTTGCTATATGTCTTCAAATTGTATTGCCGGAAGAAGAAGAAGCGCCAGTGTCTATCTCTTCAGGTAAGTTAGTGTTGTGCGATATCGTAATGGCGCTTGCTTTCTATACTGATTGAGAAAAGACTCCTTCTACTTTTCGCTTTCATCATAATTTATCAGGTCACGGAGTAAAGCCCTACACCCTACCCCTTCTTTTGTATCCCTGACCTCCATACCTGTCTCTTGTGGCTGGGCTTTACTACACCTCAGACAAGCTGCTACATGTCCCCTTAGGGGAGCTGGATGATCTGCATTTGTTGAGCAGCCACCACAGGACCCAAGGAAAACGTGTCCAAGGCATTATCCCAAAGGTCGAGCAACTTGAATGTGGTCTGGTGGGACCACAACCCCACTCATTACACCTGTTGAACTGACAGGTTCTTCCTGAATGTCAGGGATGTTGGAGCTATGATCCTAACCTCTTGAGCTCTTGCCCGGACTGTGCTCCCATCCACCTCGTCAGATGAAGAATATGCCTGCTTGATCATTGCACAAAGCCAGAAAGAGATCATGTTCTTGGACACCTCTTTCTTGGTTGAGCTGCTACTAAAAAAGAGGTGTCGACATTCAGGCTTGAGATGTCGAGTTCTCTTATTGTAGTACTGCAGCACCCTAACTGGACAAAGTAGCATCTCATCTAGATCATTACCTATAAAAGTCCTCTAGGGAGTGGATTGAAACTGGCATCAGGAACTGGCAGATTCTAAGTCTTCACTGTAAATTCTGGGACGAACTTGAGCATAACAGATCCCCTTCCCCTCAGGTGCTTAGCATCGAAGGAAAAGCCATGACGCTCGCCTACTCTCTTCGCTGATGCCTGGGTAAGTAACAAAACAGTCTTAACGGTCAGCTCCCTGTCTGATGACTCCCTCACCGGCTCGTACAGTGCACAAGTCACTCCTCAAAACGAGAGTCATGTCCCACACAGGGCATCTGAGTTCCCTGGGTGGGCAAGACTGTTCGAAACTTCTCAAAATCATGGTCTCCCATGAGGACGAGAGATCTACCCTCTTCAACTGAAGGGCCTGGCTATGGGCAGCTCTGTAGCTCTTGATGGCCAAAACTGAGAGAAGCTTCTCTCAGTGAAGATAGACAAGAAAATCATCTACCTATTGAAGAGAAGCTCTGGCCAGAGAGAAACCCTGGACACTAACTACACAAGACGGCCCATTTCCCCTGGTACACAGCCACTGAAGATTTCTGTAGGTATCCAGACATCACTGTGTGGCGAGACAAACCTTTCTCTCGCCAGGGACACTGGGTAGTCCCAGACGTAAAGTCCCAGCCCTTCCAAAGACTGGTGATACCTCTCGAAGTGCAGCTGGCACATAGGGTTGTCACGGTGGAATCTCTCTCTGCACCTCAAATAGCAGAGCTAAAAGGTCCAGATACCACTTGGCGTGTGGCCACATGGGAGCCGCCAGAGTTAGCTTGAGATTCAGGGTGATCATGACCCTGTTGATCATCTGACAAGTCAGACAGAAAGGAGGGAAGGCGCTTGCCTCCTTTCTGTCTGACTTGTCAGGCTGATGTGTCATCTCCAAGCTAACGCTTACCTGTTTTCCACCGCCAAGTATCTGAACCTTTGCTCTGTTATTCCACCGTATTTCTTCCACTATTGCCAACTACACTCGAAAATCTATTTGGAAGAACTGAAACCCAGTCCCTGGCGAGAAAGAGTTTGTCTGCCGCACGTGTGCAGACAGAAAATATTTCGGTGGCTTTGTGTACCGAAATGAGCTGTCTTCTTCGGTGTGTCCGGGAATTTCTCTCTGGCGAAGCTAATGGTAGATGTTTTCTTTGTCTGTCTTTCGCTGAGGAGAAGCTACTCGGACACGGCCATCAAGCTACAAACTGCCCGGAAGCCCTTCGGTGAGAGAGCGAATCGTCTGTGAACCATGTTTGAAGTTTCATGCTTGCCCACCAGGGAACTCAGGCTGCCCTGTGTGGTTATGACTCGTTGAAAGTGACTGCGCCTGGCGATGAAGAATAAGGCGAGGCGTGCGACTGTTTGTTACTTACCCAGGCATCAGCGAAAACGAGCAGCGTCATGCTCACTTTCGATACTAAGCACCGAGGAAGAGAATCTGTTATGTAAGTTCGTCCCAGGTACAGTGGACAGTTCCTCGGTGCTCAGAAGACACACTCGGTAATGATCACAGATGAGATACTGTCGAGACCAAGTGCTGCAGTACTACAATAAAGAGAACTCGTCTCAAGCCTGAATCATTTGCCTCTTTAGTGCTTGGCACAACCAGAAGAGTGTCCCAAGTATGATGCCTTTACTGGCTTTGTCTGGCGTGATGGCGACCTGACCTAAATCTGACGGTGAATCTTCCGAGCAAAAAGTAACATCCTGACGTCAGGAAGAACCTGTCAGTTCAACAGGCAATGAAATGATTTGTCCTGAACCACGCTCTTGCTGGTTCTGACCTCTGAGTCTGGTGGCTGCTGTACAAATGCCAGATCATCCAGCTACAAGGGCATGTATAACGCTTTTGTCTGAGAACAATAATCAAGCAATACAGAGACAGGTATGGAGGTCAGGGATGCAAAGAGGAGGTAAGTCTGCTGCCGTGACGTGATGAAATTATGATGAAAGCGAAAGCCAGAAGGAGTCTTTCTCAATCGGTATGAAATGGCGCCATTGTGATCAAGCTGTACTAACACCTGAGACAGACTGGCGCTGTGGCTCGACGGCTGTTTGAACATATAACAAATGTATCCCGCTCGAAAGCCTTTGTCTCATTGTGGTAACATTTCTTCTTTTCTTTTATCATCAGAAACTATGAAGTGAACTCACCCGATTACTGATGTGTTCAACAAGCTGCCTGAGCGGCGGTCAATGTTGGTGTACTGAATCAACGCTCTTACGCTATTTTCACATCGCGTGATTCGTCAAACGGCCTGCCACAATAATATGTGCTCACTGGAGTGAAGACTCTGCTACTTTGCTCATCATATTACCGGGTTGCGGAGTACTTCTAAATCTCCTTTTGCCATGCTCTGACGCTACCTGTCTCTTGTGGCTGATAATACCCAATTTGTGTTTCATATTTGCCTGTTCCGATCTTTTTGCAATGGCTTGCACTAGTGAAAGGCCTTTTCCATGATAATGGTCGCTCATCACTTTGCTGCATATTATACAATGTATATGATATATAGCATAACTGCTATAACTGTATATATATATATATATATAATAATATATATATATATATATATATACTATATATATATATATATATATATATATATATGTATACTGTATATGTATGTGTGTGAGAAAACTAGGGCAGGTCAATGATTTCGAAACAAAACTCAATGGGTGATGTGTGTCATTATTTTAATGAACAGACCACCAAGACCTGTTGAGTCACTGTACTACATTATCTCTCATGCCATGCCATGCCATGCCATGCCATGCCTATCCTATCCTATCCTATCCCATTCCCATCCCATATCTGTACCATACACACTCTTATATCCATACCCATATCCCTACCCATACCAATACCCGTATATCTATGCTATGCCATACCCATACCCAGATCTGTACCATACCCATAACCAAACCCATATCTGTACCATACCCATACCCAAATCCATTCCATACCAATATCCATACCTATACCCATACCCAAATCCATTCCATACCCATATCTGTACCATACCCTACCCATACCTATTCCCCTAGCCATACCCATACCCATACTTGTACCATGCAAACCCATATCCCTACAATAACCATACCCATATCTGTACCATACCCATATCCCTACCCTTACTCATACCCACATCCATACCATACCCATACCCATATCCACTGTACCCATATACATATACCCATACCCATAACCATACCCACAGCTAAAATTAACCCTACCAATAATAGTCAACAAAGTCTAGATCAGCACCAGCCCGTTTACACAGGGATGGAAGGAAGGAGTGAGGGGAGGAGGGAAGGGGATTAGGAGGTGAGGGGAGGGGAAGAGTGAAGGGGAAGGGTGAATGGAGAGGAGGGGAGTAGGTGGGTGAGGGAGGATGGGGAAAGGGGAGGAGGGCAAGGCGGGGAGGGGAAGAGGGGCGGAGTGGGAGAAGGAAGAGAGGATGGAGGAAATGGAGAGAGGGAGGATGATAGAGGAGAAGGAGAGAGGGAGGAAGATGGAGGAGAGGGAGGGAGGATGACGGAGGAGGAGAAGGGGTGATGGAAAGATCAGCCAGCCTCTCCTAACACCACTGCTATTCACAGACATAAAGAGAATGGCCTCTCTTCTAATGTTGTGAGCAGTCCATACCTGAGGATCAGGAAATCTGAATTTTGGGGGCTACTGTGAATGGCCCACCGTACCTTTAAAAATTTGTTATTTCAAAAAACAAACCCCAAAAGGCACCCTCCAGAATATGAGCTTTCAGAAAATCTAAGTTTCACGGCTGTATCTCTTACCGTTATTGCTCCATAGGTATGTTAGGACTCTCAACCACCCACACCCCATGCCCCCCCACCCCCTACCACATCCTCTGATGCCAAAAATCGATATCTGGATCTCTGGAACAGTACAGCGGATTTCGATGAAATTTGGCACTATTAGAGACCTTTTGAGAAACCTCTAAAGCCAGAGTTTCATTCTGGTCGGTTGAATATTTTCAGAGTTATAGAGGGGCAAAGTCAGCGTTTTTGTGGACTTCAGGTCGCTGGGCTTTACTGACCACCAACTACCGTGGCCGTTGATAAGGGACGTTGCAACTGCTAAAATTCTGGGTGTGAAATAATGAGTTTACATCATTATCAACCGCACAGTAGTTGGCGATTAGGAAACTCAGCAACTCGAAATACACAAAAACGCTGACACAATATAACTGAAAATATTCAACTGACTCAGAGACGAAACTCTGGTTTTAAAATTCCACCAAAGTCTCTGTTGATTTGCCCACATTTTATCGAAATCAGATAAGCTTCATTCTGGAGATCAGATATCGGTACAATATTCGAAAAGGATGTGGGAGAACTGGTGATTAAGTCCTAACATACCTGGCAGACAATAACGGTAGAATCAGCCTTGGTAGAACTTAGTTTTCTGAAAGCTCATATTCTGCCTTTGGGGTTTGTTTTGAAATAAAAAATTTTTAAAAGTACAGTGGGCCGTCACAGTAGCTGAAATTCAGATTTCCTGATACTCGGTATGGACTGCTCCCAACATTGAAGAGGCCATTCTGTATGTCTGTGAATAGCAAGTGGTGGGAGGCCCCATTTGACTTACTCTCAATTATTTATCTATATCTATATAATACTAAAACTCGCCCTATCCTTCCATTCCTTCTACCCCTCCCCCTCACCTTCCATCTTCCCTCCTTTTCCCTCTTCCATCCCCCCCTCCCCTTCCCCTCCCTTCCCCCTTTCCATTATATCGCCTTCCCGAGAACAAGGTTGAGTGTTAATTTAGCTGTGTCCTCCCCCTATCCTTCACTCTTCTCTCCCCCACTTCCCTCATACAAGTGACTTGTTCCTCTCTTTCATTCACTAAGTTCAGGAGCTCTTTTCTTTTTTCTGATTTCTCTTTATTAGTTAGAGAGGCAAGTTTGTCACTTCCTTTATGGGTGAGCTGAACTGTTCCTCCTTTATTGCCCTTCTGGTTTTATTTGGGCCTGGTCTGGGGATGGTCATTAGGTTCCCCATCCCAGTGGCCTTTGAGGTTAAATGAAAGGAAACAATGCTCTTCAATAAGCTGTTTCTTTGAATAAAGCAAATAAGTTACAATGACATTCATTCTTCATCTGCTGAGTCAGTAATAAACCTTGCTTGTAGAAAAGTTCCACATCATTCTTTTCATAGATAATAAAACAAAACAAAGCTCACCTACAGTGTTGCCAAAATGACTCATTGCTAACCTCACTTCTTTCCTGACAGCACTTGGCTCTACATCCTGGTAAGACTAAATTTAGCAATCATATGTATATATATATATATATATATATATATATATATATATATATATATATATATATACATATATATATATATATATATATATATATATATATATATATATATACATTATACATATGTGTGTGTGCATGCATATAAATGTATGTATGTGTATACACACACACACACACATATATATATATATATATATATATATATATATATATATATATATATATATATCATACATACATACATATATATATATATATATATATATATATATATATATATATATATATATATATATATATATATATATATATATATATATATATATATATATATATACATTATACATATGTGTGTGCATGCATATAAATGTATGTATGTGTATACACACACACATATATATATATATATATATATATATATATATATATCATACATACATATATATATATATATATATATATATATATATATGTATGTATATATATATATATATATATATATATATATATATATATATATATATATAATATGTGTTTGTGTATAAACTGCTTTAATTTTCGAAGTACAGAAGAAAAAGTCCTCCACTGTATGTGCCAGGGACCTTCCAAGTTCTCGCACCGCAGTTCATTCCTCAAAAGTCGCAGACAGTATCGGCGACATTTGCCAGCTTGCAGAAAGGAATAACCAGAAAGACGTTTGTCATGAGATCTCCTCAAAGCGTCTGTGCAAAGAGCGAAGACAGCTTTCCAATATCTGCAACTGAAGAATTTGTCTCCAAGTCGATGCAAATGAGCTCTGAAAAATATTGGAATCAGCTTTGCATCCAGAGGCCATGTTTTGTGGTTCTGTCCTCACTACTGTAGCTTAAGTATAATGAATTATTAATATTGTAGGACGGCTGATGTAACTATGGAGGTTGGTTTGGGAAATACTCTGCAGAAAATCGAAGTGACTGCCACAGAGAAATATCGAAACTGTCTTTTTGTGCTCTACTTACGTTCTGTGGAAAAACTGGGACAATTTCACATAATTATTTGCTTTGAGCAATTTTAATGAATTCAACAAACACTAAGCATTTTTTTTATCTTTCATTAATACTGCTAAGAGGTAACATACATACATAAATACACACATACATAAATTTGCATTAGTTTTCGCTAAGGATAGAGCTGCTTAGTATCTGAAACGCCGGATCAAAAAACGCACTGTTAAAAGAAAATTGTATTTTTCAAATGGAAGGACCTTTGCTCCTCCAGCTGCAGACTGAAGACGAAAGGCGCCCCCCTCCCCGCCAGCTGGAAAGAAACACCTTTAGCAGATCCCAGAAACAGTTTTCCTTTCCTTCAAGAAACTCGGTTTTGGTAGAAAAAGGCTGCGGCTTTTTTCAACAGAAACAAACGCTCAAAAACGTTTTCATTTTGATGTTGCCGCTGAGGGGAGAAGTTCTTTAATGTCATTTTTAATTACTTCCTCTTTTGAATATTTGCTATAGCCACCGATGTAAAACATCAATGTCCCTCAGAGATGCTTTCTTTTAAGGGTCCTAAAATGCAACAGAACTCTTGTCGCTTTCAGAAGGTTAAAAATGTGATTGTTTATCGTATGTCATTCTATTTATAAATAGGTGAGTACTTTTTCATTTATCTTTTAAATTTGTCTCTTAAACATTTTGGTTCATGCTTGCTCAATAAAGGGAAAACAATTGTATCTAAGGCCTTTTATTTTATTACTCTTTGTTCATCAGATGTTTTTCATTTTATTTCGTTAAGAAATATTCCATGAGGGTAATGGAATTTAGGGCTTCTATATTGCAGTTTTGTGAATTTTTCCCTTAAGATATTGCAGTTTTGTGAATTTTTCCCTTAAGATTTTTTCATTTCATAATTTCAAATATTCGCAAGGCAAATCTCATACGTGCCGTTTCGCTAATATGACTTTATATCATCCCTGTGAGTTTCAAGAGAGATTATTTTTTATGGGAGTATTTGACAACTTCCCTTAAAATCTTGATGATATAAAAAAATGTCTGGATATTTCAGTTGAGCTATTTCCTTAAATGGGACTAACTTTACACACTTTGTGAAATAACTAGAATGTTGGAAAACAAACTTTGACAACATTCCAATATGAAAATACAATTGGTGAAGAATGTTCACTGAAGTTCATAAACAAAATTAAAACCGGAGAGCTGGCATCTGTCAGTTGATACTGACCCTCCATATTTCTCTGCACGAGGGGGAGATGCGTCAGTGGTGATCCATTTGTAGTCACGAGTCCCTTCAGAATATTCAATTTGCCTCTGTACACTGCAGGGACTTCGAAAGAATTTAATTATTTCATTAACTTCTGTCGGGGGATGGATGCTTGAAGGCAAATTCGTCTCTTCATAATGAAACGTGAAAGGTTTAACCAAATCCTAATATCAAGACAACTACATATTAACTATTTTTCGCTTGAGAAATTATTCTCTTGACATTTTGCATAAGCGATTTCTCATTTCCTAGTAATATCCAAAGTGGTGGAGATTAAATTTATGAGCGAACAACTGGAACAAACGAATTATGAAAAGAACTGTAATCCGTAACACAATTACTCCAGTGCCGATGATCTCATTAGGTCACATTGAAAGGGAGAGAAAACAAGCGTCGGAAGATATTCTGTTTTCGTCGTAGTATTCAGCTTTATGTCGGGTTTTATTTAACTCTGCTTTAGTTTTTGTTTTGGAGGAAAATATATAAACATTGTGAATAACGAAGTGTATGTATACACTGTACAGACAAAACAGATTTTGAAAAATGAACACTAGGCTTGTAATACATTTTATGTATAAAGGCACGAGGAAATTGTTTGCTTTTTGCTTATTTTTCATGATATGCTCTAAATTATTATTATTCAGAAGATGAACCCTATTCATATGGAACAAGCACACAGGGGCCACTGGCTTGAAATTCAAGCTTACAACGAAAGCTTCTAATCTTTTTCTCATATATAAGAAAGTAGCCTTTCCTAGTGTATCTGCTTGATTGTCTCTCGTTGTGATCCTGACTTTGAGGAGAATGATAGACTTCACTTAGATTTAGACAGGGAAACAGTGTCCTCATTTTTCACATATTCATAATTTCTCGAGATGTATATTTAAGGATCCGCGTGGATGACGTCCCTTCGTCCACTAGCTGCAACCACTTTCATTCATTTCACTGTACTTCCGTTAATAGTTTCTTCATTCCATCTGACTTTCGACCCTCTCTAACAATATTCGACAGTGCAAGTGCGAGGTTTTCCTCCTGTTACACCTTTCAAACCTTTTACTGTCAGTTTCCATTTCATCGCTGAATGACCTCATAGGTCCCAGCGCTTGGCCTTTGGCCTAAATTCATGATTCCAATTCTGTATGTTCCAGGTCGATTTTTCCATGATTATTTTCTGGTTATTGCTTCTTCGGTTTTTTTTTTTTTTAGAAACTATCTTCATTATATATTTAAGTGTGTTCTAAAAGTTGCCGTTTCAAGTGTTTATCACTTTTCACTTTAAATCACACGTTTTTTTTTTTTTCTAAACATTTACGGACTCTTATCAGTGAAGATGTTTCTGTATAACAGAAATCTTTATTATCTAGATGCCTTCAGAATGTTATGGAGCAACTTCTGTGGTGAAAATAACAACGAGAGACAAAATAGAAAGAGAATTTACCCACGAGGGAAGTCAGACAACGAAGTGCAAGATCTTCCTTTCTCCTCGACTCTGAAAGCAACTTTGCTGTCATATTTTTCTTATGAGTCTTCCTTGTCAGGCTTTCTCCGAACATACTTCACTCTGCCCAGCGTTCTGCATAAATACTCTAAGTTTTGCTCTTTTACAGCTGACTATAAAACGTGCAATTACTAAAAGAAATCGCCGCAAACAGCGTCCTCTCTGCAGGTTAAGAAGAATATCTGGTATGAATTTTGATAAATCATAAGAAGCAGAACCAACAAACCTAATTATTGGTTTTGGGCCAAAATTTATCCAATGAGTTTTATGGGTCCACATATGTATCCGGTGGAGTTGGGAAAGCTACTCAGAACCTTTTAATCAGAGTTTCATCACTCAAAAGCTTTTCTGCCTAATGACCAACGTGAGAAGTGTCAGCTTAGGTCATGGATATTTTTTCAGCACCTGTTATTTTAATTTACGACTTCACGAGTTGTTTTGGCCACCTAAGCCAATAGATTCAAGGCGCATCCTCTCAAGCACGAGCGCTTTAAATTCACATGCTTTGAATACAAAGGCTTTGAATACACAGGTTTTTTATTATCGGCTTCTGATGAGACTCGGGGTGTCCGGGAGCGGCCTTGTCTCATTCGCTTATGCATGAACAGTGTCCACAAAAGAGACTTTGTAAATCCCTCTAGAAACATCCCAGCATATCAGGAGACCCTGTTTCCATTGTGAATGGAAACTCCCCAGCGTTCTGGATTCATTCTAATCCAATATTTGTAATACTCTTCCCACTCACAATCACACTTGCTGGTCTCCTGTCGCCTGCAAACATTATTGCAACGGCTTTTTGTTTAGCATCGCGAACGGCGCTTTTGTAGCCTTTTGTTTCTGTCTTCGTCTCTTTTTAGTATTTCACCTGACTGCTTCGTCATTTATTCAGTTCCAAGCCCTTGTTATTTATTTTTGTCTCTGTGCAAGCAAGACTACAACTTTTCTCTCCTTAGATGAAATTTCTTTCATGAACTAAGAATATTTGTAATCTTGTGAAAATTTAAACGGGCGATTTGCGCCAACAAGGGAGATTAATATGTAGGAATTTAAATGAAATGATTGAACGTGTATGAGAAACATTATATTGGCTGCTCTTGTCCACTAGAATATTGGAATGAAAAATATGGAAAACATAGGAATCATAAGCTTACTGTTATTTATAGAAATAAAACCACAAACCCAATAATGACAGAGGACAAGAGAAACTCAGGAAGGTCAGGCATTCTTTAAGATAAAATGTCCTCTTAAAAGCCTCCAGAATTATCTCCAGCTGTTGAGGAAAGGCAAACCTTCCTTCGCTTCGGAGTCTGAGCCTTTGGGCAAAAAGGACCCATCCTCCACTCTTTCTGACTCTAGGTTTTGGGTCTTTCATTTAGAGCCCATTCAAATATTGACAGCCTGTTGAGTCTTCATCACTGTGTGGGTGTGTATATATATATATATTTTCATGATATTGCCTTGTAAAATGTATATCTTTCCATAGTTTTGATATATTTGCTCTTCTATTTATCATGTGTTTTGTGTAATAATAATAATTGTTGAAATATCATATGTAGTGTAGTGTCAGATCTCAAAAGAGTTAATGATTTAGATAACTTAACAGCATAATTTAGAATTAATAATACATTTTTAATAGTAAAAGTATAACAGCAACACGTGTGTGTGGTAGCGAAGGCTTGTTTTGCTTCAGTTGTTTTGGGTTATAATTTGACAGGTCGGGATAACAGTTAAGATTCTGTCTCATACAAGAAAAAGACAAATGATTTTGCAGTGTTACATATATTGTTTTGATTGCATCACATAAGATTTTCTGGTAAAAACATGTACCTTTTTGAAAAGTATGAACAAGTGTTGCACTGAAGCACTTGGCAATTGCATTATGTTTAAGATTACATTGCTCTGGTCACGTATTGTTCAAATTGCATCCCATGTGATTTTTTGTTTGAGTCACATACGCCTTTTGAGGGTAAAAGCACGCCTCGATCAATTACATCATGTTTTGTAAGATTGCAGCTCAAAACGTTTTGCTCTGGAAGTGACGTCATCTTTCTCTTCTAGAATTTTCTTGTATCTCGTTCCCAAAACGCCTAAATGACATCATCTGATTGTTTCATTTCTAACTGGAATCCAAAAGTTTGTCCTTTCTGATTTCAGAAACAGTTCATGTTGGTCTCTCTCTCTCTCTCTCTCTCTCTCTCTCTCTCTCTCTCTCTCTCTCCTTTTCTTCAAAAGAAAAAGTTATTAACATAAAATATTTGTGTGGTCATTGATGTTAATCTGAATGTAGGAAAAGTGTGTAATGGTGCCTAACAAAAAAGTGTGATTTGTGAATCTCAAGCAGCTGCATTTCAGGTGATCTTGCAAAGGTTTTCACAAGCTTTTGTAAGGTAAAGTGAATTATACTTATTACCATGGTAATAATGAGAAATTTTTGCCTTAGTGAAATTGTTTTTGGTAGATCTTTTGTGTATTTTTTTTTGTTCTTGTGTTTGCAATCTCTTGATTTTTCACATTTTATATATTGGTGATTTAACATTTATTTACTTAGCATTTTAAATATTTCTTAATAATTTAACATTGCATACTTGATTTAATTTTCATTTACAAAGAGTTTCTTTTCAAATCTTGTGTTATTCTTAATAGTTTAAATTTTGCTTGATTAACTTAATTTCTTGATAAAGTTTTTGTGATTTGGTTGTTTAATAATTTAACTCAAGAATTAATCAAATTTTATTGAAAATTTTTAAAACAATTTCATTTTATTGACCACCAATGAATAGGATTAATTGTGCGCATAAGGCAAAGTGATAAACATGTTTTGTTCCTTAAGTTTTGCTAAAGTGAATTAAGACCAATGAAACAGTTAAAGTTGTTTGATGGAGTGATGCCCTTTTACTCTAGTGTATTTCTTCTTTAATTGGTGATACTCACACTTGGTTTGATAAACTTAGTTTGATTTTTCACATTATTAAAAAGCTTTTTAAGGGATCACTGTTACCTTTGGAGTACTCAGTCATAATTTTTATTGTTATGAGAGTTCAGGTATCTGGCTGAAGTGAGGTAAATTTTTGAATTCTGTGATTAGTTGTGTAATAACCAGGTAGTTGGTACACATTGTGACAATATATATATATATATATATATATATATATATATATATATATATATATATATATATATATATATATATATATATATATATATATATATATATATACTGTACACACACACACACACACACACACACACATATATATATATATATATATATATATATATATATATATATATATATATATATATATATATATATATATATATATATACTGTACATACTGTATATATCAGTCACGGGGTGACCTATGAAAGTGATAGGTGATGACCGAGCAGGAGCTTCCACTGTAGTAGCTGGTGTCGGCGCCGAGGAATGCCTGACGAATGCAGCATTTGTGCTCTGGTCAGTTAGGTACAGAGAGAGGGAGCCATGCGTTTTAAGCGCATGGGAGAAACGTGATAGATTGATGGAAACCTTGTGAGATCTGTAGGCAGGGTTCTTCGAACATTGAACTGGACGGTGACGTCACGTTTTAAAGGAGGGGTTATCAAAAGAATGTGTTCATATGTGCGCTCTCTAACTTGTATATTATAGAGGATCCATAGAATGGGCATTCGCTTCGATTTGTGGCTATTGATTGCTCTTTTGAGCTGTGTTTGTGAATAAGACAGTCACTGTGAGGAACGGTTTCCTGATGGCCATTGAATGTGAGTAAGATAACTCATTAACACTTGTACCCTTTTTAGACATTATATGGAATACCCGTTTTACGTTGCAGTGATACCCTTTTGTTTTTTATTATGCATTTTTCCGTTTTAAGTGTTCAATTTTTATATACCATTCCAGGATTCTAATTTAATGTAATGCTCTTCCTACAGGAAACTCGAACATTGTCCCCCAGTGTTGAAGTTTCCTGATTTTGAACGTCCTTTCACGTTGGTAACGGATGCTAGTTATAATGTTATAGGGGCATGTCTTATGCAGAAGCTCGATGGAAGACTCCATCCGATTGCATTTTACAGTAGGAAGTTTAAGACACGAGGTAGTGTTGAACGGTTATGGTCGGTAGTAGACAAAGAGGCCTTTGCCGTGTTCTTGTCTCTCATTCATTTTAAAATGATATTGTTGGGCAATCAAGTAGAGGTTCTGACGGATCATAAGCCTTAGTTGGATCTTTTCAATAAGCTGGATCTTTCTCCAAAAAGAGCCCGGTGGTATTTGACAATCAGAGATTTTGATGCTAAGCTGAAGTATAAAGAGGGTAGACAGAATGTTGTAGCAGACGCACTTAGTAGTTTTTCTAATGAGGAAGGTACTTATGTATGTTATGTATCGGGAGATAGCATAGATTGGGATATTGGTTTAGTAGAAGCAAAGCAAGATGAAGATGAAATTCTGAGAGATGTAAAGGCGTTTCTTAGAGGGAAATTAGTTAGGAAGGGTTAAAAGCTGCCTTGTGCAGGGCTTGCATTAGAGGGTAATTTGTTAGATAGGAAGATTAGATACAGACTGAGAAATAGTGAAGATAAGGGGGATACGACACAAATAATCGTTTCTATGAGTTTAGCACCTACGGTGTTAGATATTGCTCACAGTAGGTATGCCATTTGGAGATTGAGAAAACGTATCAAAATGTACGGCGACAATTCGTTTGGAAGAATATGCTTAGCGCGGTAGAAGAGTTTCTGAGAAACTGTTCAGTCTGTAATGCGTGTAAGCCATCAAGGGTCGTTTCGTGTCAATTGGGTTCATTCCTGATTCCTACCAGACCCACAACAAGAGTCCACTTGGACCTGTTGAGCAATTTCTATAAATGTAATTATAGCCATAGGCACGTTTGGTGGTTGTTGATGAATTAACTAGGGGTGTAGAGATTTTCCCGTTGAAGCATAAAACAGCGGAGGAGGTGGCAATCGTATTCTTTAATGCATATATTTGCCGGTACGGGGTACCAGAGGTTCTGATGACAGATAATGGGCAGGAGCTTGTGAATAGGACCTTAGAGTGTCTTGCGGATGTAATGGGTATTAGGAAAGTCACTATTATCCCATACAGACCAGAAGCGAATGATCCAAATTGAGTTTGATATCTTCCACACGTTCCACATAGTATTAACACTATGATCAGCGATACCATTGGAATGTCTCCCAATGAGGCGCTGTTTGGTTACCTAGCGCGGGGCGTGTTCAGTTTGTTGCCCAGTCCATTGGGTGACAATATGATCAAGTTGCTTGTAGGTACCGCGAAAGAGAGATATGCGCACCTTGCTAAGAATCTTGAAATGAAAACGCGAGACATGGTAGGTAGGAGCAATGCAAAACCAGATAGAGTTAAAGTGGCTGTTGGAGATAGGGTTTATGTGAAGATAAATGTCAGGAATCAGTTGAAATATAAGCTGGGTCCTAAATTTGAAGGTCCTTTCCGTGTTGCAGAAGCAAAGAAGTGAAATAGATTTGTTGTTCTGGACGAGAACACGGGTGTGTCTCGGTTGACACATATATCTAAAATGAAAAAGACGGGTTAATGGGAATCGTACGGGTTAATTCCTGGGTTGTGCTGTAGTTATGATCATTTCTTTTTCCTTTTTTCCTTTTTCTCTTTTTTAATGGGTTTTAAATGGGTGTAACTTGTAGTGGTTTTTTCTTTAACTAGGGAGGACGTTAGATCTTAGAGTTACACAAATCTTTAATTGTCCAAGTTCAGCTTTCTCTCTTATGTGTTGCATTACTTAGTTAAAATTATGTGCTGAATACCGCTGAGTTCCATAGATATATGAATTTCTTTTTTTTTTTATTTGTTTTTTGTTGATGGATCGCATCTGTGGTTAGGGACTTCATCGTTCGCGTTTGGCGTTAGTAATTTTTTTGTTTTGAGTTAATGGTTCGCATTCACATGACTTTTGTGAGTCGAGGCATGGGCTAATTTCGTAGTGAGGTTAGACCCATGTGTTATTATGTAAGAATATTACGATGTATAGCTGTCGTCCGACGCAATATCTTTGAATGTAGAATTACAGAATAAGGGTTTATGTAGGATTTTGTTTTTCGGGGGCATTTGGAATATCGGACGGAATTTGTCTGATCTGTTACAGTTTTGTGTAAACCGGGGCGGTTTAGGATAGGATTAGGAAGACTTTAATATGGCTTCCAAGTCTGGGTATTTGAATGTTTCAGTTCTTTTTTTTTAATTACGAGGGCTGTGCCATTGGTAATTGTAGTTGTTATGATCATAGGAGCAATTACCAGTATGTCAATTATTATTTTGCTGAAGAATTGAGCAGGTTTCAATGGTATTTGCTAACCAGGGTAAAACTTTGATGACTTTACGAGATATGTTACCTCTCAGATGTTTAGGATTGCCTTTAATGAATTTAGTATATTGGTAGGTTTCTCGGGTAATTTTTTTACTGGGTAGATTTTTTTATAATAGTATCTTAGAGTTAGTGTACCTGATAGAGGGATGATTGTGGAAGTTCCAATTAGCAACTTGGAATTGTTTCACATTTTTAACATATGACCTTTTGCCATAGTAGTTTTAATAGTTCAGTAATAATATAACATAGAGAATAGACTAGTTACTTGTTGAGTTGACTGTTGATATGACCGACTTCCGTAAGACACCACTTCCTCGCAGCAGAGCTGTTCGGAACGTCTTCTGTGAGCCTCAACTTATACAAGTTAGATATGGGAGCCGTCTACGATATGCCTGCAGGTTGCTACGCCTGCGCTTCTGTGAGAAGATCCAGGGTTTTAGAGGGATGTCGGGCAGGACGTTTATAAATCGCCGTCGTTGCTGGGAAACATCTGTTGGGCGCAAAGGATTCGTGAGCGCCGCATTCAACATGGGCTTGTGCAGTCGCAAGCCATTCAGCATAGTTGGATCGCCAGAAAGTTAGGATGCGAAGGAAACCGTGGGCTTGCGCAGTCGTAGGCCGTTCAGCATGGTTGGATCACCAAGAATGCAAGACTTCAAGTGTTGTGTTCCATAAAAACTGTTATTGGAATAACACTTGTGTTACGAGACATATAATTTTCATATCTAGTGCAGACAGTTGGCTATGATTTTGGAGTTGGCCCCTACTGAACTTTTGATTGGACAGTTATCGTAACTGGACGAGGATGTCCAGGGTGGGTGGTTCGAGCTCCTGTAACAGTCACGGCGATGACCTTTGAAAGTGATAGGTGATGACCGAGCAGGGCGCTTCCGCTGTAGTCGGTGGTGTCGGCGCCGAGGAATGCCTGACGAATGCATTGTGGTTTGCTCACTTAGGTACAGAGAGAGCCATGCGTTTTAAGCGCATGGGATAAACGTGACAGATTGATGGAAACCTTGTGAGATCTGTAGGCAGGGTTCTTCGAACATTGAACTGGACGGTGACGTCACGTTTTAAGGGAGGGGTATCAAGAGAATGTGTTCGTATGTGTGCTCTGTAATGTGTATATTACAGAGGAACCATAGAATGGGTATTCACTTCGATTTGTGGCTCATGATCGCTCTTTTGAGCTGTGTTTGTGAATAAGACAGTCACTGTGAGTAACGGTTTCCTGCTGGCCATTGAATGTGAGTAAGATAACTTGTACCTTTTTCAGACATTGTGTGGAATACCCATTTTACGTTGCAGTGAAACCCTTTTGTTTTTTATTATGCATTTTTCCGTTTTAAGTGTTTATTTTTTATACACCATTCCAGGATTCTAATATAATGTAATGCTCTTCCTACAGGAAACTCAAACATTTTCCTGGAACGACGAATAGTTGGAAGTGGTGTTATTACTCTTACAGACTATATGAATTGTATTGTGGTCGTTACGACCTTATTACTTTGCTTGATGACAAAGGGGTTATTCACTAGAAATGCTTGGCATAATAAAATATCTATGCTGCTTTGTGAAACTGTATTTCCTCTAGCAATGTATTCCTTTGATAGGGAGTGTGAGTCACTCCATTTCATGACCGAAGTTTTTGCAGAGTTACTTCCGTTAAAGTTGTTAATAAAGTCTAGATTTCTATATCAGTGTCCCATTTCAGTAGGCCTTTGTGTAAAGATAGCTTTAGTGAGAATCTTATGACGAAACGAGAAGTGATCTGCTGACTCAGGTAAGGCCACAGCTACCAGAAACATCTCAACAAAGGTGAGATGCTAAAGTCTGTTCTTAAAACAGATACTTCAATAAACAGCCGGCTCTCGAACCCGGGCTGATTACCTAATATATATATATATATATATATATATATATATATATATATATATATATATATATATATATATATATATGTATGTATGTATGTATGTATGTATGTATGTATATATATATATATATATATATATATATATATATATATATATATATATATATATATATATATATATATATATATATATATATATATATATATATATATATATATATATATATATATATATATATATATATATATATATATATATATATATATATATATATATATATATATATATATATATATATATATATATATATATATGTATATATATATATATGTATATATATATATATATATATGTATATATATATATATATATGTATATATATATATATATGTATATATATATATATATATATATATGTATATATATATATATGTATATATATATATATATATATATATATATATATATATATATATATATGTATATATATATATATATATATATATATATATATATATTATGCATGCAAATATATTTATGTGATGACTTCAATTTCAAGAAGTTAAAATATGAAATTGACACCAGTGGGAAGGTAAACCATTTAATCTTTTAGATTGCTCTCGTTTCAACCTCGTGTGACACTTTTCATGATGTTTTACTAACAGAGGTACAGAGAATTTTTAAGGTATACAAAAACGCGACTGACATACATTTGAAATAATTATAGATAACATAACAAAAGCGATAGTGTCACACAGCATAATGGTCGTCAAACAATGGACAGGTCTTTGTCAATATTAAACTGCCGCTGAATAATATGTAGAACCTAGGAATCTATTTTAAAATGTCCATTGCCATTAAAAGCCAAATTCATTTCTTCCTCATCGAATGGCATTGAGTGACTTGCATCTCGACCAGCTCATTAAAGCTGTCATTCATGATAATTTGAGCAGGAGCACTTTCAAGTGGGCATCGTTCTTCATAGCTTCTTTGCTTCAAGAGGCCTTCCCTGTAGGGGGTGGGGTAGTGCTGCAGTGCACCTTACACGATGCACTGCAGGCATTACTTAAGGTTCTATGCAGCGTCCCTTCCCTTCAGCCCCTAGCTGCACCCACTTTCATTCCTTTTATTGTATCTCCATTCGTATTATCTTTCTTCCATCTTAATTTCCACCCTCTGCTAACAATTGTTTCATAGTGCAACTGCGAGGTTTTCCGCCTGTTACACCCTTAAAACTCTCAATTTCCGTTTCAGTGCTGAATGACCTCATAAGTCCCAGCGCTTGGCCTCTGCTTTAATTTTATATTCCTTTCCTGTAAACAGGCCTTTACCTAACGTATTGCACTGCCGAATCGATCGTTTTACACATTAATAACATCTTCATTATTTGTATTTGTAGTAAGCAACACTGGTGTTGGTGAGTACGGGTGACAAAGGGGTTTTTCTCGTCTGTCCGGTATGAGATGTGTCAAAAAACGTGACACCTTCTTCCTATTCGGAGCTGTTTCTTATTAACGTCTTGGCAATTGTGAATTGAAATAAAATCAAATTTGAATGTAAGTGGGAATAAAAGGCCATTATCTCCTCCTATACAGTTAATGATGTTTTCCTCTTCATTCCAGTGGTCGGGACTAACAATTCTACGTTCTATTTAAAAAGTTGTTCTTGGAATTGAATGCTTTAGGTTATTTGAATGGAAAGAGAAAAGTAATTATGAAATTAATATTAGCATATTTATGCTATATTCTGAATTTACAAGCACTTCCAGTTTTCCTGAAACATACTTCCAAAAATAAATAGACCCATGATTTTCCTTCTGTAAGGTAATGAATATTGAGGTTATCCCAAATATCAAAAGAATCACCACCATATCTGACCCAGAAAAAAATCGTAAGGGGAAATAAATTTAGTAATTCGACTTTCACAGAGACCAGAATAATGTTTTTTAGAGACTGACAATTGTCTACCCATTTAAATAGCACAATTATTTTGTTAAAACCGTTAAGAGTAAAACAAATTTATGAAGTACTCTAAATCTAATCAGGCGTGAAAATAATACTTTCCTTTTTCAAAGTAAAGGTGTATGTGCCCACCCAGTTCAATTTGTTGTTGGAGAGATGGGAGAAAACCTCGCCACCCATGTTCAATTTTTTGTTGGAGAGATGGGAGAAAACCTAGCCACCCATGTTAAATTTTTTGTTGGAGAGATGGGAGAAAACCTTGCTACCCATGTTCAATTTTATGTTGGAGAGATGGGAGAAAATCTTGCCACCCATGTTCTATTTTGTGTTGGAGAGATGGAAGAAAATCTTGCCACCCATGTTCTATTTTGTGTTGGAGAGATGGGAGAAAACCTTGCCACCCATGTTCAATTTTTTTGTTGGAGAGACGAAGAAAATCTTGCTCCCCACCCATGTTCAAGAACGTCGGCATTATCTGCGTATAGAGAACAGGAGTAATGCTGCTGTTGTGCTGTGTTGTCAGTGTGGTGATGCAATGCATTAGAACGGGAGTAAAGGCGAAATTCTTTTATAATATTTGCTTGAAAGGTTTTTATTGAAAGAACATCAATAGTAAGTTTAATGGAAATTTGGGGATTTTTTTCTGAGTGATTTCTTGTTTTTAGCTGGTGCTGAACCACACTACGATATCAACAACCATTTTTGGCGGCCATTTTGTTTTTGATCCTGTAATTTGGTTTAATGCAGTGATAGTCAGTCGACTTAATCCGTTCGGCTATCAAGAGATATGTAAGTTCCTTTCGACATTCATAACCTCAGGGAATAATGAAGTAGTGAGTGTAAGTCCCACTCTCAGTCTTATTCCTCCCTGCTATAATCCCGTGTTGGAGTAATTATACGCTCTGTCTATCTATGTATCTATCTATATATATTATATATATTTATATATATACAAAATATATATACATACACACACACACACACACACACACACACACATATATATATATATATATATATATATATATATATATATATATATATATATATACTGTGTGTATACGATGTATAAATATATATGTGTATATATATATATATATATATATATATATATATATATATATATATATATATATATATATAATATATATATATATATATATATATATATATATATATATATAATGTGTGTGTGTATGTATGTATGTATGTATGTATGCATTTATGTATATGTACATACATATATACAGTATATAGTTGAAATTTTGAGGCGTAGATGTTGATCTGTATAAATATTAGAAAGGAAAAATTTTCTTAGTTCGCAATAATGAACTGTGTATGAATCGCAATTGCCCCCAGCTGTTTTGTGTTGTATTATTCATTTATCTCAGATGGGAATTTCAGTAAGTTTTTCTCCGTATGACTGTGATACTGATATTTGCTGTCATTGCTTAAAGGAAGGACGAGAGTTTGAAACGCGATGTACTTCGTAATCTGCTTTGTTGACTTGACGACATTTTTATACTGATCACACCACATTGCTTACAAAATTAACGATGATTCTTTTCGCTCATCCCATGTTGCGAGGTGCATTGAAAGTATTACCTTTTCTGCGTGATGGAAAATGAATTTTCTCAGCTGCGCTTGTTTTTGTACTGCCACTAAAGATTTTTCATCGCATCATTTTCCCTTGCATGTTGCAGCAGCTTTGCAAACCTTCATTCTGTGTGTCTTTTAGTTTTCAACACCTTCAGGAAGCACTCTTTTGAGTTGGAATATTAATCTCTTTAAACACAAACACACAAAATCTATATTGTGTGTGTGTGAGAGAGAATAGTGTCTTAAGCCTCTGTAAACGGATGAGTACAAAAGTGTTGGATCGAAAAAAATATGAAGAAGAATGAGTGTGGCAGCAGAGAAAACTTGTACATTTGGTAAAGAGAAAATGATGAAGAAAGTGTAGACGAAAGAACACGTTAACTTTGAATGTAGAGAAGAGGAGTGGTTGAAGTTATATCTGTTTATTATTTTGTTGAAGTGAATGTTTAAGATGGTGAGGTGTGAAAATTTTTCTGTAAATGTAAATAAGTAAGTGTGATAAGGAAGTGGGAAGAACAAAACTTGGATGAATGACATGAAATGGAAGTGGGTAAGGATTTTGTGAAACTTCATGAAGTGTCATAAGGACAGCAGCGAATGTTTGTGGTTATAGGGGGATAGTAAGAGGAATAAACTGCGCGTGGTTAAAATAAGGTAATGACTGTAGTGAAGCAAAAAAATAAAATTTTTGAGTTGTGACTGCAGGACAGAAACGAAGCTCAGGATCTTGAATGTCAAGATTAGAGAGAGAGAGAGAGAGAGAGAGAGAGAGAGAGAGAGAGAGAGAGAGAGAGAGAGAGAGAGAAGGAATGAAGCAATTAATGTTAAAATAGGGTGAAGGTTAGCAAAAAAACTCGC
The DNA here is from genome assembly GCF_040412425.1 of Macrobrachium rosenbergii. Classification (NCBI taxonomy): domain Eukaryota; kingdom Metazoa; phylum Arthropoda; class Malacostraca; order Decapoda; family Palaemonidae; genus Macrobrachium; species Macrobrachium rosenbergii. Next base: position 37,938,941 of record NC_089766.1, read on the forward strand.
AAGAGGGTAAGATGTTTTTCCTCTGTAAGTGAAAGCAGAGAAACACAATGAACAATTGGATATCAGATAACCGATGATATTGGGGAAATGTTGTCTGAAGTGGAAGACAGAAGAGGAGAAGAGCTGAATATCACAAGAGTGCAAAAGGAGAGTAAATTCTGGAGGCTTTTGGAGTGACTGTTTGGCTTTTGAGGAGAGCAATTAAGAGGTTAAAGTAAGGAAAGGCACCACTGGTTGATGGGATTATAAATGAGGTGCTGAAGTGTAGTGGTGATGGTTTAATTGAGACTGAACTGCTGACCAGTGCTTGTAAGGTATATCTAGATGAGGAACAGGTTCCAGTGGAATGGATGAGAAGATTAATTTATCAGTTATGTTACGGTGATGATGATGATGGTGGCAACTGCAAGAATGGTTAATGAATACACGATAGCTGGAAATTCCAAAAATAAGTTAATGTATTTTGATTCGTAAAAAATAAGAAACATTGCATTATACTAAGTAACTGGCATGAAACCAATACCTTACGGAGTCTATCAGGTATTGCACACTCCCGTACCCTTATTGGCCAATTCAGAATCGGTAAAGTATAAAAATGAATAACAAGTATAAAAGAACCATAAATTCCAGTGGTGAAGATGGAAAATAAACAGATGTTCATTTGTCAATATTATCATGCACATGAAGAGAGAGAGAGAGAGAGAGAGAGAGAGAGAGAGAGAGAGAGAGAGAGAGAGAGAGAGAGAGAGAGAGAGAGAGGCGCGCTCAAATTTACACACAGTCAAGACAGTAAGGCATCACGTGGTCCCTTCCTCTCAAAAGAACACAAACAATTATTATACTACTACTGATAAGAAAAATGACAATGGACAGGAGAAAAAATGAATGAAAAGCAAATATTGAAATTGCTCCAAAACTGATAAAGTTCCAAGTAACATGAAACGCCTCCCAAAAGCAAGCCTGGCTGACAGGGAGACTGGTCAGATTTTGTCTCGTTTTTATTCATAGTGATCCTTCGTCTTTGCGTTACACTATTTTTGACTTTTTCATGATAGGTGGAGTTACATACTCTTGAATGAACTTGAACATCGTTTTACATCTTATTTAAAAATCTATCTTCCAATAACCATATTTTAAAAAACTATCTTCTAATAAGGTAACATCTAATTTATATGTATATGATTTTTATTAGGCTCCCTTATCGGATAACTTTTGTATTGCTCTAAAGGAACTCAACTCATTGGGTGGATGTTGATCGGCAAATATAATTTTTCTCGGTTATTAATAGCTAATTCGAAAAATGGTCATGATTTGTCAGAGGTTCATAACATGCTCACCACGCATACGAACGCAAGAAATACCTGGGATTTTATCTGTTTGACTAGGCATCTATATGATTATTATTATTCTTTTTAATCCTCAGTCCTAGTTTCATCAAGGCTTCTTTTCTGGATCTTCCTTTGGAGTGACTGAAGGTCCTGTTTGTCTGATGAATTTCAACTTTCACAGCGATATTTTATTCGTCCTTTGCGAAGTCGGACGAGGTTTGAGAGAGATTTTATTTTCTTTTTACTTTTTTGATAATGGGAGAAAAATTTATTATGCTGTGAACTGGCAACAGTATGAAGAGTTGACGGGTACCGATGGTAAATTAAATTTAAAGTTGCGTATTTTATGCATCATCAGAATGAGTCTCTCCTTCGCGCGTTATCGACCTTCCATCTGTTCGTATTCAAGTAAAAAATGAGCCCAAGTTTCATCGGCGCAATTGACTTTGTTGTACAGCCGCTACAGCGTACAATCAAGGCCACCGAAAATAGATCGATCTTTCAGTGGTCTCGGTAAAATGCTGTATGAGCCGCGGCCCATGAAACTTTAACCACGGTCCGGTGGTGGCCTATCCTATATCGTTGCCAGAAGCACCATTATGGCTAACTTTAACCTTAAATGAAATACAAGTTACCGAGGCTAGACAGCTGCAATTTATTATGCTTGATGATTGGAGGGTGGATGATCAACATACCAATTTGCAGCCCTCTAACCTCGCTTATTTTTAAGATTTGAGGGCGGACAGAAAAAGTGCGGACAGAATAAGGTGCGGACGGACAGACAAAGCCGGCACAATAGTTTTCTTTTACAGAAAACTAAAAAGTAGGAAACGCAACTGGTGCTGTCAGCTGTCCCCTTTTTTGACTCAGATTTGAAGAAAAGAGGCAACGTGGCCTTCCAGAAGATGAACAACAGATTAGTCTGTAATGGTGAAGACTGGTTTATTCATCTAGAAAAATATTCCTGAACTTAAAAGGTATATGTAGGAATGTGGGCGGGATCTGACTGTTACAAGGATATATTTGCGTAAATGCATACTGCGAAGGGATACAGGTGTTAGCTAGGTTACAAGGAATTCATAGATGTGACAGGGTTCTGCAGTGTACTATCACCAGATATTTTATTGAGGGCCATTGCAAAACAAGGTTGCCGCCCTGTCTGTGCGAAAGTTACAGGATATTTTGAAAGTCAAATGTATTGTGTTGTATTTTATACAGTCTAATACATTTGAGCCACGTAAGCGCAGTTCGGTGATGTTTTGCTTACAAATCGCAAACTGGTTGAAAACAAGTCAGCGACTGTAAGTTGAGAACAAATCTTTGGTAAATACTGGATAATCATTTGAAGCACAGATTAGGACCACCAATAAGTCGTTAACTTGTGTTCAACTTGTTTGCGGTATGTATGCGAGAAGTTGCCAACATGTTTCACTGCAGTTTGCGTGCATCCTTACGAAACTTGTACCAAGTGTCAATCTGATAAAGCCTTTGTGAAAATATGAAAAATAAAACATCAGAATCAAAAGATTCATCCCGTAAGGGGTACAGCCATCATTGCACCTCATGCGGTGCACTGTCGGCATTACTTAAAGTACTTTGCAACGTCCCTTCCGCCCCAAGCTGCAACCCCTTTCATTCCTTTTACAGTACCTCCGTTCATATTCTCTTTCTTCCATCTTACTTTTCACCCTCTCCTAACAATTGATTCATAGTGCAACTGCGAGGCTTTCCTCCTGTTACACCTTTCAAACCTTTACTCTCAGTTTCACTCTCAGCGCTGAATGGCCTCATAGGCTCCGCTGCTTGACCTTGGGCCTAAATCCTATATTCTATTCTGTTCTATTCTATTCTATTCTATTCTATTCTATTCTATTCAAAAGACTCAATTCAAGAGATAAAGGAAGTACGAAGAGAGTCACATAATGGGAAGAAAAGTAGAAAATGGCCTCAGGCAGATGTGGAGACGGAAATCCTTTTTAGTATCACAGACTTGTTTCCTGGGCTTTCTCTTAGGTCACCTTTTTTTTTTTTTCCAGATAGCATTTTGTCTTCGTTAATCGTATTCATAGAATAAACTAAAGAATTTAGGCTAAAGGCCAAGTGCTGGGACCTATGAGGTCATTCAGTGCTGAAAAGGAAATTGTTAGTATAAAGATTTGAAAGGCGTAACAGGAGGAAAGCCTCAAAGCAGTTGCACTGTGAAACAGTTATGAGGAGAGGGTTAAGGAGAGTAAGATGGAAGAAAAATAATATGAAAGGAGGTACAGTAAAAGGAATGCAAGGGGTTACAGCTAGGGGCCGAAGGGACCTGCAAAGAAATTTAAGTAATGCTTACAGTGCACCGCGTGAGGTGCACTGACGGCACTACCCTACGCGGTTAGTTAATCGCATTGACGGCAGTAAGGTCGGTAGTTTTTTCCTTCGCTGAAATACTGAAGTTGTCTCGTAAAACTTATTAGGAAGTGTTGCAGCAGGAGCTTTTCAGCGACAAGCCTCGAAAAAACAACTCGTGTAGCAACTGTCTGTGAAGGTTAAAAAGTCATGTCATTAATGAAGGCTGTAGTCATACACCTTTGAGAGGAGCAGTGAGTGAGACAGACAAGCTTATTTCATTGGCTTATTAAACTTTTAATGACACTCATATGAGCTTTCACTCTTCACGCTTCGGATGCTCATCGAGAAGTTAATCTTAGAGTAATATACACCAAAAGTAGAATGTGGCTGTAATATTTTTCATATCAGCCAAGCCTGAGAACACCAGACAGACACTGAACAGGTAAGTGGACATTCAAATACGTTGTTTACAAGGACATCATTATATTTATCTCTTTCGACCAAGAATTCGAATGGAGTACATAAACAACGCTTTTTATATAAGAAAGACAAAAGAAAAGTATATTTCTCATCACTGCAAAACGCAACAAAATTACATGAGAGAGAGAGAGAGAGAGAGAGAGAGAGAGAGAGAGATGGATATGAAATAAAAGTGGCTTGAGATTCGCCTTATTCTATGGAAATAAACCGTTGTCAGATTATTTCCAGTGAACACACTCTCTCTCTCTCCCTATACCTTGCCAATAGTCACTTGACTGATGAGATGATGATGATGTGGATTCAGGCAGCAGGATCTGTTTCCTTTTCACATCGAGTGTCGCCCATTCGTCTTTATTCTTCAAAATCTCTTCTTCACCTGAGAGGATTTGTGGAATGGCCACAACCATCACCTGGGGATGGATGAGCGGCATCCAGCATCCAAAGTTTCTCAACCGGAAAATGGAGTTCATTCATTTTCATGTCTTCGACGGTCTTCCTGTCCCCAATCTGTTGAACCCTGTCAGTGCACCTCATGCGGTGCACTGTAGGCATTACTTAAGGTTCTTTGCAGCGCTCCTTCGGCCCCTCGCTGCTGCAACCCCTTTCATTTCTTTTACGGCACCTCCATTTGTATTCTCTTTCTTCCATCTTACTTTCCAACCTCTCATAATAATAATAATAATAATAGGTTTTATTTCAGCTCAAGCCCATATACATGGAATATACAAAGTAGAGACAATACACACAATATAGATACATGATACAAAAATGATAATCGGCAATATCCACACAGTTGCTGAAGAAGTAGAAAAAATAATATTGATGATAATGGTAATGATAGCAATAATATTGAGAATAGTAGTAAAAAACATAAAAAATTTATAACAATTAAAAAAACAGATTGCATACAATTAATTTCCAGCTGGGGGCCTTGGGTGGTTACAGAAATCGGGTCCAGAAGGCTAAATACGAAAATGGAAAATAGCAAAACTCTACATGATGTTAATCGTAGCAATAATAAAAAACTGAAAATACCAATAAACGTAGAAATATTATTATAATAATAATAATAATAATAATAATAATAATAATAATAATAATAATAATAATAATAATAATAATGATAGATTATGCAGATGACACTTCATAATTGCAAAAATAGAGAATAAGTCATTTAAGGAACAGACTCCCCATTATCCCATCATTCCCACAATTTGGATCTTCTTCTTGAAGCCTCACTGCTCAGGATGCTTTGTGTGAGCGAATTGCTGCTGTTTCTCAGTCGGGTGATCAGACTGGACGCTGTTCCCCTCACAATGATTTTCAAATTATCCAGGCGGTTTTCTGTGAACATCTGCTTGGCGGAGTGATAGTGAGGAGTGTTTGTCAGGCGTCTCAGAATGTCATCGTGAACAACTCTGTCTCGTGGTCTCTGAGGTAAAGTTCGTCCAAAGGGAACACCTATGTATACTGTAGCAGTACGAGCGGAAGAGCAGCAGTTTCGTTTCTCGGTGACAGAAGGCAAACCTACTTTCAATCATGTTGCCAGTTGCACATAGTTTACGACGCCTCTGTTCTATGTCTGCCCTATCTTTTAGGTCGTCCGCGATAATGTGGCCCAAATACACAAATTCCTGCACGAATTCCAGACATGGTTTCCGAGGAAAATTTGCAGTTCTGCAATATGCTCAAGCGATCTCGGGAGCAGCGACATACACTGGGACTTGGTTTCTTTGTATAGGATATCGAATCCCTCTGCATATTGGCGGCAAGTGTCGATGAGTCCCTGGAGACCTTGCACTGATGGGGAAATCAGAACCATATCGTCGGCGTAACAGAGGTTGTTTATTAATGTTTCGTTGATAGTGCATCCGATTGGGAGCGAGTTCAGTTTGACATTCAGGGCATCTGTGTACGTATTAAACAGGTATGAAGAGAGAATGCCCCCTTGCCGGAGCCCGTTTAGGGAGCCAAAGGTGTACGATAATACGTTACCCCATTTGACACAATTGCTGTGTGGAGAACCAACAACATAAAATGCCAATTAAATACAGAGGTGTGCCTCGTTTGTGCAGCTTCAAGATAAAAAGTTAAGTATATCGTAGTTTAACCAGACCACTGAGCTGGTTAACAGCTCTCCTAGGGCTGGTCCGAAGGATTAGACTTATTTTTACGTGGCTAAGAACCAACTGGTTACCTAGCAACGGGACCTACAGCTTATTGTGGAATCCGAACCACATTATGACGAGAAATGAATTTCTATCACCAGAAATAAATTCCTCTAATTCTTCATTGGCGGTTCGGAGAGTCGAACGCTGGGCCAACAGCGTGCCAGTCGAAAGCTCTACCACCCTTCCATAGAAGAACTAGGCAGCTTCAAGAAGAGCTTCAGGTAGTTTACTCTGTCAAATGCGTTTCTCACTTCTACAAAACAGGAATACAGGAGAGGCTGTAGATGCAGGTGTCGGTTGAGTGGTTTGCTTTAAAGCCGAACTGGTTGTCAGTAGTGTGTAGAAAGGGGAGAAGTCTCACTAGAAGAACGGACTCGAGTATCTTCGACGCAATTGTAGGAACTGCAATCGAGCGATAATTGCCAGGGTCAGCTGCATCCTTCAACTTGTTTTTTTATGAATGGTATTAAGTGAACTGTGAGTAGGGAGTCTGGGAGAAACTGGTGAGTTATGCATGCGCTGAACAGAGCAGCTAGCAAAATGTAAATTATCGGATGGCAGAATTTGAAAGCAGCAGACCATTGCAGCCGGGCGAGTTATTATTAGGTAGGTTGTTTATGGCCTCGCTGATGTTACCTGGCGTAATACGATCGGCGAAATGAAACTGGATATTACCAGTAAGGAGGTTATCTACATCCCTTCGGGAGTTTTGATCGTTTATGCAATTCAGGATAGTGCTGAACTGATCGCCACATTCTTGTGACAGCCTCGTCACCGACGTCTTCTCCTACTCTCTGTGATGGCTTTTTAGTTTTGGGATTTTTGGATGTCCTTTACGTGAAATTGCTATCGCACCTACTTTACAGGGAATGTCTGAACGTCAGTTATAATAATCTGTTGCATTTATATTTGTCAATGATGTCGACATCTAGTGTTGTGATTCTGGTTTAGCTAGATATAATTAGACGGAAGGATAAATAAATGAATCCTTTTGAGCTGGTCCTCATTTTGATGACCAGCTCATAAAGGATACATTTCGAGTTCCGTTACAGAATTTCATGATATCTAGGCTTCAGGGAGAGAGAGAGAGAGAGAGAGAGAGAGAGAGAGAGAGAGAGAGAGAGAGAGAGAGAGAGAGAGAGAGAGAGTTAAATATACCTTAGTTTAACCAGACCACTGAGCTGATTAAGAGTTCTCCTAGGGCTGATCCGAAGAATTACATTTATTTTACGTGGCTAAGAACCAATTGGTTACCTAGCAGCGGGGCCTACAACTTATTGTGGAATCCGAACCACATTATACCGAGAAATGAATTTCTACCACCAGAAATAAATTTCTCTAATTCTTCATTGGCCAGCCGGATAATCGAACGCGGTCCCAGCAGAGTGCTAGCCGAGAATCATACCACTGAGGAACTGAGAGAGAGAGAGAGAGAGAGAGAGCGAGAATTGATCTTCTGCTGCAAAAAAGAAAACAGTTTCGGTTTGTTGGTGGAAGGGACGGAGTAATTCTCAAAAGGATAAGTGAAAAGAAACAATTTTGAAGTAACCAGAATCCGCTTCAGAATGATAAACAGAATGACATTAATCCGCATATTAATTACTTTCATCTCTTCCTTCCGATTGATATAAAGCTAATTAACGTTAGTAATAATTAGTCACTCCGTTCAGAGTGATATTACAACTCAGGGATTAAAATCTAGCGTTAGTAACCAACTAGAGAAAAGTCGTGGTGATCAAACTCATCATTTTGTGAAACTGTAGTTTGTAGCTGCCGTCGTGTTCTTCGTCTTCTTATAGGATAGACTTTTTAGCAGAGGTTAAATTTAAAGAAAATTGATAGGTAATACGCAATAAGAAACTTTGTACAACACATGTAGGGTTCAAAGTCTATATCATTCTTCCATTAATGGGTGGAATAAATTTAATGCTTCAGATACCTATTTGGTATGGCATGCAGAAGAGTAGGTCCAGTTGTTAATTAGAAAAATGCGGTTACGAAGATTTTGAATTAAAATAAAAATGAGATAATTGTCGAGGATGTGCAAACACAATGCCAAGAAGAAAGTTCAGTAAAAAGAAAAAACTTCGAAAATAGTCATAGTTTACAAGCAAGCCTCAACCATGAACTTACAACAGGGGGTTGGGGGGGGGGCGGACATTGATAAACAATAATATAAAGGAATGACGAAGTTGCTTTTTGGAAACTAAGCGCTAAGCGCTAGGAGAATATTTCTAATTAAGGCTCAGAACAACCACCAGTTTCGATTACAGTAAGTTCTTTCAAGAACCTTAGCCACTCCTTAATTAATATGACTGAGGAAGTTGATATATAAACCGCATTTATTCATCAGTTACAGATATTCTAAAGTTGGCAAACAAAGCAACTATTTCCTAATACTGTTTTTACCTACAAGATGTAAAAGGCCATAATAATGTATCCGTGTAACTAATTTTTAATAAAATATATCCCTGTTCATAGCAACGCTTTTTACAATGTGACAGTTAAGGCAACATCATTATAAAGAAGTGACCCCTGATGCTGTGCAAAAAGAAGGTTATTTATGGTTTAAAATGCTAAAACGATGATAACCAATACCTTTCAAAATCTTAATAAGAAAAGGACTTTCACATACAACAGAATAATATCACATGTGAAATATGAGTTTCTTTTCAGGAACGGGCTTAAAACATCTGATAGTACGCCAAGAAAACTACAGATAAATTGCTTCTCTCTTCTCTCTCTCTCTCTCTCTCTCTAACCGGTCACGTCATTTGAACTCTAATAGCCAGAGAAATTGCAGTCTTATATCACAAGCAAAATATCCAGACTGAATTTTAATAGGAACTGAAATGGAAGCACCCACTTCCACGCCTCAAATTTAAGTGCCCACCAAATCCTGTATGAGCTTCTTAACAGTTTTCCCTTCAGGCGCTGGAAGCAGATTATTTACAAAGCGGAACTCCGCTACCTACGACTTGGCTTGTAGAAAAGCGAAGTCGGCAAATGCTTTTATTTTCATTCATCCAGAAAGTCCAGGATGGTTGGTTGGTTTAGATGAAGCCGTCAGGGTCCGTGCCCTAAGTTTGATGAGTTGTTGAAGGAATAAGAGGCCTGGTAAGGTCGTCTGAATTCTGACCCACCAACGGGATGAGATTCGCGGAGGAAGTTTCATGACAAAACATTTGATGCATAGATGGTAGTTTTGTAGGACCTTGCTCTGAACTGCTTAATCGCTATACAAAATTATGTTTGACTCTCTCACAGAGGAACGAAATCAGACTTATGGAATAGGTATTTCCGCTACAACTTTCATCTTACATTTCAGAGAATAAAATGGGCCACTAATTTACTATCTAAATGGCATTTCTCTTGATTAGTCACATTCGAGCAGATAAAAGATTAAACGTATACTAAGGATATTTATATGAATGAAAAAAAAAGATTGACTGGTTTATGAAGTTTAAGCAGTTAAGCCAAGAACTGGGGCTCTTTCAGCCATTCGGCACTTAAGACAATCAAAAGAGTTTTGATGCATCAAGAAATAAAGATAGGAAAAAATGAATAAATATGCTCCCAAAGTCCAGTATAACCTAGGCTATCTGCATATTCTTACTCAAATGAATTTTCCAATGCATGACTTGCGCAACAAGAGTCACGTAAATTTTTAACTCCGTGCAGAATTTCCCAAGACTTCTCGAGTAAGATTTTTCACAGAGGAAGACGATTGCAGTAATCAGAGAATATCTGTTACGATATTCAATACTTGGGTAAACTGTCTGATTAATCTCTGACTGAGTAATTAGAGCTTGAGGGAGTGATTTCTCGGCATGATTTTAACAGATTAAAGAGGATGCTCTCTCCTACTTTAAGCTGCACTTATTACAGAAGTTGTTTCCATTTTCCGACATCTAGAAAAACTCTAATGATTTACTTCGTATTAAATTTAATGAGAAACACTGTGTTCTTTCTGGTTTTGACACTTGTATAGCTATCTGTTATTCATTTATTTAATCACCTATTCAGAACTGCACATAATACAGTCCTTAATCATTGTTTATCTCCATAATTACCCATTCTTAACTACCACGTGTATTTTCTTGTGACAACTACAGAGTTTTTTACTCCCTTTTCATTCACTATTTGACGCATGGAAATTGCAATAAATAAATATCTCCATATTGCACTCTTCAATTCTTGTCCTGTCCTCCTTCAACGTCTCTCCAGGTCTTCGTTGACCATTGGCTGCCACCAGCTTTTGGGGCCCAGATAAATAATCCCTGATTAATATCTTTCTTTCAACAAAGAAAATTTGTTGTATATCTGTTTTTTTTTTTTCCTGAGCTAATGATACCTTGTTGATTTTCCCCTCAAAGATATAAATTCCCCTATCACAGGAAAGAAGAATTCAGGCATGAGCAGTTTATAAGGCATTCTTCAGCAAGCTCAAGTTTTCTTGTTTCTCAACTGCTCCAGGCGATTTTTCTAATAGTTTTTGTTACTGACTTTATAACAGTGATCATGAAAGATTCACGGAATTCTTTGCGCCATTTATAAAGTACATTCTTTTTCCAAGTCTATGTAATTCACAATGCCCAGTCTCCTTTTATTCCTCCCTGATAATTATTCTGTACATTTTAAAACATATTTTTTTAATATTCTCAATAACCTTTAATTATGTGTTTTTTGAGTTATTGTGAAGAGAAATCCTTACAAACCACGTGTTCTATGTCTGCATCTAGATTCCTACAACCACACAACTGACCCCTCATTAATGCAGGTTTTCTATGAAGCAGTATATCAATTCCTTCATAGAAAACAGCAGAAGCTGAGAACTGCTGAGTAGCTCTGCTTTTCCAAACTGATAAAAAAATCGTGCAGCTGACATTTTAATGTCAGGACAGCTTAAGCTGCTGATTGCTTTCCACAAGTTAGAAAGAATTGGAAAACTCATCTGGTTTTCTGTTCCAACTGTTTCGGTTTCATAGAATCTCCTTAAGTGCTTCATGAAAAAGCTTTTGGTGATAAGTGAGACGAAGTAGATATCGAGGAAGGGAACATCAACAGAGACTCAAAGGGGTTGGTTTAAATTTCCCCAATTAATTATGGAAAATTAGAGGATACAATGTATACAAAGATAAAAAATTTCAACAGGTTCTGCCACAGATGATTCCAAGTTATTTCATGTAGTTATGCTTTTTAATTTGATACTACAGTGTATGTCAGTACAACTATAAAATGCTCTCCAAAGACATTCTACATCCAGCTCATCAAATTGGACATTTCCTTGCATGCTCGCTGGAAAGGCTAACGGGGAGGTCAATTCTACGCTGACCACCACTAAGGAATCAAGTAACCAGTTCTGACTCGTTTCCCTTTCTCTGTATTAACGACATCCTGGTTGGCATACATCACCAATGTGATTTACTGAAGGTTTAGCATTTGTAACTCCTCAACAGAAGTTTCAGTAGAAAGTGATGACATTTAGCACAATTGGTACCCGAGCAACACTCAAATACTTGATAACCAACTGCCAAAACCCCTTGGATGGAAAAGTCACAATCCGATAGTATCATCATTAACAGTGACACTTAAAATGACTACATGTAGTTGTAAACGTTCTTTCCCTACACTGACCTTTGTATTTATGATGGTTGGTCGTCAAGGAGTAACTTTGGCCAGTACGTATTCATGAAGTGTTGTAGGATATGGCTTTGCTTGGCGTGTAAAACCCCGAAGCTAGTTAACTACCTTGTTACCAAGTGTCAGTTACCAAACCAGTTTTCGCCAAAGGTATATCAATATAAACAACTTCGGGTTTGTATTTCTATGAAAATAGCAAATGATCTTAAATTTTCAATTTTTCCACTATTATATCGTCCTTAAGGGGCCTAGTAGAGAAGGATAGAATATATGCAAAGCCTTCTTGATACTATAAAGGATTTTATTTTCTCAAGTAGTTTAACCCCTGCTCTGAAAGAACCAACTTTGATCTGGAATTTGTATTAATATTAAATGCTAATATTCTGAGGGCAAGAGCTGCACTGTTGCAGAAAGGCAACCAGGGTGTTGATCAACCTGTTGCATACTTCTCGAAGATATTCAACAAATATTAGTAAAATTTTGCTACCATAAGATGATATTAAATTTAGTTTTTGTTGTTACACATTTCACTCTTTTAGATAATAACTCCTTTGGTAAAGATCACATAAGTTACAAGCTCCTTGTATTCATAATCATACAATGTAAGGGAAGCAGTAACCATCAATTGCTTGTCTGCAATCTCCAAAGTATTAGGGTTCATCATTCTGCATGTTTCCTGTATTTGTAATATAATTGCAGGTCAGCTGTTATGAGTAGCTTAGAAATTGTACTTCGACTGAAACAAGTGATAATCAGTCTGTATCTTTACACTTATCCTAGTTAAAAGGCATTTGCCATCTTTTTGACCACTCTCCTATTTTCCTTAGATCATTTCTTAAGCCTTTCACTGCATCTGGGTCTGCTGCATTTATACCTAGTTTGGTGTCATCTGCAAATTTGGCTATCCTGCTAGTTAAGCCTACATCACTGTCATTAATGTAAATCAAAAACAAGAGCGGGCCAAGGACAGAACCCTGAGGAACTCCGCTTGTCACATATGCCCATTGTGATTCTTCACCGTTTATTGCGACTCTGTTTTCTATTAGCCAGTCTTCGATCCAGTCTGCTATTTCTTCTTACAATTCCTAAAGCTATAAATTTTGTGCATTAGTTTCCTGTCTGGAACTTTGTCAAAGGCCTTTTGGAAATCTAAGTAGAGTATATCTATTGCTCTACTACTGTGGTAAATACCAAGCATGTTATGAAAAAACTCCAAGAGGTTTGATAGGCAGGATCTGTTTTGTCTGAAGCCGTGTTGACTGTTTAACAACAGGTTGTTTCTATCAATGTGATCCACAATTTGATCTGCAGTTATGGACTAAAAAAATCTTGCAAGGGACTGACGTTAGACAGATTGGTCTATAATTTCCTGACTCTTCTCTTGGACCTTTTTGTAAACTGGGAGCACATTGCCTAGTTTCCATCCTTTTGGTGCCTTTTGTTGCTCTGCATTTTTCTGTAGAGTTTATATAGGTGAATAACTATCTCCTCTTTTAACTCTTTAATTTTTCTTGGATGAATCCCATCCGGGCCAGGAGATTTGAACTTGGTTAGTTTTTCTATTTTGTTTTTAAGTCTTCTTCTGTAAATGTTAAATTAATTTGTCAAGTTCGGTTCTGTGAAAACCCTCCATATTTAATAGCTGGTTCAGGGTTTTACCATTAACATGAGCAAATAATTCTTTTGGGGTTTTTACAAACTGATGCAACTCTCTTATCCTCATTTATTTTTGCATTTCTTACTAATTTGTCCACAATTCTTCAGAGTTCCTTATGCCTGCTTGCTTCCTCTGGTGTTAGGCGTGGATTCATAGATTTGGGCAAACTGTCTCTTTCTCTTATTTTATTTTCAATTTCTCTTTTGAACCACTTAGGCTGAGGGTAGAGGGGTGTTAGGGAGGAGAAAGAGAGAGAGAGAGAGAGATGGGGAAGGAAGAGGAAGTGAGAGAGAGAGAGAGGGTGTTAGGGGGGAAGGAAAGAGGAAGTGAGAGAGAGAGATTGAAAGAGAGAGGGCTGTTAGGGGAGGAGAAAGAGGAAAGAGTAATTGGGAGAGAGAGAGAGATTGAAAGAGAGAGAGAGAGAGAGAGAGAGTAGGGGGTGTAGGGAAAAGAGGGGAAGAGAAGGAGGAAAAGAGTGAGGGAGATTGGGAGAGAGAAAGGGGGTGTTAGAGAGAGAGAAAGACAGAGAGGAAGAGAGAGAGAGAGAGTAGAAGGGTGTTAGGGAAAAGAAAGAGGGAAAGAGCAAGAGAGAGAGAGAGAGAGAGAGAGGGAGAGGAAGTGAGAGAGAGAGAGTAGAGGGGGTGTTAGGGGAGGAGAAAGAGGGAAAGAGTGAGAGAGAGAGAGGGAGAGAGAGAGAGAGAGAGAGAGAGAGAGACCAGAGGGCGTGTTAGAAGGAGGAGAGAGAGAGAGAGAAGAGAGAGAGAGAGGACAGTGAATTGAGAGAGAGAGAGTAGAGGGGTGTTAGGGAGAAGAAAGAGAGAGAGAGAGTAGAGGGGTGTTAGGGAGAAGAAAGAGAGAGAGAGAGAGAGAGAGAGAGTAGAGGGGGTTGTTAGGGTTAGGAAAGAATGAGGAGAGAAAAAGAGAGAGAGAGAGAGAGAGACTGGGATTCTCAAAAGAGAGAGAGAGAGAGATAGAGAGTACCAAATCGGTAATTAGAGAGAGAGGAAGTGTGAGAAATTAGTAAACCTTTTTTTAGAGCTCAGACCACTGAGCTGATTAACAGCTCACAACCTTATGGCTGGCCCAGAAGGATTACAAGAGTTTTAATTTTTACGTGGCTAAGAACCAATCGGTTACTTAGCAAAAGGGATCCTCCAACAGCTTATTGTGGAATCCGAACCACATTATCTCCTGAAATGAATTTAGAGAGTAGAGCAGGTGTTAGGAGGAGAAAGAAGAAAAGTAATTTGGAAAAATAGAGAACAAAAAGATTTGAGTCAAAGAGAGACTAGAGAGAGAGAAAGGTTACAGTTTAGAGAGAGAGAGAGAGAGAGAGAGAGAGAGAGAGAGAGTAGAGGGGTGTTAGGGAGGAGAAAGAGGAAAGAGTGAGAGAGATTTGGATGGGGAGAAAGATAGAGGAAATGAGAGAGAGATCAGAGTCCCAGGGGGTGTTAGGGATGAGAAAGAGGGAAAGAATAAGGAGAGAAAAAGAATGTGAGAGAGAGAGTCATCCAAGGACTGGGATATCTCAAAACTTATTAGTCCATCCGAACAGTGGCTTAGCTGGCATTCCATCAGTGGGGTGGTCAAGGTGGGGCCAAGATAGTTTTTTGGGGTCCAAAGAAAATTACACAAAACTAATGTACCAAATCTGTAATTAGTAAAATATACTATTCTCGAAGGTACGTATCCATGTGAATGAAGGAAAATAGTATTAGTAATTAGTAAACCTGTATTTGAAATTATAGAGCTCAATTTTCAACTCTTACTATAAGCAAATGTATCAAATACTGTGATGTAAATTTCGACTCACAACCTTATATTCAAGCAACCAGACTAATTTCTACAATCAAGTTTTAATTTTCAGCTATAGTGTAGTGTCCTTGTCATGTAAATATATAAAAATAGTGCTTATCATCAGTAACACAAAAGGCTCATGATCCTCCAAAATCTCTTCAAAATTTCAGCCTCTCCCATTCCCTCCTCCTTCATCTCCTCTCCCTGAAATTAACTCTAACCTGTTCAGCAATAGCAAATTGCATTGCACTTATTCCAAATTACTGTAACTATAGTTTCAATCACTTCATACATAAGTTGATAACATTAATTTTGATCAAAATATCATGAACAAAAATGTCATTTGTGTCAAAAAAATCTATAACTATAATTCTGCTTTGACCACCAAAAGGTTACAGTTTAGCTACAAAGGAAATTTCAGTTGGGGGCAACCTGTTGAGGGGCCCAAGATTCTTTACTCATTCTGCCTGGTTGGTCCTGTGGCCCACCCAGGTGGCGGACGCCACTGGCTGCACAACAGTTTCTGAGAGGCGGTCTAGAAGTAAAGTCGAAGAATTGAAGCATTATGGAGAAGAAATTAAACCGAAAAGGAATAACGGCGAACAAACGGGCAGCACGGGACAGGGTTACACGAAGTCTTGAGGCGCCGTTACATAGACAAAACCTCTCCCCCTTGAAGCCTGTTATTGGGATCACCTGATTGTCGGTCATTAGTTCTGTGTCGTCTGTACAAGTGTAAGCAACTGCCCATGATACTTTCATATTAATAAATTGTATTATAATTTGTTAATGGCTGCAATGTAGTCGTATTTGTGAAGTTAAAAAAGGAGCGTCAGGAACGCTTGTCAGTATTGCAAACCCAGAATGGTTGCTATATCGTGAAAGCTTCAACATTGGTGTTGCCAACACATCGTTTACATTTTGGTAACCTGAAGGAATGTATACATGAGCAGGCAGGTACCTCTCTTGAAACTGATGGCAGCGGTGATGACCTTCGATAGTGACGAGGAAACTGGAAATTCCCTGGAATTAAGTGAACTGGATGCAAGAACCATAATAGAGGCGTTGGTATGGGGTCTAGGCCTAGTACTGATGTTTTGGAGTTGAGGCCTAGTGTTGGAGGTAACTTGGGAAGAACTGGGACTGGGGAAGAAGCATTTAATGGTGATCCCACAACAACAAGTGGAAGTGATGACAGCAGTCGGGACAAGATAATGGGATAGGAACTACTGGCAGTTTTTCCAGCCGTTGGTGAGTGTTCACTTTCAGTATTTATTCATTTTACCAAGCGCATTTTCATTGTCTTCATGACTGTGTATTTTAGCCTCTTTCCGTTTTTCTTGTTGTTAATATCCAAAATACAAAATACAGTAATATTTAACAACTGAAATAAAAAATGTAGTGATTACTTTTTTAGGACCACGCTTTTTAAAATGGCGGTAAATATAAAACGATTTTTGTATTTTTCTGGTGATTACTTTTTTTTTTTTTTTTTTTTACGTCATTATTAGCTCCACGCTTTTATCATAATTGGCACACCTACACATCTGTAATGACCCATAACAAAACATCGAACTTCCTTAATAAATTTTTATTATTCTGAAACATGTTCCGGTGCCACTAGACAGAAAACTTAAACGTCGTTGTAACTCGGGTTTTAAATGTGAGCAGCCTAGCCTGGTAGCCTCAATGACAGTTCTGAAACTGTATAGCCTATAACCGCCATTCATCCATAGTATAGTTTTAGTGCTCTATGCTCAGATAGTTTTAGAATTGTTCTTTCTGATGAAATAAAATTCATCCTGGACAGAAAAAAGGGAGTTGAGATTTAAAGGTGCCGCTTTGGCTTGTTATCTACAAGGAAAAACTATTAGCACCATTCAAATTTTAAATCACCGTATGGTAAATGCAAAGTAGATGGCCACACGGAGATATCGTTTGTTTATTTGTCGACCACGTAATATAGAAATGGGTGTATATAATACTTTGATCCCAGGGGGCTAGTATTAAACACGGCGTCCCAAGGAGCTTCCGCCATGTTTAGTACTAGTACCTCGGAGGTGAACGTGAAAACATGAACAAGAGGCAGTCAATTCTGCGAATGATATCTACATAGTAAAACATAATAACATATATAACGTAGAGAAAATGTAATTAAAGTGTTGTGAAAATTTCTATTATATTCTAGCGATAAACAGTGTCGATCGCATACCAAAGTATATTCATGACACGTAGGTAACAAGCCTCAGCCTATCGGACGGTGGACGTTTAGGGCCGGATGTTAATGGTTCTTCATTCACGATTTTTTTTCGACATTTTTCAAAGTAGGTTTGGAAGGAACGACGAATGTTCGGTTGTAATGTTTACAAGTAGTTTATTTTCGCTTCGTCTAAGCTTTCACGTCCTAACTGGTGGATCATTAGTAGGAAGAACTGGGGAAGGATTTAATATTCAAATGATAATGCAAGGTGTAGCTAAGACGCGACTTCTGGTTGGGTGCTGATTAGGCAAATGATCTAAATAGACTAAAGATTTGAATTTTGTCTGTCTGTTGTAATTTTGACAAAGGGGCAACGTGACATTACTTTGCAAGAGTGAGACGGGATAAGGAGTAATACAGTAATTTGTCCACTGAATGACGAAACAAAAACTTGGAATATTCTTGGATCGAGTCTTGGAGAGAAGGAAAATCAAGTTTTTCATAAACTCGTGGAAAGCTTTACTCCATCCTAAGAAGCTTAATTGATTTTTATTGTGTGGGTTACTTCAATATTGACGAAAGAATAAGGAAATTGTCGCTGTAAATAATTTATTTAATTTTTCATCAACTTAGCCTATAGCTGAACGCGTACTATTTATCTCACTTTCCTAAATGTGCCACGTGTCATTGTTGTTCATTTCCCGATTTGCTTTTTGTGGCATTTCAGGGTCAATATAATTGTCTAACTGAAGGTGTTATCCAGCTACGATGAAACTGCATCCTCATAAAAACTTTAACTCGTTACAAACCTCTGTTGATGCAAATATATATATATATATATATATATATATATATATATATATATATATATATATATATATATACATATATATTAATATATTCATTGAAAGCAATTGCTTTTGTGCATCAATGAGTTTTTTGCCGGAATCTTCATGTCGTCGGAGTTTTTTCTGATTCTCAGGCGTCAATCTTCGGTGAAGAACACAAACTTCTTTGTTCCATTAATTGTTTTCTGTCACGACAGCTGTTTCTCCACTCTGTGGCATTTTCAAGTGACTACTGGTTTACAATTTGAATTTACGATCATTTTGTCTCTACGTGGGGATGGAAAAGTCGACCTGAGCTGTGATTGGTCCAAGGATTAAAAGGATGAACCACTTTTTGGGTCGAAAGGTTTAGGCCTAACATAGAAAATATGAAAAGGCTATTCTACTGTAGCTACAAGACATTGCTTAATAGTTATGTATAAAAGGATTTTTCTTTTTATTTACAAAGTATGGTTATACTGTATATACTTATTACATATACAAAAATAAAATATAAAATAAGAATAAAAATATTTTGCAGATATCAGCCACTAGATGCCGGCTGTGGTTCGTGTCGTGTCGGGCGGGGCCTCAGGGACATACCAGGTGTTACTTGTGCATCCCTGGTTGCTCTTGTGTTTTCTAAAGAAGGCCGCGTCGTGTCTAGCGTTCGGGGGCGCGGTATCTGGTCTGCGTTCGCTCGCGCAGTCCTCTTTCTGCTGGAAGGGAGTATGTGATCCGACTCTTGCTGGATATTTAGAGTCGGTTTTTGGATGGCGATGCTCACCCTTTCCGCTATTAAAAGGCGACCATTGTTGTTTTCTTTATGGACGACCTGAACGCCTTCGATGAGTTCTTGTAGGGATGGCTTCCTATCATGAATATCGATGAAGTGCTGGTGTATGGCCCCTTGCTTTCTGTGGGCCAGCATTCGCCTCCGAAGGGTCGTAGTAGTGTGTCCGATGTAGGTATTGCTGTGAGATTTAGACATCTCCTCCGGGCATATGAATTTATACACTACGTTCGTACACATCTCCTTCGGTCCCACGGGGGCAGTGCTGTTTTTCATTATCAGGGCTGCTGCTAGGTTAGGCTTGCTGAATAGTCTGAGGTTAATTTTCTTGTAAGGGGCCTTAGGTGTCACGCCTCTATCAATGATTCTCCG
The DNA here is from genome assembly GCF_040412425.1 of Macrobrachium rosenbergii. Classification (NCBI taxonomy): domain Eukaryota; kingdom Metazoa; phylum Arthropoda; class Malacostraca; order Decapoda; family Palaemonidae; genus Macrobrachium; species Macrobrachium rosenbergii. The sequence continues at coordinate 37,958,543 of NC_089766.1, forward strand.
TAGGCTACGGCATTCCTCCCTGTACGCAGTCCCATAACGTAGGCGATGATAAATGATAGGGCTCTCTTCTGCCGTCGTCGTGTTCGGTTGGTAGAATTCGTCAATTTTCTTTTTGATTGCAGCTTCGATGATACGATCTGCGTGTCCATTGTTCGTTAATAACTGTCGAATTCTGTCCGGTTCATTATTCACGTCTCTCCAAGAAGTGCAGTGGGTGAGTGTTCTTTTGACATAAGCTCTCACTACTGACTTTGATGCCACAAAAGCAATTGCTTTCAATGAAAATTGTGTCAGAGAAAAACTATGCCTTAAAGTATATATATATATATATATATATATATATATATATATATATATATATATATATATATATATATATATATATATATATATATATATATGATATACACACATATATATACATATACACATACATAGTCATCTGAAAATCGCAGACAATTTACAAAGTGACATAGATTTTCTTGGCATTTATAAAGATTATACCTTTTCCAGTTCGAGGCGATGGTTTGAAAACGTGTTAAACTTCCGATTTCACCAAGAATCTGTGGATGAAGCTACTTGCACTCTTTGTTGCTCCACAAAATAATGTTCAAAGGTTTTATTATTTCCTGGTGGTCACCCTGTCTAATGCTGGCCCTTCCATGCCTTGTCTGACTTTGCTGATTGAACAAGAACATATTAATCTTAGTGGACCGAATAAATAATAATGATAGACTTAATTACAAACGCGCTCACGACTTACGAGTGTCAAGATCCCCGCCGAGAAGCCGAGGAGTTGATTGATTGAGTGTAGGTTACACGTGCACACCTACCAAGGTTGCTGACGCGGAGCCTGAGGGTTGAAGGGGGTGGGGGTTTCAGGTCACAATAGACAGGGAAAACACATTTCGAGGCATGAGAATTTTTTCTCTCTCAGTATTGATGGTATAAATACAGGCTCAACGCTTCACTACGCTACCTAACTTATATTTCCTTCGAAAAGGGCGTGCCTTGTACTTTTCCCTTAGCTTAATTATTTTCTTTATGAGTAGAGGGATCCGTGTCAAAGAAAGGTCATAAGGTGGAAGTGTAAAGTTGTGAGATAATGATATGAGTCACCAATCAAGCGTGGAAACGTTGATACTTTCATGAGACACAGTTGACATTACAGTTACCTACACAAAACTTCTGTGAGTACTGACCAATGACAAATCTAAGTCTCACTCGAATGATTTCTTTGCTGGAATTCTCGGGGTGGTTCATCTTGAACAGAAGCCACCAGGGGAAAAAATGTCATTGGTCACCAGAAATAGATACCTGATCATGACAAACTTGTTAATCAGATAGGCCTATCTTGCGTCTCTCCGCCTACCTCAGTTACCAGACCATTTGGAGCTAAATTTTTACGCAACGAAAGTTTCGTTACTTTCTCTTAGGATTCATTTAGAATGATTTTCTTTTACTTTTATAAACAGAATTTTCCAATTGAAGGGAAGGGTTCCTGCTCATTCCAACACGAGTCACTCACATGTATGTATGTATGTTTATACATATTTATGTGATATATATGTGTGTGTTTGTGTGATTTTTGATTCATCACCATATAATTAAAAGTGAGTACTGAATGTCGCTCACCAGAAACAAGCAGTTAGGTACAGTTACTACATCTTTCAGAATAGGATATAGAATTTAGGCGAGTCCAAGCGCTGGGACCTATGAGGTCATTCAGCGCTGAAAAGGAGATTAACAGTAAGGAAGTTTGAAAGGTGTAACAGGGGTAAAACCTCGTAGTTAGTCACCTCTAACAGCCGCCAACAGGGATGGTTTGGTTGAGCCATTATGATATGGTTAAATCACTGGCATCCACTTCCTACAATTTTCTTACACTTCTCTGATTCAGCAACGTGTAATAGGTCAGAATTCCCACTGGGCTTGTATACTATAATCTCAAATCACCTCCTACATATCAAATATATAAACTTCTCATATGCTCACGTTGCTTTACTGCTTCAGCTTCCCTTCAATATCACCAGTCATCACAGTATTATCTGCCAATATTGGCAATTCCACAACCTATTCACCACCTTTAAATTCATCCCACAGTGTCATGGCTACGTCTGATGCCCTTCCTCTAATTCTCGCATCAATCCATCCATTAAATAATGAATGGCATTTTTGAGGTGATAGATTTCCTGGTATCCAGTCAAGAGAACCATCTTTCCTCCTTCGCTTATCCAAGCTGCTTCCCTGCCTCGGATATAGCAACAGAAATATCACTCCCTACTGGATGGTGAGACCTGACCTTACAGGCGGGCCTATACAGGCCAGAGGACTATCTTTCCCGCTGCTGCTTTTCTAAGCTGCTTCGCCACCTCAGACATGGCAGCGAACATATATATTTGTAAGTTTATGGACTGACTGACAGTCTTTCTTTTGAACAGCTTTATGCAGAAGGGATTTTTTTCTCGACTGCCAAAGCAGGAGCTGTAGAGTTGGTACCCTTGCCTTCGTTCCAAGCTTCATAGTGGTTAAGCCAATGGCTCAATACACTGGTGGATTTCGGCTTTTCTGTTGTCTTCTTTGAAGGAAGATAAAGCAAAATTATGAAAGTTGTTGGTGTAGGGAGGAACTAAATGGACTTGCTGATCAATAAAATAGGTGCAATGGGCCATATCATTAACTCTGGTAATTGCAAGTTCAGGGAATTATCAGTGCAGTTCCTGTCATGACAGGAACACCAGCTCATTTTGGCATTGGCAGTACAGCTAATCACTGTGGCACTTTCTAGCCATCAAACACTTTAACAGTGAAAAGAGAAAGAGGGAGTTGGATTGGTTGGACAACAAGACGGAAGAAAGGAAGTGGGAAGAGAGGTAAATTAAAGGCTATAAAGTGGGTGCAGCTGGAGCCTGAAGGGATGCTGCACACAACTTTTGGGTAATGCCTGCATTGCACCACACTGGGTGCATTGATGGCCCTACCTACCTTTGGGGCAGCTTTGGCAGATCCTTCTTGATCACTTGTCATTCTTGGAGGAACTCGTGCTTCACAGGTAGATCCATCTGTGCCCTTAACATTTTTCAGGAAGTGTTGGAAATCTTGCTTAGAGGTTGGATGACTGGAACTTCTTTGTGGGAGTTCTGCTGAACTCAGCCCTCCAGAGATACTTTTGTTCCTGAATGCACTGGAAGAATGGTGGGGCACACACCTCAGTGACTTTTCCATCTTTGTTGCCTTTACTTAGATCATTTTCATTAGCAAGCATTCCAGATCAGCTGATGAGTTACTTGGTGTTGATGAGTGGCAACAGGACCATGATGACATGTTAATAAGCAAAGAATTAGTTAGTCTCTCTCTCTCTCTCTCTCTCTCTCTCTCTCTCTCTCTCTCTCTCTCTGTGTGTGTGTGTACAGGTTGGTAAGGCAGGTGTGCAAGTGGGTCGTTCACCACACTAATGAGCTGTCAGCCAAATACATCACAGGATGTTGGAATGTGTTAGACCACCTCATTTGCCACCAGGGCCAGGTCTTGGGGAGAGGGAGAGAGTGGTCCCTACACCCTCATGTACCAGAAAGGCTGTTAAGGTTTAGGGACCCCTGGTGATTGATTTGTACACCACACAATGAAACCAAGAAGCTCCTATGCTCTTCCAGTGCCGGAACCCTGGGCTGCTATTGATATCTTCCAGCAACCTTGGGGAGAACCATAATGTGTATGACTGACTTCCGTTCAGCCCCACCTACTGAGTGATTAACTTGTTTCAGGATTTTTCGGTGGCTCCTCATTGTCCACATGCTGAGTGGCCAATGGTCTGCTGGGCCTTCCTATCAAGATGCTGTGAGAATTACCCCTGTGACTCATGTTGCTTTGGCAGCCACATCTGCTGAGGTTCCACCAAGCCGTGGAGTCACTTGCACTTTGCAGCAGGAAACTATCCAGCATCTCATTTTGTGCTTGGCTGTGGAGGAGGTGTCAGGTATTGTCAGGAAGTCTGCAGCAGATGTCTCAGGCAAAGTTGACTAACTAATGGTTGATGTTTTCAAAGGAGTATCTGTCTAGTTAGAGCCACTCTTCAGGAGATTGCAGAGTTTCTAATTTACTTCTGCTGAGACAAGTTCTTCTCTGTTTCTGTTGTAAAGGCTACTGCTCAGCCATTCAGCAAATTCAGTCCACTGTAGGTACAGAAGTTACAGAAGAAGGTGTCCTAGAACATCATCTTACTCTGGTAGGAAAATGAATTGTTCAGTGTATGACAGCTTTATGTTTTGTATTAGGGCTCATGGAGTCAGGGGCACTGTGCTGTCCCCAGCATTCAGGAGGAACTTCTTGGTGTCACAAGTACTGAGGGCAGGTGTTTGGCAAAGCCAGAACACTTTTCCCTCTTCCTACCTGTAAGTGCTTGGAAACTTCTCCATAGGGCAGAGAAAAGCTTTTATTCTTGCAGGAACAAATTGGAATTGACTGTAATTTGCATATTCCCTAGATATACAAACCTGAAGTCTTTAACTTTGATGTCACCTGTAACCAAGATCGCATTTTTCTCTGTTACTGAAGGAAAGTGTGAAGCACTTTACAGAATGGGCAGGTGTTTCCAACCTGTCCCTCACCTGTCACTAACCACCTGTAATCAAGCTTTAGTGAGTGAATTAGGCTATCATCGTATAAAAACTTCAGAATTGTTTGTCTAGAAAAATGCTGGTTATTATGAATTTTCACTTTATCATACTTCCTACTGTAAAAGTCTTATATGTTTATTTAGTGTCTTGTGCATAGATTCGCATGTGTTATTAATGAGTGGTATACATAGCAGAAGTCAGCCTGAGTATACCAACTATGTGACATCCTAAGGAACTAATCTTACATTCTTTCAAACTCAACTCTTTAGTAACAAAAAAAAATGTATTTCCATACTGTATAAAAAAACTTTCTCACAGTGTAAGGAAACACACACTGTTCTTGCGCCATGCTCTGAAAGATTTTTGCCAATGTAGCTTCCAATAACTTTTGAAACTCTTCAAATGTCATTTGACCTCCCAGTGAAAAACTAGCTCTTTGTCTCATTTCTAAGTTTAACTTTCATTAGTCAAAGTAATGATATAGGTCCAGTTTCAGTATCTGTCATCCAATGCACTCCCGATGGTTTGTTTCGTTTGTATTATAA
>NC_089766.1:37966203-37971203 GCF_040412425.1 Macrobrachium rosenbergii
CATGCCCACTTAAGGTTGGGTATACAAGTTCGAGGCATAGGCAACTTTGCATGTGTCATCAAAAGTGGATTTCTGCCTACCTTTTGGATGGTGGCCTATCTCCTTAAGGAAATCAGCAGTTGTCAGGGCCAGTTAAGGTTGGGTATACCAGTTCGAGGCATAGGCATTTTTGCCTCTGTCATCGAAACTGGATTTCTGCCCACCTTTTGGATGGTGGCCTGTCTCCTTAAGGAAATCAGCAGCTGTCAGGGCCATTTTAGGTTGGGTATAACAGTTCGAGGCATAGGCAATTTTGGCTCTGTCATCGAAAGTGGATTTCTGCCCACCTTTTGGATGGTGGCCTGTCTCCTTAAGGAAATCAGCAGCTGTCAAGCCCACTTAAGATTGGATATACCAGTTCGAGGCATAGGCAACATTGCCTCTTCCATCGAAAGTGGATTTCTGCCCACCTTTTGGATGGTGGCCTGTCTCCTTAAGGAAATCAGCAGCTGTCAGGGCCACTTAAGGTTGGGTATAACAGTTCGAGGCATAGGCAATTTTGCCTCTGTCATCAAAACTGGATTTCTGCCCACCTTTTGGATGGTGGCCTGTCTCCTTAAGGAAATCAGCAGCTGTCATGGCCACTTAAGGTTGGGTATACCAGTTCGAGGCATAGGCAATTTTGCCTCTGTCATCGAAAGTGGATTTCTGCCCACCTTTTGGATGGTGGCATGTCTCCTTAAGGAAATCAGCAGCTGTCAGGGCCATTTTAGGTTGGGTATAACAGTTCGAGGCATAGGCAATTTTGCCTCTGTCATCAAAACTGGATTTCTGCCCACCTTTTGGATGGTGGCCTGTCTCCTTAAGGAAATCAGCAGCTGTCAAGCCCACTTAAGATTGGATATACCAGTTCGAGGCATAGGCAACATTGCCTCTTCCATCGAAAGTGGATTTCTGCCCACCTTTTGGATGGTGGCATGTCTCCTTAAGGAAATCAGCAGCTGTCAGGGCCATTTTAGGTTGGGTATAACAGTTCGAGGCATAGGCAATTTTGCCTCTGTCATCGAAAGTGGATTTCTGCCCACCTTTTGGATGGTGGCCTGTCTCCTTAAGGAAATCAGCAACTGTCAGGCCCACTTAAGGTTGGATATACCAGTTTGAGGCATAGGCAACATTGCCTCTGTCATCAAAACTGGATTTCTGCCCACCTTTTGGATGGTGACCTGTCTCCTTAAGGAAATCAGCAGCTGTCATGGCCACTTAAGGTTGGGTATACCAGTTCGAGGCATAGGCAACTTTGCCTCTGTCATCAAAAGTGGATTTCTGCCCACCTTTTGGATGGTGGCCTGTCTCCTTAAGGAAATCAGCAACTGTCAGGCCCACTTAAGGTTGGATATACCAGTTTGAGGCATAGGCAACATTGCCTCTGTCATCAAAACTGGATTTCTGCCCACCTTTTGGATGGTGGCATGTCTCCTTAAGGAAATCAGCAGCTGTCAGGGCCATTTTATGTTGGGTATACCAGTTCGAGGCATAGGCAAGTTTTGCCTCTGTCATCAAAACTGGATTTCTGCCCACATTTTGATGGTGGCCTGTCTCCTTAAGGAAATCAGCAGCTGTCATGGCCACTTAAGGTTGGGTATACCAGTTCGAGGCATAGGCAATTTTGCCTCTGTCATCAAAACTGGATTTCTGCCCACTTTTGGATGGTGGCCTGTCTCCTTAAGGAAATCAGCAGCTGTCATGGCCACTTAAGGTTGGGTATACCAGTTCGAGGCATAGGCAATTTTGCCTCTGTCATCAAAACTGGATTTCTGCCCACCTTTTGATGGTGGCCTGTCTCCTTAAGGAAATCAGCAGCTGTCATGGCCACTTAAGATTGATATACCATTTTGAGGCATAGGCAGTTTTGCCTCTGTCCATCGAAACTGGATTTCTGCCCACCTTTTGGATGGTGGCATGTCTCCTTAAGGAAATCAGCAGCTGTCAGGGCCACTTAAGGTTGGGTATAACAGTTCCAGGCATAGGAAATTTTGCCTCTGTTATCGAAAGTGGATTTCTGTCCACCTTTTGGATGGTGGCCTGTCTCCTTAAGGAAATCAGCAGCTGTCATGGCCACTTAAGGTTGGGTATACCAGTTCGAAGCATAGGCAATTTTGCCTCTGTCATCAAAACTGGATTTCTGCCCACCTTTTGGATGGTGGCCTGTCTCCTTAAGGAAATCAGCAGCTGTCAGGGCCACTTAAGGTTGGGTATACCAGTTCGAGGCATAGGCAATTTTGCCTCTGTCATCAAAACTGGATTTCTGCCCACCTTTTGGATGGTGGCCTGTCTCCTTTAAGGAAATCAGCAGCTGTCAGGGCCAGTTAAGGTTGGGTATACCAGTTCGAGGCATAGGCAATTTTGCCTCTGTCATCAAAACTGGATTTCTACCCACCTTTTGGATGGTGGCCTGTCTCCTTAAGGAAATCAGCAGCTGTCAGGGCCACTTAAGGTTGGGTATACCAGTTCGAGGCATAGACAATTTTGCCTCTGTCATCGAAAGTGGATTTCTGCCCACCTTTTGGATGGTGGCCTGTCTCCTTAAGGAAATCAGCAGCTGTCAGGGCCACTTAAGGTTGGGTATACCAGTTCGAGGCATAGGCAATTTTGCCTCTGTCATCAAAACTGGATTTCTGCCCACCTTTTGATGGTGGCCTGTCTCCTTAAGGAAATCAGCAGCTGTCATGGCCACTTAAGGTTGGGTATACCAGTTCGAGGCATAGGCAATTTTGCCTCTGTCATCAAAACTGGATTTCTGCCCACCTTTTGGATGGTGGCCTGTCTCCTTAAGGAAATCAGCAGCTGTCAGGGCCACTTAAGGTTGGGTATACCAGTTCGAGGCATAGGCAATTTTGCCTCTGTCATCAAAACTGGATTTCTGCCCACCTTTTGGATGGTGGCCTGTCTCCTTAAGGAAATCAGCAGCTGTCAGGGCCACTTAAGGTTGGGTATACCAGTTCGAGGCATAGGCAATTTTGCCTCTGTCATCAAAACTGGATTTCTGCCCACCTTTTGGATGGTGGCCTGTCTCCTTAAGGAAATCAGCAGCTGTCAGGGCCACTTAAGGTTGGGTATACCAGTTCGAGGCATAGGCAATTTTGCCTCTGTCATCAAAACTGGATTTCTGCCCACCTTTTGGATGGTGGCCTGTCTCCTTAAGGAAATCAGCAGCTGTCATGGCCACTTAAGGTTGGGTATACCAGTTCGAGGCATAGGCAATTTTGCCTCTGTCATCAAAACTGGATTTCTGCCCACCTTTGGATGGTGGCCTGTCTCCTTAAGGAAATCAGCAGCTGTCAGGGCCACTTAAGGTTGGGTATACCAGTTCGAGGCATAGGCAATTTTGCCTCTGTCATCAAAAACTGGATTTCTGCCCACCTTTTGGATGGTGGCCTGTCTCCTTAAGGAAATCAGCAGCTGTCATGGCCACTTAAGGTTGGGTATACCAGTTCGAGGCATAGGCAGTTTTGCCTCTGTCATCAAAACTGGATTTCTGCCCACCTTTTGGATGGTGGCCTGTCTCCTTAAGGAAATCAGCAGCTGTCATGGCCACTTAAGGTTGGGTATACCAGTTCGAGGCATAGGCAACTTTGCATCTGTCATCAAAAGTGGATTTCTGCCCACCTTTTAGATGGTGGCCTGTCTGCTTAAGGAAATCAACAGCTGTCAGGCCTACATATGGTTGGGTATACCAGTTCGAGGCATGGGCAATTTTGCCTCTGTCATCGAAACTGGATTTCTGCCTACCTTTTGGATGGTGGCCTGTCTTTTAAGGAAATCAGCAGCTGTCAGGGCCACTTAAGGTTGGGTATACCAGTTCGAGGATAGGCAGTTTTGCCTCTGTCATCAAAACTGGATTTCTGCCCACCTTTTGGATGGTGGCCTGTCTCCTTAAGGAAATCAGCAGCTGTCAGGGCCACTTAAGGTTGGGTATACCAGTTCGAGGGATAGGCAGTTTTGCCTCTGTCATCAAAACTGGATTTCTACCCACCTTTGGATGGTGGCCTGTCTCCTTAAGGAAATCAGCAGCTGTCATGGCCACTTAAGGTTGGGTATACCAGTTCGAGGCATAGGCAATTTTGCCTCTGTCATCAAAACTGGATTTCTGCCCACCTTTTGGATGGTGGCCTGTCTCCTTAAGGAAATCAGCAGCTGTCATGGCCACTTAAGGTTGGGTATACCAGTTCGAGGCATAGGCAATTTTGCCTCTGTCATCAAAACTGGATTTCTGCCCACCTTTTGGATGGTGGCCTGTCTCCTTAAGGAAATCAGCAGCTGTCATGGCCACTTAAGGTTGGGTATACCAGTTCGAGGCATAGGCAGTTTTGCCTCTGTCATCAAAACTGGATTTCTGCCCACCTTTTGGATGGTGGCCTGTCTCCTTAAGGAAATCAGCAGCTGTCAGGGCCACTTAAGGTTGGGTATACCAGTTCGAGGCATAGGCAGTTTTGCCTCTGTCATCAAAACTGGATTTCTGCCCACCTTTTGGATGGTGGCCTGTCTCCTTAAGGAAATCAGCAGCTGTCATGGCCACTTAAGGTTGGGTATACCAGTTCGAGGCATAGGCAATTTTGCTCTGTCATCAAAACTGGATTTCTGCCCACCTTTTGATGGTGGCCTGTCTCCTTAAGGAAATCAGCAGCTGTCAGGGCCACTTAAGGTTGGGTATACCAGTTCGAGGCATAGGCAGTTTTGCCTCTGTCATCAAAACTGGATTTCTGCCCACCTTTTGGATGGTGGCCTGTCTCCTTAAGGAAATCAGCAGCTGTCATGGCCACTTAAGGTTGGGTATACCAGTTCGAGGCATAGGCAATTTTGCCTCTGTCATCAAAACTGGATTTCTGCCCACCTTTGATGGTGGCCTGTCTCCTTAAGGAAATCAGCAGCTGTCAGGGCCACTTAAGATTGGATATACCAGTTTGAGGCATAGGCAAAATTGCCTCTTCCATCGAAAGTGGATTTCTGCCCACCTTTTGGAT
>NC_089766.1:37976203-38004087 GCF_040412425.1 Macrobrachium rosenbergii
AATTAAAAAGACAACAGAATTAAAAATACTCCGATTTTAAAACGAGAGAAAAGAAATTTTACATAAAAGTATAAAAAGAAACATAACAGAAAGGAACAATGAATACCAAATCGTGCTGAGGGCAAAAGCTGAGTGGCATTCAGGGTCCGTTTTGGTTCCAACGGAAACTCACGAGAGGTATAGCATTGTTCCTTTCTATTATGTTTCTTTTTATACTTTTATGTAAACTTTCTTTTTTCTCGTTTTAAAATCTGAGTCTATTTTTAATTCTGTTGTCTTTTTAATCTATAGCTTTGAAAATGGGACACATGGTCCTGAAACGTCAGCATAATAAAGTACATTGAAAGGAAATACAAGGAATTCTCCTTCTCCCCTAACTCGATGCTATATATATATATATATATATATATATATATATATATATATATATATATATATATATATATATATATATATATATATATATATATATATAAACTGCTTTAATTTTCGAAGTCCAGAAGCAAAAGTCCTCCACTGTATGTGCCAGGCACCTTTCAAGTTCTCGCACCGTAGTTCCTTCCTCAAAGGACGCAGACAATATCCGCGACATTTGCCAACTTGCAGAAAGGAATAACCAGAAAGACATTTGTCATGAGATCTCCTCAGAGCTTCTGTGCAAAGAGCGAAGACAGCTTTCCAATATCTGTAACTGATGAATTTGTCTCCAAGTCGATGCAAATGAGCTTCGAAAAATATTGGACTCAGCTTCGCATCCAGAGGCGATGTTTTGTCGTTCTGTCCTCACTACTGTGGCTTAAGTATAATGAATTATTAATATTGTAGGAAGGCTGATGTAACTGTGGAGGTTGGTTTGGGGAATACTCTGCAGAAAATCGAAGTGACTGCCACAGAGAAATATCGAAACCATCTTTTTGTGCTTTACTTACGTTCTGTGGAAAAACTGGGACAATTTCACATAATTATTTGCTTTGAACAATTTTAATGAATTCAACAAACACACAGCATTTTTTTTTTATCTTTCATTAATACTGCCAAGAGGTAACATACATACATAAATACATACATACATACATAAATTTGCATTAGTCTTCGCTAAGGATAGAGCTGCTTAGTATCTAAACGGCCAGATAAAAAAACTCACTGTTAAAAGAAAATTGTATTTTTCAAATGGAAGGACTTTTGCTCCTCCAGCTGCAGACTGAAGATGGAGGGCGTCCCCGCCAGCTGGAAAGAAATGCCCTTAGCAGACCCCAGAAACAGTTTTCCTTTCCTTCAAAAAACTGAGTTTTGGCAGAAATAAGCTGCGGCTTTTTTCAACACACACACAAACGCTGAAAGACGTGTTCCTTTTGATGTTGCCGCTGAGGGGAGAAGTTCTTTAATACCATTTCTGATTACATCCTCTTCTGAATATCAGTTATATCCACCGACGTAAAACATCAATGTCCCTCAGAGATGCTTTCTTTTAAGGGTCCTAAAATGCAACAGAACTCTTGTCGCTTTCACAAGATTAAAAATGTGATTGTTTATCGTATGTCATTCTGTTTATGAATAGGTGAGTACTTTTTCATTTATCTTTTAAATTTGTCTCCTAAACATTTTGGTTGATGCTTGTTCAATAAAGGGAAAACAATTGTATCTAACGCCTTTTATTATATTACTCTTTGTTCATCAGATGTTTTTCTTTTTATTTCGTTAAGAAATATTCCATGAGGGTAATGGAATTTAGGGCTTCTATATTGCAGTTTTGTGAATTTTTTCCCTAAAGATTTTTTCATTTCATAATTTCAAATATTCTGAAGGCAAATCTATTATGTGCCGTTTCGCTAATATGACTTTATATCATCCCTGTGAGTTTCAAGAGAGATATTGTTTATGGAAGTATTTGGCACCTTCCCTTAAAATCTTGATGATATCACAAAATGTCTGCAAGTTTCAGTAGAGCTATTTCCTTAAATGGGACTAACTTTACACACTTTGTGAAATAACTAGAATGTTGGAAAAAAAAAACTCTGACAACATTCCAATATAAAAATACAATTCGGTGAAGAATGTTCACTAGAGTTCATAAACAAAATTAACAACGGAGAGATGTCATCTGTCAGTTGATACTGACCCTCCATATTTCTCTGCACGAGAGGGAGATGCGTCAGTGGTAATCCATTTGTAGTATGAGTCCCTTCAGAATGTTCAATTTGCCTCTGTGCATTGCAGGGACTTCAAAAGAATTTAATTATTTAATTAACTTCCGTCGGGAGATGGATGCTTGAAGGCAAATTCGTCTCTTCATAATGAAACGTGAAAGGTTTAACCAAATCCTAATATCAAGATAACTACTACGTTCTGACTATTTTGACTATTTTTCGCTTGACAAATTATTCTCGTGACATTTTGCATAAGCGGTTTCTCATTTCCTAATAATATCCAAAGTGGTGGAGATTAAATTTATGAGCGAACAACTGCAACAAACGAATTATGAAAAGAACTGTAATCCGTAACACAATTACTCCAGTGCCGATGCTCTCATCAGGTCGCATTGAAAGGGAGAGAAAACAAGCGCAGGAAAATATTATTTGTTCGTCATTTGATTCAACTTTAAGTCGGGTTTTATTTGATCTTTGCATTAATTTTTGTCTTGGAGAAAAATATATAAACATTGTGAATAACGAAGTCAATACTAATAGCGTATGTACAGTATACACTATACAGACAAAAATTTTAGTGTATGTACAGTATACACTGACAAAAATTATTTTGAAAAATGAACACTAACTTATAATATATGAATAAAGACACGAGGAAATTATTGGCTTTTGTTTATTTTCCCTGATATGTTCTAAATCATTATTATGCAGAAGTTGAACCCTGATCACATGGAACAAGCCCACAGGGGCCATTGACTTGAAATTGAAGCTTCACAAGAACGCAGACTTGTAATCTTTTTCTCATATATTACAAAGTAATCTTTCATAGTGTATCTATTTGATCGTCTTTCGTTGTGATCCTGACTTGGAAGGGAATGATAGATTACTTCTAGATTTGTATAGGGAAACAGTGTCCTCATTTCTCACGTATTCATAATTTCTCGAGACGCACCTTTGAGGATACGTCTGGATGACAGATTTGAAGTTTTATTTCAAAAGTAAATGTTTTGAACGATATTATTTCAGGTGTAGTCAGAAAAATGATAAGTCTGCATAGAAGTACTATATGAGAATTTAGCTTTCCAAAAACTCGGTTACCCTTTTATCTAATCATAAAGTTACATTAAAATAGTGTATCGCTCCTGAAAAATAGTAGGTGCCTGGATATGAACTTCATGATAGAATGTAGATGTAATATATCCGACACTCGAAGGTTTCATAGAGTTTTTTATTTATCAGTTATTGTTGTTTAAGTTCTTTTAATGGAATAAAATATTTCTATGATTTTAATTAGCTTTGAGTCTAGTCTTACTCAGGCTGAATTTTTTCATGATATACATACACACACACACACACACACACACACACACACACACATATACATATATATATATATATATATATATATATATATATATATATATATATATATATATATATATATATATATATATATATATATATATATATATATATATATATATATATATATATATATATATATATATATATATATATATATATATATATATATATATATATATATATATATATATATATATATATATATATATATATATATATATATATATATATATATATATATATATATATATATATATATATATATATATATATATATATATATATATATATATATATATATATATATATTGTGTTGTGAACATACATTGCAAAAAATATTACAATGCGGACGTAGATAAAACATAAGGAACACAAAAGAGCGATATATTTCCAACAGCATCTGTATTTTTTTCTGAAAGAATAATCGGAACTGAGAGAAGGAAGAAGTGAGGAAAGTAGAATGGATGAAATAGCCGTCAGTCGAGTCCACATTTATCAAGATGAACAAAAGTGAATGGGGACAGTTCGATTTATTTTCTCCGTAGGGTGCTAGTGCCGTCAGTGAACCTTACGTGGTGCACTGTAGGCTTTACTTATGATTCTTTGCAGCGTCCCTTCGGCCCCTAACTGCAACCACTTTCATTCATTTCAGTGTACTCCCGTTAATATTCTCTTTCTTCCATCTGACTTTCCACCCTCTCTAACAATATTTCACAGTGAAAGTGGGATGTTTTCCTTCTGTTACACCTTTCAAATCTTTTTACTGTCAGTTTCCATTTCATCACTGAATGACCTCATAGGTCCCAGCGCTTGGCCTTTGGCCTAAATTCATAATTCCAGTTCTATGTGTTCCAGCTCGATTTTTCCATTATCTATTTTCTGATTATTTCTTGTTCGTGTTTTTTTTTTTAGAAACTAAGTTCATTATATATTTGGAGGTTTGTTGTAATTTTGCCGTTTTTGAGCATTTATCACTTTTCTTTTTTTTTCAGTTTTTTTTCTCGATATTTACGGACTCTTATCAGTGAAGATGTTTCCATAGAATAGAAATCTTTGCATATGATGCCTTCAGAATGTTATGGAGTAACTTCTGTGGTGAGAATAACAACGCGATACAAAATAGAAAGAGAATTATCCACGACGAAAGTCAAACAACGACTCCGTTAGCAGCTTAGGAGTCAGTTATTTCCTTATTAGTTTTCCTTGTCAGGCTTTCGCCGAATATACTTCACTTTGCCCCATAGTTCTGCATAAATACTTTTATGCTTTGTTCGTTTTACGGCTGACTATAAGAAGTGCAATTACTCAAAGAAATCGCAGCAAACAGCGTCCTCTCTGCAGGTTAAGAACATCAAATAGGTACTTTGATAAATTATAAGAAGGGCGATAAAAGAGTCATTTCATTCATAGA
Source organism: Macrobrachium rosenbergii (assembly GCF_040412425.1). Lineage (NCBI taxonomy): Eukaryota > Metazoa > Arthropoda > Malacostraca > Decapoda > Palaemonidae > Macrobrachium > Macrobrachium rosenbergii. The sequence goes on from NC_089766.1 coordinate 37,981,127, forward strand.
ATATTGAACTTTATATAATACCAAGAGTATAATTAAGCAACAATTTATAGTTGACAATGAAATTCATGATAAAGCTAAGGCTTCATCTCATAATTGGTGGCATTCAGTCTGCTGAAATTATGTTATTGACTGAGCAAAGGCACAAAGGAAAAATTGCCCAGGCACTGTAAGGTGATTGACTAGGTCAAAAATTAATTCACCAAAGGAATTTTTGGTATTTTAATTCCCTGATCCAAAATCTAGTCTAGCAATTCTGTCTTAAGTTTGAAAACAGAAGAATTTCCTAAGTCCGTTGATGACGGTCGTTGGTTTTATAGAAAATCTGATGAAATGTTCAAATGTATAATTATATAGAAAATAGATAAATGAGTACTTTGGCAATTAGCAAAAATTAATTTGGTTTGCATTTCCTCTTTCCTTGTATATCATTCAAAATCAAAAAAGGAAATTGTGACATGTAATCATTTGCAACATTTGATTATCAGTGGTTATAGGAAAATAGTAAATATTAAATGACAAAAAATGTCATATTGCAATGTAATTAACTATATAGGCTAATTTAATATGAACAGCTAACTTTACTTGAAAAGAAGACCATTACTTTCACTCTTTCCCTTATACCAAATAGAGAAATCGTGTCGTCTAATCAAATTTAGGAAATTTATTTCTTTATTTATTAAAAGTAAGTTCACCATTTCGATCTGAATTAGAATTACATTCACAGTGCACAAATATTCGACGTAATTCTACAAAGGCAATGACCAAAGTACACGTATATACCCAATATAATAATGGCATTTATACCTCTTCTTTCTGCTATGCTCCCCTTACCTAAGTGACAGGTAAGAAGCCTGTTGCCTCACTGCGTGACGTCATGCGCGAACTGTGTCGCATTTTGGGTCAACTGTGAACCACTCTTCTCTTTCTTAGACAATGGTCCAGACACGCTGCCATGCATAACCCCCCCCCCCTTTTGCCTCTTCCCCCTGTACCGACTTTTTGTTCCTAACTCTTTTATTCCTAATCGTGTTTTGCAACTGTCTATTAATTTGAAATGATCTAGTTTCCTGTTGAGCGATTTAATAGTGTTGTTGTCCGGGACTGTAATTATTGTCTTCCCTTTCAAATGTTCCTTTTGTTTCCCTTCCCTCTCCCCAAAATAGTTTCTTCTTGCCCCGGTGTGTGCCCGTTCCCACCAATACTTGGGGTATCCTCATCTCCTAAAGCTCTCCCTCGAGTATTCCAGCTCCTCATCTAAGGAAGCGGGGCTGCAGATCCTATAAGCCCCGAGAGCCTACCATGTTGTTACTCCCATCCTAATTTCTTTCCTGTGGCTGGAGAACATAATAATGTATATATGAATTGGGATGTGTCTTCTTTCTGTGTAACTTCAATCTTAAATTTTCCCCTTCCCACTTTACCAGTACCTCTAAACTAAAAGCGTTACTTGTAAATTTACCAATCTGTGTATGCAAAACAAAATACAGATTTGCTTAGTTTGCATTAATGAACTTCTCATCAATTCCTTATTGCTCCAGCTGGTTTATATTGCAATATTCATTCATTTCAGATTAAAGTTTCATTAAGCTTCTCTCTATACCATTGTGATATTGATATTTGCTTCCATTGCTTGGGGGGAGGACAAGAATTTATAATGTGAAATATTTCGTAATCACCGTGTTAGCATAACAATGTTATACGATTAAGGTTAATCGTATAACAATGCATGCCAGATTGCATTGATTTTTTTTCCCATGAAATGCCTTCTAAGGCGTATTGAAAGCATTAACGTTTCTGTGTAATGGATAATATATTTTCTGGATTTCTAAAGAACTTGAGCGAATATCGTTTTCTTTTTAGCAGATTCCTTTGTTTCTCTGTTATCACAGAGGGGTTTTCATCGTATTATTTTCTGTAAGTTGCAAAACTGTGTCCATCTGCAAACCTCTAGCCTTGATAAGCCTTCATTCTGCTTGTCATGCAGTGTTCATCAGCTTCAGAATGTTCTCTTTTGAGCGAGAATATTATCTCCTTGGCCATTCATGTATATATATATATATATATATATATATATATATATATATATATATATATATATATATATATATATATATATATAAAATATGTATATATATATGTATATATATATGTATGTATGTATGTATATATATATATATATATATATATATGTATATGTATATATGTATGTATGTATGTATATATATATATATATATATATATATATATATATATATATATATATATATATATATATATATATAATTATATATATATATGTGTGTGTACGTTCCTGTGTAAGTGTGTTTGTGCACAGTGTCACAAGACTTTGGAAACGAATGAGTGCGAAGTGTTATATCAATAGTACCATGAGAGTGATGGGAGAGAAAGTTGTAATGGTGAGTATGTTTGACCCGTGAATGGCAAATAATGAAAGTGAAAGAGAAAGTTTTTGGGAGAGTTGGATTCTTTGCTTTGCTTTGTTTGCAGATTACAAAAGAGTGGTTGTGCTTGGTGATTTAACTGCAATAGTAGGTGACAGAGTAAGAGATGACGCAGAATTTTTCGTCAAAATATATTTGGAGGGAAACTTGATTGTTGTAATTACAGGTTTTCCTAAAAAGAATATTCGCTTCTGTACTAGGTAAAAAGACAATGATGAAGGATAAGTAGATTTGAGAGGTAGTTGGTGGCTGTAATGGTGAGCAGAGGAGGATCTGGATATATATTTAGAGAATTATTTATCTGAAGTGAAAGTAAAGATATTTGGGGAAGAAGGTGTGCAAATCTGGCTGTAAATGTTATCAAGTCAAGTGAGTTTGATCAGGGAGTGAGAAAAACAAAATTCGATTATGGATTAGGGCAAATACCATGGAATGGAAGTAAATTAGGATTTCATAAACTTCATAAAGCATGGGGAAGGATAGAGTAGCCAAGATTAAAATGGGTGAGACAAAAGGATGCAATTAATAAGTAAAAACACAATGAGGGTGAGCAAAAAAAAAGTTAAGTATACCTTACTTTAACCAGACCACTGAGCTGATTAACAGCTCTCCTAGAGCTGGTCCGGAGGATTAGACTTATTTTACGTGGCTAAGAACCAATTAAGAACTTGCAAAAGGGTAAGGTGTTGTCTACAAGAAGCGCATGCAGAGAGAAACGCTCATGAAAATTGGGTCTGAGATTAAGAGTGATATTGAGGAAATAATGTCAGAGGTGGAAGATAGAAGAGAAGCAGAACTGAGTAACACAAGAGTGGAAAAGGAGACTGTACATTTTTTGAAGGCTTGAGGGAGTGACTGCAGGGTATGTAAGGAGGAGGGAGGTGGGATCACAAATGGGGGCTGCAGTATGGTGTGGCAGTTTGAGATTAAGCTGCTGGCCAGTGCTTGTAAAGTATATCTAGATGAGGGACAGGTTTCAGAGGATTGGATGAAAAGAATAATTGTTCAGTTATGCAAAGGTAAAGTAGTAGTGTTAAAGTAGTTTAGCCAGACCACTGAGCTAACTTATGATAGAGGCAACTGTAAGAATGAATACGCAATAACTTATTGGAAATTACGTAATTATCTTTTAAACTGTATGTAAAGAAAAGAATGGTTGTTCTAAAACCAATAACTTACAGAGTCTATCAGGTAATACTGTACATTCCCTTCCCCTTTAATTGCCAATTTAGAAAGAGTAACATATTGAAATATAATATTGGTATAAGAGAACAGTTAATTCCAATGGTGAAAACAGAAAATAAGCAAAGCTTAATTTGTAAATGTTATCATATAAATTCAATACGAGAGAGAGAGAGAGAGAGAGAGAGAGAGAGAGAGAGAGAGAGAGAGAGAGAGAGAGAGAGAGAGAGAGAGAGACGCACAGCAATACACACAAACACAGTTATGGCAGTAAGGCCCCTTCCCTCGAAAAAAACACCAACTGTTATTACACTACTACAAATATCAAGAATGACAATGGGCAGGAAAAACAATAAATGAAAAGCAAATACTGAAATTGCTCCAAAACAAATAAAGTTCTAACATGACGCGGTGTGTGTTTTGTCTCAATTTTTTATTCATTATGAGCCTTTGTCTCTGCGTTTTAACAAGTTTCACTTTTTCCATCAGGTGGATTTGTAATGCTTATATTAATAGTGGCACAACTGTTATATGATTTTTTCTAAGTGGAATATGAAGGATAAGCTTATAACTAAATGACTGAATAACATGAAAAGCTTTGTCGTACAAAGCTGAAAGAATTATGCTGACGAAATATGGCATAAGACGTTTTTCTGTAAAGGCGGTGAAAGATAATCAAGCACAAACGTCTTGTGTTTGACTACATCGACACTTAGTCGCATGGTTGCTAAACCATGAGGAAATCTGAGGACGCTGTCATTTCTCAAGTGTGTTACACTCCGTCCTCGTGACAAGAAAGGACATATAAGAACACATTTATAAAATATGTTGCCACTTACCATGTTTATATATCTTGAAGAAATGCTGAACTTTTTGTATGTAATATATTTTCTGGCCATGTTCCAGTGACCTCTGTTTCATCTTTAGTATAAACTGTATGTTAAACTGATTTTTTATGACAATTTTCAAAAACCGTATTTAGTAACAGTGTGCGTGGAGTTTGTGTGAAATAGCGAGAGAGAGAGAGAGAGAGAGAGAGAGAGAGAGGGATTCATGGGGGGACGCTGCCTGAACAAGCACCCCTTTTTGCACTTGTGTCATAAATCACAAAATGGAAAAGCTGAGTCTCATTTCATCTACCACCTCATAACAGATGTACGCAAAACTTCAAGAAAGTTTAATATTTTTTTATTGACTAGCTTCTCATACAATAATATCTCATTTATATAAATTCAGTCAATCGCTTTCTTATTAGAAATAACTTATTGGGATTGATGTTATTTGGTGAAGATAATTTTTTCCAGTTCATTAAGTAACTAATGAAGCCCCTGTGTTTTTTCTGTTCTTAATTATAAATCATCACACACAAACACCGAGAAAGTTCTTGGCAGCTGATCTGTTTAGCTCGTTATTTATTATCTATCTAAGTATTATTAATATGTATGATCCTCAATGCCAGTTTCATCAAGGTTTTTATTCTGTTTTATCTTTTGAATGACTTGTCGTACTTTTTGCCTGATGAACTGCAACTTTCAAAGCGATATTAGCCTTTTTTTTATTATTTTGTTGAAGCTTGAATTTATTCATCATTTGCAAAACTGGACAGGGTTTAAGTGATGTTTCATTTCTTCTTACTTTTTAGCCAGTGGGAAAGTCATATGACGGTTCTGACACCGAATCGATGAGAGAGAAGAAGAACGACAATAGGAAAGCAATAAATGGATTGCAAATATTTCATTAAAAAAATATTCGATTAGCTTATAAAAGTGAGGACTGAAGAATGGGATGGATCAGATTGTTACAAAGACACATTTGCAAAAACGCCTACTCTGAACGGTTACAGATGTAAGCAAAGTGGCAAGAAATCCATCGAAGTGACAGGTATGTACTTTCGCCAACCATGAATAATACATTCATTCCAGGCCTTTATAGAACCGAGGTTACCGTCGTGTCTGCAGAGAAACAATAGGATGTTTCGAATGTCAAATGTGTCTTAACCAATTTTAGCCATGACTCTCTTACTAGACATGGCTGAATCTTTGTGACTCTTTAGTGTGGGTCCACACTGCAATGAACCATGTCATAAACACAGGTCGTTGACTTGTTGGATACACATTGCAGACAGGTTGAAAATAAGTCATGTCATAAACACAGGTTGGTGACTTGGCCCATACACATCGCCGACAGGTTGAAGCAAGCCAGTGGCTGTAGGTGGAGAACAAATCTATGGCAAATGCTGGACAATCGTAGGAAGCACTAATTAGGACCACCAGTAAATTGTTGACTGTACTCAGTGTTTTTGTGACGTGTTTTCCTTACGAAGGTTTCGTCAAGTTTTTTATTTAACAGTTATTGTCGTTCAAGTTCTCTTAGTAGAATAAAATATTTCTGTGATTTTAATTTGGTTTGAGTCTATTTCTTATTCAGGCTGGATTTTTTCATAATATATATACATATGTGTAACACACACACACACACACACACACATACATATATATATATATATATATATATATATATATATATATATATATATATATATATATATATATATATATATATATATATATATATATATATATATATATATATATATATATATATATATGTGTGTGTGTGTGTGTGTGTGTGTGTGTGTGTGTGTGTGTGTGTGTGTGTATGTATGTATCAACATTGCGAAAACTTTTACAATACGGACGTAGATAAAACATAAGGAACACAAAAGAGCGATATATTTCCAATGGCATCCGTATTTTTTCTCCAAGAATAATCGGAACTGAGAGAACAAAGAAGTGAGGGAAAGTAGATTGGATGAAGTGTGCCGTCAGTCGAGTCCACATTTATCAGGATGAACAAAAGCGAATGGGGACAGTTCAATTTATTTTCTACGTAGGGTGCTAGTGCCGTCAGTGAACCTTACGTGGTGCACTGTAGGCATTACTTAAGATTCTTTGCAGCGTCCCTTCGGCCCCTAACTGCAACCGCTTTCATTCATTTCAGTGTACTCCCGCTAATATTCTCTTCTTCTATCTGACTTTCCAACCTCTCTAACAGTATTTCACAGTGCAAGTGTGAGGGTTTCCTCCTGTTACACTTTTCAAACCTTCTTACTGTCAGTTTCCATTTCATCACTGAACGACCTCATAGGTCCCAGCGCTTGGCCTTTGGCCTAAATTCATAATTCCAGTTGTGTGTGTTCCAGCTCGATTTTTTCATGATCTATTTTCTGATTATTGCTTCTTAGTGTGTTTTTTTTTTTTAGAAACTTAAGTTCATTATATATTTGGGTGTTTGTTGTAATTTTTGCCGTCTTTCTCCTCGACTCGGATAGCAGCTTTGCAGTCATGTTTTTCTTAATAGTCTTCCTTGTCAGGCTTTCGCCCAATATACTTCACTCTGCCCCAGAGTTCTGCATAAATACTTTCATGCTTTGTTCTTTTTACGGCTGACTATAAGACGTGCAACTGCTCAAAGAAATCGCAGCAAACAGCGTCCTCTCTGCAGGTTAGGAACATCAAGTAGGTACTTTGATAAATCATGAGAAAGGCGAAGAAGATTCATTTCATTCATAGAATATTGAACTTTATATAATACCAAGAATATAATTAAGCAGCAATTTATAGTTAGAAATAAAATTCATGATAAATCTTAGGCCTCATCTCATAATTGGTGGCATTGGTATTTTAATTCCCTGATCCAAAATCTAGTCCAGCAATTCTCCTTTAAGTTTGAAAACAGAAGAATTTCCTAAGCCACGTTGATGGTGGTCGTTAGTTTTGTAGAAAATCTGCTGCAATGTTCAAATGTTTCATTATATAGAAAATAATCTTAAATGCCCATATGTTTACTTATATAGAAAATAGATAAATGAATACTTAATTTCCATTAATGAACTTTGTATAAATTGCATATTCCTCCAGCTGGTTTGTATTGCAATATTCATTCATTTAAGAGGAAAGTTTCATTAAGCTTTTCTCTATACCATTATGATACTGATGTTTGCTTTCATTGCAAAAGGGGAAGGTGTTGTCTACAAGAAGCGCATGCAGAGAGAAACGCTCATGAAAATTGGGTCTGAGATTAAGAGTGATATTGAGGAAATAATGTCAGAGGTGGAAGATAAAGGAGAAGCAGAGCTGAGTATCACAAGAGTGGAAAAGGAGACTGTACATTTTTGAAGGCTTGAGGGAGTGACTGCAGGGTATGTGAGGAGGTTGGAGGTGGGATCACAAATGGGGGCTGCAGTATGGGTATGGTGTGGCAGTTTGAGATTAAGCTGCTGGCCAGTGCTTGTAAAGTATATCTAGATGAGGGACAGGTTTCAGAGGATTGGATGAAAGAATAATTGTTCAGTTATGCAAAGGTGAAGTAGTAGTGTTAAAGTAGTTTAACCAGACCACTGAGCTGACTTATGATACAGGCAACTGTTAGAATGAATACGCAATAACTTATTGGAAATTACGTAATTATCTTTTAAATTGTATGTAAAGAAAAGAATGGTTGTTCTAAAACCAATAACTTATAGAGTCTACCAGGTATTATTGTACATTCCCTTCCCCTTTAATGGCCAATTTAGAAAGAGTAACATATTGAAATATAATACTGGCATAAGAGAACAGTTAATTCCAATGGAGAAAACAGAAAATAAGCAAAGCTTAATTTGTAAATATTATCATGTAAATTCAATACGAGAGAGAGAGAGAGAGAGAGAGAGAGAGAGAGAGAGAGAGAGAGAGAGAGAGAGAGAGAGAGAGACGCACAGCAATACACACAAACACAGTTGTGGCAGTAAGGCCCCTTCCCTCTGAAAAAAACACCAACTGTTATTACACTACTACAAATATCAAGAATGACAATGGGCAGGAAAAACAATAAATGAAAAGCAAATATTGAAATTGCTCCAAAACAAATAAAGTTCTAACATGAAATGCCTTCTAAAAAAAAAGCAGAGGTAACAGGGAGACGTGGTGTGTATTTTGTCTCAATTTTTTATTCATTATGAGTCTCTGTCTCTGCGTTTTAATAAGTTTCACGTTTTCCATCCGGTGGATTTGTAATGCTGATATTAATAGTGGCATAATTGTTTTATGGTTTCTTTCTAAGTGGAATATGAAGGATATACTTATAACTAAATAACTGATTAACATGAAAAGCTCTGTCTTACAAAGCTGAAAGAATTGTGGTGACGAAATATTGCATAAGGCGTTTTCTGTAAAGGCAGTGAAAGATAACAATCAAGCACAAACGTCTTGTGTTTGACTACATCGACACTTAGTCGCATGGTTATTAAATCATGAAGGAATCTGAGGACGCTGTCATTTCTCAAGTGTGTTACACTCCGTCCTCGTGACAAGAAGAACATATGAGAACACACATGCAAAATATGGTGCCATTTACCATGTTTATATATCTTGGAAAATACTGAACTTCTTATATATATGTTTTCTGATCATGTTCCGGTGACCTCTGTATCATCATTAGTATAAATTGTATTATTAAATTGATTTTTTATTACAGTTGTGAAAAACCGTAATTGTTAATAGTGCGCGTGGAGGTTGTGAGAGAGAGAGAGAGAGAGAGAGAGAGAGAGAGAGAGAGAGAGAGAGAGAGAGAGATTCATGGGGAGACGCTGCCTGAACAAGCACCCCATTTTGTACTTTTGTCATAAATCACAAAATGGAGAGGTTGAGCCTCATTTCATCTACCACCTCTCAACAGATTTACGTAAAACTAGAAAGTTTAATATTTTTATCACTTCATATCTAAGAACTAGCTTCTAATACAATAATATTTCATTTATATCGCTTTCTTATCGAGAAATTACTCGTTGTTATTTGGTGTTATTTGTTATTATTTGTTATTTGGATGTTATTTGGTGATTATAATTTTTTCCAGTTCATCATGTAACTAGTGAAACTGTGCTTTTCGTGTTCTTTATTATAAATCATCACACACAAACACCGAGCAATACTTGGCATCTGATCTGTTTATCTAGTTATGTATCTAAGTATTAATATGCATGATCCTCAATGCCAATTTCATCAAGGTTTTTTATTGTGTTATCTTTTGAATGACTTGTCGTACCTTTTTGCCTGATGAATTTCAACTTTCGAAGCGATATGAGTTTTTTTGTTTGTGAAGCCTAAATTTATTCATCCATTGCAAAATTGGACAGGGTTGAAGCGATGTTTCATTTCTTCTTACTTTTTTTGTCAGTGGGAAGGTCATATCATGTTGGTTTTGACACCGAATCGATGAAAGGGAGACAGTTTGTCCTTCTAGCAGATGAATGACAATAGGAGAGCAACCAATGGATTGCAAATATTTCATTAAAAAAATACTAGATTAGCCTATAAAGGTGAGGACTGGTTTATTCAGACTAAAAAATATTCCTGAAATTGAGAGATACCTGGAGGGATGGGATGGATCGGATTGTTGCAAAGACACATTTGCAAAAACGTATACTCTGGAAGGTTACAGATGTAAGCAAGGTGGCAAGAAATCCATCGAAGTGACAGGTATGTACTGTGCTTTCGCCAAACATAAATGATTCATTCATAGGTCGGTGACTTGTCGCATACACATTGCAGCTAGGTTGAAAATAAGTCATGTCATAAACACAGGTTGTTGACTTGGCGTATACACATCGCAGACAGGTTGAAAACAAGTCAACTACTGTAGGTGGAGAACAAATTTATGGCAAATGCTGGATAATCGTAGGAAGCACTAATTAGGACCACAAGTAAATTGTTGACTGTATTCAGTAAGTTTGTGACGTGCTGTCAAGGAATTCCTCTCATTGAGGTGTGGCTCAAAGATGTTTATGCAATATTAGATAATTGTTTTAATTATATTTTTGCCACTGGTTCATGTAGAAGTTTCATAATTACACTGCATTAAAGATATTAGGTGAAATATACAATATGTTTATATAAAATATATAAATATTTAATAAGTTGATATTATTGGCAATATGTAGGGAAATTTGGCACCTGATGAATTATTAAAGCATACGTAACTAAGTAGCTAGTTAATATAAGGTTATCAGATAAGCTTGAAGGAGGACTGCGGTTTCTGTTACTGCATACATGGAACACTGGCTGGCTCTGTGCATGGATCTTGGTTGCTGAATCCACTATCTGAACTGTGTCCCTTGTAACAAGAAATAACCAACAACAACAAGGTTTGAGGGTTGGATGCGTGGCGAGGATGGAATGACAAAAATATGCAGAGAGAGCTCAAAAGTGAACTCTTTGTTTACTTAACCAACAATTAAATATTGGACAACAAGGCTATTTGAAAGAAAGCGATGTTCCCGAAACAACTGCCAATTCAACAATTAAAGCCCAAAACCAAATATATAAAAGAAAAGAATGGGGCTTATCCTGACAAACTTGCCCCTCCAGAAGAAATTACCTTGGATAATTTCAACAAAGCACCCAGAGTTTTCTTACATATCTCTAGCGGGAATTAACCTGCTCAACATGTCTGCTCCAACGTTCTCAGATCCTTTAATATATTCAATAGTATAACCGAAATCTTGGAGTGCTAGTGCCCAGCGCATTAACCGATTATTTTGATTCTTCATTTGCTTTAAATAATATAATGGATGATGATCTGTCTGAATAGTAAATTCTTCGCCATATAAATATTCATAAAACTCAGAAACAGACCAGACAACAGCTAAACATTCGCGTTCTACTGCAGAATATCTTTGTTCTCTAGGCAACAACGATCTACTTGCATAAGCAACAGGTAATGGAATATCATCAACCTTCTGCAACAAAACTGCGCCTATTCCGTAGTCCGAAGCATCTGTTCGTAAGAAAAATCTTTTATTCATATCTGGAAGTATTAAAATAGGTGGTTTACTAAGACAGGCTTTCAATTTGTTAAAACTTTCAATCTGTTTATCCTCCCATTTTAACTTATTACTGCTGTTCTTCTTTAACATCTCATTCAAAGGGATTCTAATACTACCAAAATCTTTTATGAACTTCTGGTAAAAACTTATAGTTCCGAGAAAAGATCGCAACTGCTTCTTTGTAGTAGGCATTGGGAGTGCTTGAATGGCTTTAGTCTAGCTTCGAGAGGTTTCAATGTATTATTACCTACAAGTAAGCCAAGATATTTAATCTCAGGATAAGCTAGAAAACATTTCTTTGGGCCTGCTGTAAGACCATGATATCTCAATCTGTCAAAAACTCTCCTCAGATCTATCAAATGACTTTCAAAATCACTACTATGAACAATAATATTGTCAAAATAGCAACTTACATTTGGCAAATCTTTAAGTACTATCCGCATTAAACGAACAAATGATGAACAAGCAGTTTTTAAACCAAACGGCATCCTAGTGAACTGCATTAAACCTCTATGTGTAGCGAACGCTGTATATGATTTGCAATGTGGTTCTAAAGGTATTTGCCAATAACCCTTGCATAAGTCTAGTTCAGAAAATAACGTCTTACCAGTAAAACAATGCAATGCTTCTTCTCTTGTTGGCATAGGTTCACAATCAAATAAGGTAATATCATTCAACTTCCTAAAATCAATGCAAAGTCTCCATGATTTATCTTCCTTCTTGACAAAAATTACAGGACTGCAATAAGCTGATTTAGAAGGCTCAACAATTCCCATTTTCAATAAGTAATCAACTTCTACCTTGAAAACTTCATCTAAACTATGTGGAATTGGATATTGCTTCTGCTGAACAGGAATATCAGAAGTTAAAATTATATCATGAGAAAAATATTTAGCAAATCCAGGTTGATCTGAGAGAACATCTACATATTCATTAACAAGTTCATGTAATGTACGCCGTTGAACACTTGATAACTTGTCATTTATATTTGGAATGCTATTAATCTCTATACTATAGGTTTCAATTTTGCAATGATTGTCTATTTCCTCCTCTTCTATAACACAAATATTTACATGTTCAACACTCTCACTATCTCTGTGAAAATATTTCTTCAACAAATTTATATGATACAACTTCTTTTTATTTCCTATCATTATCCAGTAATCAACTTTATTTTGATGGCACTCAACAACCTTATATGGTCCCAACCATTTCATCAAGAACTTATTATTCTGATCAGGCAATAAAAGAAGGACATCATCACCAACCTGAAAGCGTCTAGGCTTTGCAAACCTGTCAAAATATTTCTTATACTGATTACTGTTAATTTCTGCATTCTTTATAGCAAGTTCAGAAGACACAGCTAACTTATCTCGCAAATCTAACACATATTTATAACTATTTTTTACTTCAGTTTGTAAATTCTCATTAGTCCAAAGTTCATACAAAATACTTAATGGGCCCCTCACAGTTCTTCCATAAAGCAACTCAAATGGCGAAAATTTCAAGGTATCATTCGGTATCTCTCTGTATGCAAATAAGACAGCTGGTAAGTATCTATCCCAATCTTGCGGATGATCTGAACACAATTTCTTTAACATATTCTTCAAAACTCCGTTCATTCTCTCTACCAACCCATTACAACAAGCATGATAAGGAGATGTAAACAGAGCCTTAATAGACAACAAACGATTAATTTCCTTCATCAAATCTGCCTTAAATTGAGTACCTCTGTCCGATAAGATTTCTCTAGGTATGCCAACCCTACAAAATACCTCAATTAAACTTTCTGCAACAGTAACAGTATCAATGTTCTTCAAAGGAACTGCTTCTGGGAACCTAGTTGCACAGTCAACAATGGTTAAAATGTATCTATGACCCCTAGTGGTAACAGGAGATAATGGACCCACCAAATCTACAGCTATTCTTGAAAATGGTTCTGATATTATAGGCATGGGTTTTAGAGGCACTTTCTTGACCCTTCCTTTGGCAGTAAACTTTTGACAAAATTCACATGATTTACAATATCTAGTTATGTCAGCCCCTGCACCTGGCCAAAAATAATTCTAATTAGCAAATATCTTATCAGAGGTTTTCCTACTTGAAAAATGACCTGACACCAAGCTTTCATGAGCAAGATACATTACTTGAATACGAAATTTCTTAGGTACCACGATTTGTTTCTTACCCACTTCGTTCGCAATTTTACTTTTAGTACAAACTCTGTAAATTAAATTATTTATCTTCTGGTACACAACTGTTCGACCTTTGACAACAGTGACTTCAGATGATTTTACTTTATCTCTAATTAAAGATAGAGTTTCACAAGTTTCTTGTTCTTTAGCAAAATCTACAGGATCAACTTTAATCTCTAGGTTACGATTATTAAGAGGTTTTACATTACTAACCTTCATCACTTCAGACCTCGTAACTACATTAGCTTTCTCTATAGCAAAATCAATACCATTATCTACTTTACTGCTTATACTATCGGAAACAACTATCTCTGGTACTTTAAGGCCTGGAATAAGTCCTAACAAAACTTCTCCAAACTTAATTGGTGCTACAACTGCATTTACCCAACCTCTGAAAAATTTACAATTTAGGTAACATCTCACCCTGGGAAATATTCTAGGTCTACCCAAATAGTCTAACACTTTAACTGGCTTTAGGTAGTTAACCTTACTTGGCAATACATTCTTATTAACAATTACACAAGTTGCTCCGGTATCTACCATAACTTCAACCGTTTTGTTAAACAACAGACCTTTTGCATCAGTAATTATAGATTCGGGCTTCTTCTCAGTTTCAAAAACAAATTTAACATTTTCATCTTTAGAAGCATGATTCTTTTCACTGTAATTATCAGGGTTATAATAACACATACGTTTTGTGTGTCCTGTCTTTCCACAATAATAACAAACTACTTGTCTGTATTCACTACTCTTACCATCAAATTTATGCACAACTTTATCTTTGCCTTTACCTTTCTCCATTTCCTTAGCAGGAACTAACTTTCCCAAACTAGATTCTGTTGGGTCCTTCAACCTGAAACCATCTTTTCCTAACCTTTGAAGTCTAGAAAATTTCTTTTTAGAGGATTCATGAGCATTAGCATAAAGATCAGCACTTTCAGCCAATTCCAAAGTATTTGCAAATTTCTTAGCTTTCAAAAATGTTCTCATATCAGGGGGGCAATTACACAAGATTTGATCCCTTATCAGTAAACCAAACAAAGATTTAAAATCTTTCGTAATCTCTGACAACTCGACCCATCTATTAAGATACATATCCATTCTACTAACTAGCTGGACATATGATTCATTCTCTCCAACTACTGAATTCTTAAACTTCCATCTGAAAGTGTCAGCATTAACTTGAAAAGCATTCAGCAAAGCCAATTTTAATCTATCATAATCATCAGCTACAGTATCAGGTAATGAAGTATAGACTCTCAATGCTCTGCCACGTAAATAAGTTCCAAGCAAATAAGCATAATCATCCTTATCCCATTTATGAAATGCTGCTAACTTCTCAAACCTATGCAAGTAAGAATCAATATCATCCTCACCTTCGTTAAAATAAGGTATCTTGGGAACAGACTGATTTTCATTCAAGCTTATACCCGATGCACCACTTTCAGATTTTAGTCTTGCAAGTTCAAGAGCATGTTTTCTTTCTGCTTGTAATCTATCATTCTCGTACTTCATTTTTTCAAGTTCTTGTTCGCGCTCTTTTTCGCAGTCTATTCTTTCACTCTCCAACCGTTTCTCTTCTCTACTCCTATTCCTATCTTCTCTATCAGCAATATCCTGATCCCTCTTAATCTGTCTTTCATACTCCTTTATTTGTCTATCTTCAGCCAAAGCTAACTTCCTATCGTCTGCTTCTCTTTTCTCTTCCTCACTTAACCTTTGCTTTTCTAACATAGCCTTTACTTCCTCTCCTGTCAAACCTAAGGCTTTACCTGCCTCAAGAATTCTGACTAATTCATCCATAATAAAACACTAAAAATTTACCATATCATAACAGACAATACATTAATTTATATTGACATCGTTACCGAAATTAATAACCACTACCAATGAATGTAAAACATTAAGCAAATGGTAATAGTTACAAAAAAAAAAAACTTATTAAACATACTTAAAATGTCTTCATACGTAAAAAAAAATATTCTACATAAATACGCAAACTTGCAATACAGTAGAATTCTCAAACCAGCATGACTGTAAATAAGCCTAACTAGTTAATTATCTCCCAGTTACACGCAAACACGAGAAGATAAACAATAACAATTGGAGTTGAAAGTTTCATACATTCAAGTATATTACCAAGGCAGTAATTCATCTAAACTTCCAAACGCAAATTTATTCATAGATAGCTAAAGAACTATCCTTAAGATCCACGACAGCGGTAATAGAACCTTAGGCATTAAACTTGTACCACTAACTATCGTTACTTAATCAAAACAAAGAGTAGAGAAACTACCTCTAAACGACATCGCAATATCCCAACAACATTCGCTATGCCATCGTAAGTATATTAGGAAAACCGCTCACAGTTATTAACCACCGACATACCACTAACATATTAATCATTATAATAGTTAGAATCTTTAATAATGGATAAAACTATAACAAGCAATTACCTAATCATAGTCGTTAATTGGGAAGATTTTATAATCACATATTACGAACGTCGGACTACCATCATTAGATTCGCCTATCACAACACCTCAAACCTTGCAGAACAAATTTTAATTGAATAAACTGGACAAGAGAAAAAATACTTACAGCAATTCTTCAGCTAAATTAAGGGTAAAGAACTTAAATCATCCAACCACTTCAAACGTAATTACCTCACAGGTGGCGCACTTACAATCAGGTGAACAAAGCATTTCCAATGTATCCACACAAGATCACTATTTCTGAAAATACAATGCAATCAATAAAACATTCCACCCTACTCACTGCGCCAGATAATTTCTAATAATACATATGTCAAGGAATTCCTCTCATTGAGGTGTGGCTCAAAGATGTTTATGCAATATTAGATAATTATTTTTAATTATATTTTTGCCACTGGTTCATGTAGAAGTTTCATAATTACACTGCATTAAAGATATTAGGTGAAATATACAATATGTTTATATAAAATATATAAATATTTAATAAGTTGATATTATTGGCAATATGTAGGGAAATTTGGCACCTGATGAATTATTAAAGCATACGTAACTAAGTAGCTAGTTAATATAAGGTTATCAGATAAGCTTGAAGGAGGACTGCGGTTTCTGTTACTGCATACATGGAACACTGGCTGGCTCTGTGCATGGATCTTGGTTGCTGAATCCACTATCTGAACTGTGTCCCTTGTAACAAGAAATAACCAACAACAACAAGGTTTGAGGGTTGGATGCGTGGCGAGGATGGAATGACAAAAATATGCAGAGAGAGCTCAAAAGTGAACTCTTTGTTTACTTAACCAACAATTAAATATTGGACAACAAGGCTATTTGAAAGAAAGCGATGTTCCCGAAACAACTGCCAATTCAACAATTAAAGCCCAAAACCAAATATATACAAAGAAAAGAATGGGGGCTTATCCTGACACGTGCGTGCGAGAAATGTTTCTGACATGTTTTCCTTACGAAGCAAGAGTAAGAATCTGCCTGGCTTTTACATAAAACAAAGCAATAGTTCCCCTGAGAAACAGAAAAAGCCAGTGGGAAAATATGAACAAATGAAACATCAGATTTATACAACGTGATTCAAGAAATATAGAAACTATAAACAACCATCTGATGCTAAGAAAACAACAAGATGAGCTCAGGCAGATCAGTTTCTGTGTAGATGAAAGGCTTTTTAGTGTCACATTATTTGTTGTCCTGGCTTTCTATTCCTTTCATTTCAGCTTTTCTTTACTAGAGAAATTTTTTTGTCAACGTTAATCGTATTACCGGCAGTAAAGTCGGTAGTTTTCTCTTTCGCTGAATCACTGAAGTTTTCTTGCAATGCTTCTTAGGATGCTTTGGTGTTTTAGTTTTCAGTGAGAATTCGCGAAAACAATTTTTACGGCAACTGTCTGTAAACGGTAAAAGGTGTTGTCATTAAAGAGAGATATAGTTCTACAGTCATAAACCTTTGAGTGATGAAAAAAACATGTAACAAGCTTATTTAAGTGGCTTATTAAACTGTTAATGACTTTGATATAAGCTCTCATTCTTTCAGATGTCATAAACTGCATTTATAAAAGATAGTAATAAGAAAGTTATTTAATTTCAGTTTATAGTAAGATAAAAGTGACAAAACGTTTCACAATTTTGAATTACATTAGAGAGAGAGAGTAATGGTTATAGAATAAAAGTGCTTCAGCTTAACATCATTTAATGGAAATTAAATTCCAGAAGTCAAAATATTTTCAGTGCATATGCACACATACTCAAACTATTCAAAGACATTCTCTCTCTCTCTCTCTCTCTCTCTCTCTCTCTCTCTCTCTCTCTCTCTCTCTCTCTCTCTCTCTCTCTTTACCGATGAGGTGTTGATAGTTGGAGCTACGAAGGATCTATTGCCCTTTTCTCACTCCAGTATTGCCCATTCGTCTTGATTGCTCTGGATTGCGTCTTGACCTGGATGAAGTTCATAGCGATATGACCCAGTGGATATCTATCACTAAAGAGATGGATGAGCGTATCCAGTACCCAAAGTCTTCCCAAGCAGAAAATGGAGTCCGTCCAGTTTCATATCTTCGACGTTTTTCCTGTTCCTAGTCTATTAAGGTTTTCCTTTTTCTTATTAGAAACCCGTCTCCTGTTGCCACTGAGTACTAGCTTGCGTTGAGACTAGTTTTCACAGATTATTTGTTTCTACCAATTTCTGTTTTTCCGCTTTCATTCGACAGAAATCTATTTTTTTTTTTTTTCTAAATGCTTTGTTAGTGTTTTCTCAAGTTATTCCGTCATTAGATTTCTCTCTATGATGAACTATGATTTTCTGTCTGTATTCACTTTAACCTCATTTCTTCGTCTCTACTTTATTCTCTGTATTGCTACACCCAGTTTTCTTCTCTTTCCTCGTCCCTTGTGTTTCTTTATACATTGCAAGATCCTTCATCTATGGTTTCATTTTAATTATTGTTGGAATAAAATAAATTTTCTCCTCCACTTTTCTCTCCATTTTATTTTGTCACAGTTCCAGATTTTCTTCGTTATTCCTTTGCCAGTGATTTTCCTTCTTTGAATTCTTTTGCTTTTTGCCAATTTTCTCAGAGAATATCCAGGAACCTCAGGTTTTCCAGACAAGCCTTTTTCCTTTTCATTTTCTAGGAAACTCTCAGAAGTTTT
Organism: Macrobrachium rosenbergii; assembly: GCF_040412425.1. Classification (NCBI taxonomy): domain Eukaryota; kingdom Metazoa; phylum Arthropoda; class Malacostraca; order Decapoda; family Palaemonidae; genus Macrobrachium; species Macrobrachium rosenbergii. The sequence goes on from NC_089766.1 coordinate 37,999,983, forward strand.
TCCCTTCAATTTTTTGGAGCAGGATAATGGAAATATTCTTTTTCGGGACGGTTGTGTCCAGGGGACACGCCTCCCTCTATCTTTTTCTTACTTACTTGGTACAGGGTCTTTAGATTTCCACTGCTCGTTTTATCTTACGAAGTTTTGTTGTGAGTCTTTTTCATATTGCTTCCAGCCTTTCCTTTTTGCTATTTGGGGAAATACTGTAATGTATATTATATATTATATTTTATTACCTCTGTTGTTAATTTCCTAACTGATACACTCTCGTTTATATTCATGTAAACGGTTTCTCTCAAAAGCATTTTGCCCTCATGAGAGCTTATTCTGACTGCATACTTTCCAAGTGGAGGATTTGATTAGTGAAATGGCAGCGAAGATGGAATGTCTGATGTATCTTTAAAACACATACAATAGATCTGTCCTGTGATTCAGTCGGTCTCTTTCCATTGGTCCTTATCTATTTCCCCTTCCTTGGGTACCGAATGACCGAACGGTTCTAGTGCTGAGCAATCAGACCAAACTTTCATCGTATATCACTCAATGTCAAACCTTCTGTGTCAGTCTTGCGAAAGTCCTCTTTCACTCAAAAGACTTGTTTGCGACTAAGTTCCCAGGAAGCTAAAATAGCGGTATAATTATTATTATTTTGTATATATATTTGCATCTACACCACTGTGGATTTCTTCGCCATTATTATTATTATTATTATTATTATTATTATTATTATTATTATTATTATTATTATTATTATTATTATTATTATTATTATTATTTGAGGGGACCGCATTGCATGCTGCAGTTACCTCTTAGAATACCATTTCAGTACTAATTTTCCTTCTCTCTTATACCGGGAAAATCAGAAATGAGAAGTAATTCAAAGGGTAATTGGAGCACCTACTGCAGTATCTCATAATGAAATTTGCTTTAAGGAAAGATGCTTCCACATTACTCGTTTTTTGGTTCAATCTTGGTGGGTTGTCATCTCGAGGTCTGGATCCGGGCTGCAACTTGCCTCCTGAAGATCTGCCTATTAAATCCCGCTAACGTGTTTTGTTAAGATTCCAGTACACTAATAATCTTCCTTCCTGTGGCCAGCAGTACATTATTATTATTATTATTATTATTATTATTATTATTATTATTATTATTATTATTATTATTATTATTTTTTATTATTATTATTATTATTGTTAAAAAAAAGGGCAGCATCGGCAGAATTGATTTTCTACAAAGCCTTTTCAATTCTTCTCACTATTCTCTTTTCTCAGGGCTGACATTTGCTAAGCGCTGGCCGATATACATAATCTGGATAAGGAAATAAGGAAAGATAAGGAAAGGAAATAGTTCTGGAAAATTATAGTCACGTTTTAGTCTCCTTATCCAATTTATGTATACGTCGGCCAGCTCTTAGCAGATATCAGCTCTGAAGAAAAGAGAATAATGAGAAGAATTGAAAAGACTGTAGAAAATCAGTTCCACTGATGCTGCCATTCTTGTTAACAGAACATGCTTAAAAGAGGGTCTACTCCCTTCATATTATTATTATTGGTGATGTTGTTGATGCAAATCTCATGAGCATTTTATTCCGGAGGTGAAACACAGGAACTATAGCGATATTTTTTATTTCGTATAAGTATTTTAGTTAGATGGTTACATTAATAATTAGCATAATGATTTTCATATTTTAATGGCGAAGAATTCTCATAGAAATATGATCAGAAGCTACAGAATTTTCGATATATGCGTAGCAGAGATTAGAGCCGAGTCTATATTAAATAAATTCGTCCTGGTTTTTTCTTCATCTCTTGGAAATACCAACAGAACAAACATTGGTCTCATATTCTCCATAGTGGTGGTCATTGTGATATATCTTCATTCCATAAGAATATTCCATAAAGGTTTTCTTTGTTCCATCTTTTCGTTATTTATTTCCATTGCTTCTTGTAACAACCGAAGTTTATAATGCCATATACTTCGTGCTCGCCTCTGTCAAAGGACGAAACTTTATGGAAGGTTTTACAGAAGAATATGAGTTCTGTCCAAGAGAACAATGAATTCTCGGAATTCTGGTGAACTAATGTTAACATTTTGTATTTACTTCAGAGATTCGTTTGCATTTGTATATTACTAGTGTTTATTCAGTGTATTTGCTATTAGTCATATTTAGTTGGAAACTTTGGGGCTGAATTTTGAACATTTTTAAATTACATATTTATATAGATAGATAGGAATTTTATATTGGGCATTATATCTTCCAAAATATATAGATTTTTAAATAGACAGGATGCACATGTCAATTATATATTTATATAGATAGATATGATATATATATGTGTATATATAGATGTATATATATATATATATATATATATATATATATATATATATATATATATATATATATATATATATATATATATATATAATGTGTGTGTGTGTGCATGTGTGTGTCTACCTATATATATATATATATATGTATATATATATATATATATATATATATATATATATATATATATATATATATATATATATATATATATATATATATATATATATATATATAGTATATATATATTATATATGTGTGTGTGTGTGTGTGTGTGTGTGTGTGCCATAGGTTTTTTAATTGTTGTTGATATTATATGACATTTTTTACATACTCAAAACAAACTATCACCAGTTGAGGACATATTTCCATCCAAAACTTTTCTGGTTTTGTGTGAATACAAAAAATATATATATATAAAAATTAAAACACTCTTATTAAAATGCAATAAGAAGTGAAAAATAATTTTTTGAGACACACTAGGATTTTCTTATAATTAGTCATGTCTACAAAAATAAAAACGTGGGCCCAAAACATGGAAGAAAATGCTACGAGGATTAAAAAAAATTATTTCTTTTCTTGTAGCATTTTCTTCCATGTTTGGCGCCCACACTTTTATTTTTCGTAGACATGACTAATTATAAGAAAATCCTGGTGTGTCTCAAAATATTCCTTTATGCTTTTATTCAATAAAAGCATGTTTAAAATATTTTCTCATATTTTTATTTTATACTTTTTAATTTTGACAAATTGTAACCGATTTATGATTGTAGTTAACGAAATTGATATCCGTTTGCGGGGGAGGGGGAGCTGGAGGGAAGGGGGAAGGGAGGGAAGAGGGAAGGGGAGGGGGAGTAGGAAGGTGAGGGGAGGGGAAATGGGGGGAGGGGGAGGGGAAGGGGAGGGGATAGAAGAAGGAAGAGGAATGAAGGTGGGAGAATAAAATTGGTCCTAGGATTGAACTCTGGGAGGGGAGGGGAGGGAAGATGGAAGGTAAGGTGGGAGGAGGGGAGGGGGAGAGGAAAGGGAGAGGGAGGACACAGCTAAATTAACACTTGATTTTCTGATAGTTTTCCGTAAGTGGGGGAAGGGGGAGGGAGAGGGGAGGGGGATGGAAAAGAGAAGGGGGAGGGGGTGGAAGGGGAGAAGGACGACACAGCTTAATTAGTATTTGATGCATGCTCTGGAAGGGGGAGGGGAGGGGAAAAGGTATGGAAGAGGGAAGGGGAGGGAGGACACAGCTAAATTAACACTTGATTGTGTGCTTTGGAAAGGGAAGGGGGAGGATGTGGTAGGGGAAGGGGGCTGGAAGAGTGGAGGGGAGGTGGAGGACACAGGTAAATTAACACTTAATCATGTGCTTTGGAAGGGGATGGGGGATGGGTGGGGGAGGGGTAGGACGCAGTTAAATTAACAATTGATCGTGTGCTTTGGAAGGGGTAGGGGATGGGTGGGGGAGGGGGAGGGGGGATGGAAGAGGGTAGGAGGAGGGGTTATATAGAAGATAGATTCTACTGAGTCAAAGAAGTTGTGAAAAATCCAAAGAGTTTCATACAAATCCTGAGATTCTGGGAGAGGTCACTGTAGGGTCACTAGAGGTCATTGCTGGCCTACTCACCATGTAAGGTTGTATTGTCACCGGGATTGAGTAACCATGGGAAATTTCAATTCCACTGGACGAAGGGAACAAGTCGAAAATTTAGTTACAAGATTTGACCCAAACAGATAGACAGACAGGTGCAGAAGTCAAGTTAAATAAAAGCATGTAAAAAA
>NC_089766.1:38004587-38034587 GCF_040412425.1 Macrobrachium rosenbergii
GTCATCGAAACTGGATTTCTGCCCACCTTTTAGATGGTGGCCTGTCTCCTTAAGGAAATCAGTAGCTGTCATGGCCACTTAAGGTTGGTTATATAAGTTTGAGGCATAGGTAACGATGCCTCTGTCATCGTAACTGAATTTCTGCCCACCTTTTGGATGGTGGCCTGTCTCCTTAAGGAAATCAGTAGCTGTCATGGCCACTTAAGGTTGGTTATATAAGTTTGAGGCATAGGTAACGATGCCTCTGTCATTGTAACTGAATTTCTGCCCACCTTTTGGATGGTGGCCTGTCTCTTTAAGGAAATCAGCGGCTGGCAGGCCGACTTGAGGTTGGGTATACCAGTTCAAGGCATAGGCAACTTTGCCTCTGTCATCGAAACTGGATTTCTGCCCACCTTTTGGATGGTGGCCTGTCTCTTTGAGGAGATCAGCAGCTGTCAGGGCCATTTAAGGTTAGGTATACCAGTCTGACGGGTAGGCAACTTTGCCACTGTCATCGAAACTGGATTTCTGCCCACCTTTTGGATGGTGGCCTGTCTCCTTAAGGAAATCAGCAGCTGTCATGGCCAATTAAGGTTGAGCATACCAGTTGAAGGCATAGGCAACATTGCCTCTGTCATCGAAACTGGATATCTGCTCACCTTTTGGATGATGGCCTGTCCCCCTTAAGGAAATCAGCAGCTGTCATGGCCATTTAAGGTTGGGTATACCAATTCAAGGCATAGGCAACATTGCCTCTGTCATCGAAACTGGATTTCTGCCCACCTTTTGGATGGTAGCCTTTCTCCTTAAGGAAATCAGCAGCGGTCAAGGCCACTTAAGGTTGGTTATACCAGTTCAAAGCATAGGCAACATTGCCTCTGTCATCGAAACTGGATTTCTGCCCACCTTTTGGATGGTGGCCTGTCTCCCTTAAGGAATTAGCAGCTGTCATCGCCAATTAAGGTTGGGTATACCAATTCAAGGCATAGGCAACATTGCCTCTGTCATCGAAACTGGATTTCTGCCCACCTTTTGGATGGTGGCCTGTCTCCTTAAGGAAATCAGCAGCTGTCATGGCGTTTTAAGGTTCAGTATACCAGTTGAAAAGCCATCCAAAGCAACTTTGCATCTGTCATCGAAACTGGATTTCTGCTGATCCACTTGTTTGGATGGTGGCCTATTTCCTTGAAAGCCCAGCTGTCATGGCCATTTAAGGTTGTATACCAGTTCAAGGCATAGGCAACATTGCCTTGTCCTCTGTCATCGAAAGTTAAAGTAACATTTCTTGAAAATTTCTGCTATTTGTATAAAAATTTTTATATATTTGAAATTTTATTTTTAGGAAATAAGGGAGCAGATGTCAAGGCCACTTAGCACTATACTGTTCTTCAGAAAGGTTGGTTATACCAGTTATTAAGGTATATACATTGCATCCGTCATCGAAACTGGATTCCTGCCCACCTTTTGGATGGTGGCCTTTCTCCTTAAGGAAGCCAGGAGCTGTCAGGGCCACTTAAGGTTATGTATACCAGTTCAAGGCATAGGCAACATTGCCTCCGTCATCGAAACTGGATTTCTGCCCAACTTTTGGATGGTGGCCTGTCGCCTTAAAAGCCTTTAGTCTTTCATTTCCATTATGGGTTAAAATATACTGTCAACCATTATTATAGCCTTGCATATCTCTTAGATATTAAAGTTTATCAGGTATTTATCAGATTTATTATGGATAAATTGGCCTTTTTATATATGTATTCAAACAATATAAAATTTTTGAATATATATATTTTATATTTCAATATTCTATTTTACCAAGATTTCATATATATTTTATTTTTCAGTATATATATATGGTGATTTTAGACTTTATATATATCTTTTGATATATATTTTTTATATATATATGTATTTCATTTATATATATGTATATATATATATATATATATATATATATATATATATATATATATATATATATATATATATATATATACAGCATATGTATGTATGTATACATAGCAATTAATTGTTCCCCTCATAAGATGTGGCTCGAGAGTAAAAGCAAAGGACTGGTCACTACAGTATCTGGTACAAAATGCGGCTTCACATGCTTATAAGCAGCGTGCATCGAACCCAACAGACATTGGGTCAGTTGTCTCAAACGTGCCCACACTCTTGCTGCCTTGTCATTAAGACCCTTCCATCCCTGTACCTCTTCCACTCCCCGTGTCCAGCACTTTCAAGTTATTGCTTTCAAAATTCTGAATTATACTTTTACATCATTTATGTCTATATTGCTTCCATATGATCATACAATATCAAAACTATCTAATTCATCTTTTCTCTTTTGGCCAGTTTTTATAGCACTTCGTATTCCTTCATATACTATGTAAAATATCCTTTTATTCATCCAAACGCTTTTCTTTGCGTCACATTCGGCATTCGCACCTCATTTACACATGGACTGCTCTTTTCTTCTCAAAGTCTTTTGCCTAAATCTTGCTCTCTTCTGTATTCCACCTGTTCCACGATTCCCCTCTTCTTTTCCCCTATCATTATCCATTGCACTTGCTCCCAAATCCGCATACTTCAACTGTCTCGTCTTTCCTTTGACTGCCATTGGTTTTGTAATTTGTTTCTTGCTTATTGTCACTTTCTACTTTTCTACTTTTTCAATAATTTCGAAAATTTGCTTTCCAGATTTACTCCACACTCCATTCCTCAACATTATTCTCTCTCTGACTTTTCTCATATACAGCAGTGGTGATAAAACACACCCTCACCTCACAGCCAGTTTTATGTTCCCTCTTCTTCATTTATTACAGAAGCTTTGCTTCGCAGAAACTTTAATTGCTCTGGCCAAATTGCGTTTGACACCATTAGTGCGCAGTAACCTCCACTTTGGCTCTGTATGAAGTTGAACATTAAGTTTTCTCTGTGTCCTTGTATGCCACTTGTTGATACTTTTCTTTTAAACTTTTAGTACAACACTCTAAAAAGAAACACTTTATCCAGACATCTTTTTCCTTTTGTAACCCCACGCATTTTGCCTCCTCATAAGTCCTTCAGCCACCAATCTACCATCCTCAAAATTCTTCTATACACCTTAACTGGTACCCTTATTAATGCAAAGACCTCACAAGTCTCACATTCCTCTTTCTTTACTTTAATAACTTTACACAAGAGAGCAAATACTCTTCTCACCAGTTTCTTTGGGAGGTTCCCTCAGCCCAGACATACCTTACACACCTATTCTCAATGAATTCTGTCTGTGGTTCTTTCAAGCTTTTACCATCACTATCAATTTTTTATATGTGATAATAAATAATTGAAAATATGTATCTGTACTATTCCAACCTTGTCTGATTGACGTATTTATGTATATATATATATATATATATTAGTATAGTTTCCAGTGTTCATGGCTGTATCAAAAACTTTTCTCAAATCTGCCTGACCTGCAATTGCAGTCAGCAATTTATGCATCACATATTAGTGTTCAAATTTCTCTCCAGATTGTTAATGATTCTATTAATAATATGCCATAATAGTCTGTTATAAAAATAAGAAAAAGCTCTCTTCTTATATATTACTTTTATATATTATACTGCTTCTGCATCAATGTCTTGTCAAACCGTCTGCCATTGGTTTTGCAAATTTTTGTTTCTTGCTTATCCAAAGGCTTTGTAATGTAAGATTTACTCCAAAAAGTCAATTAATTCTGAAGTTAATTAGGGCATTTATGGTAACAACCCTACACCTTACAGCCAGTTTATGTCTTCTTCATTTATAAAATCTTTGCTTCTGCTTTATAAAATATATAATATATAATATATATATACAACGCCAACTAAGTGTTGTGTGTGTGTGTGTGATGATCTCTTTTAAATTTAGTACAACACTCTAAAAATTTATATGGAAGAGTTTAACCAGATCTGTAATTTCTTCACTTTATAATAATATAAATATTATATATATATATATTATATATATATATATAATATATATATATATATATATATATATATATATATATATATATATATATATATATATATATATATTCAATACAATTAAATATTAACATGCCGTCCATACAGGTCTCTTGTCGTCCCATCTAACGAGTCTGTTATTTTGAAGGAAATTATCGTAAAGTACTGATGTCAGGAGAAGGGGTATCGAGTTCTGTAAAAATAACGAAATTTACTTCAGTTCTACAAATTAACATGTTACAGTGGTATAAACGAATTCACTCTTGTAAAAATAATTCACTCAGTCTATATGGGGAGCACGAAAGCAAGGGGAGACGTACTCTCCCTGGTGGATGTTTTCTCGAATCTGCCTCTCCTCAGTTCCTCTCCTGGCTCTCAACCCTGGATTTCTTGTTATCTGCAATCTCCACCTCCTTCCAGTCCTATTGGAAGGATTTATCTGCAAGGCCTCCCCTTCAAACAGTTGATTGGGAAGGACTTTAGTGGGTGTGATTCAAATCTCTCCTTAGAGGACTTGATTGGAAATGATCTTAGGAGGGGGTGTGAAAGACCCCTCCCTAGAATGTTTGATTGGAAGGTGTTGAAGTACATCACTTTGTCCAGCCCCCAATTTCCTGGAATTTCCATGAAAACGCCTCCTATTGAAGTCGGCGTTATAGAGCTGGCTGATGTTAGCTTTTTGCGGTGCTGACTCATGACTTGAGTAAGCTAATCGCGAGGCCACAGTTTCCAAATTTTTCGATCGGTTTTATGGCTTTGGGTGCGATATACTCGCTCACTGTTTTGAGTTCGTGCAGGGCGGTTTACATATTCAGCACTTCTAGTCTTGCAACATAACAACAGCTTAGGTGTTATCATTGTTCTCTGCTCTCTCTCTTACTATTCTCTGTCTCTCTTCTCTCTCTCTCTCTCTCTCTCTGTTCTCTCTCTAATTTTCCTAACACCACTACATATATATTATATATATATATATATATATATATATATATATTATATATATATATATATATATATATATATATATATATATATATATATCCATATATATATTTAAGTAATTTCCTTGGGGTTATGTGATTTTTAGAGATTTGTACACTGGCAACTAAAGAAACTTTATTTAATTAATTTTTTGGAGTTCTGACTTATGTAAAGGGAAATCGTAAAAAACAAAGAACAAGGGATGATTTTAGGAGCTGAAGGTTTTACTTCATAAGGAAATGTCTGTAAGCACTTAGGACAAATTAAGAAATTATATTTACAAAAGAAAGCATTAGAAGGGAAAATGGGTAACTCAATTGTTAAAGGGCATGCAATGCCTGGAGATCCTCCTAATGGAGTCTTGACTAAGGGCAAGGCACAGACCACTGCGAATATAACACAGAATATGACTTGAGTCTGCACTGAGGGTGCTAAGGCTTCAAGGAATAACTGAACACTTTACACTGGAACAAGAAACACTGCAAAAGGCACTGAACAAATGACACAAGGATGAGAAACAATACTGGCACTCGGTAACACTTCAAAAGGGCAAACGGTCGTGACTGAAATGTCTTTACTTGCACTTTACCTTAGGGGAAGCGTGTCTCTGATGACGAATGACGAGGGACAATCACACGTCACATCGTACTCAGGTTCCTGGGTAGGTCCTTTCGAGGATGATGGTAGTACTGGGTTCACGCCAGGAGTCTGGTCTGGACATCTGGGTGGAAGGGTGGAGGGTGACCTCTCAGGGTCTTGTATCACTCACCTGCATGTATGGCTAATTGCAAACTACTAACTGCTAATGACCCAACTGCATCGTGACTGACTGCCCAACGGCTACTCAACGACTACCCGATGACTACCTGGCCTTCTCTTTTTAAGGCCTCGGCCAAGTGTCCTAACCGAGTGCAAAGATTGGTGGCCGTGTGCAAAAGATGTGTCTTTCGCCCAGGTTTTCAGTCATCTGGTTGCCTCTTCCCAGGTATCCTGCGAAAGGAAAGACAATTCAGCAGCCTAATCTGCCTTTCGAAGGTTGTTTTAAGCAGCTTAGTTGGGCTAAGTTGCTTAATTGAGTGGCACCCAGACTCTCATCTTTGCCCCTTTTGACCGTGTCATCTCAATTTCTGCTTCAGGTAAAGGAAAGGAACAGATCGAACTGTTGATAACTTAATTGTTTTGATATCTAGGTCCACTAGGACTGGCCATGCAGCGGCAATTCCACTCTCAGTAACTAAGGGCAAATTAAGGGTCATCTGTGCAGCGACATCTTGTATTATAATATATACTGTATTATATATATATATATATATATATATATATATATATATATATATATATATATATATATATATATAATATATATATATATATATATATATTATATATATAATAATATATATATATATATATATATATATATATATATATATGTGTGTGTGTGTGTGTGTGTGTGTGTGTGTGTGTGTTGTATAAGTGTGTATATATATATACTACATATATATATATATATTTATATCATAAACTGCATGTGTGTGTGTGTGTGATGGAAATATGAAGAGGGGTTATTCCTCAACTTTCCAGGAAGTGAACTATACATATTGAATTAAAAGACACAAAAAGATTGCAGCTGCTAATGTTTATTATGTGCGTTGTATAAGTGTTTCCAAATGAATTTTAACAGTGAAAAATATGAGAGGGAAAGATCTTTTTTTTGGGTGCTAGGCTGGTGCCTGGTTTAGAAGTGTTTGAAAGAAAAGAAGAAAAGAAAGCTTTAATCATCTAAGTACTGGATAGATGGAGCGCAGGAGGTTCTGGAAAAAAAGGTCCATTACAACTTGTAAGAGTAAATGCTGAAGCAAGATTGAAGTGAATGGCTCAGCGTGGAAGGTGTTCAACGTGCTACTAATTGGACATTTTGTCAACATGAAACAGCTGCATTGGTGGTTCATCCATTATTCCATGATTAAATTATGATCGTGGCAGTTGGCATTATTCTTGTTTTATCTCTGGAGCTTCTTTTGGTGGGGAAACGGCTTAGTGTTGAAAAAATTTAGCTTAATGCATATTAGATTATATATATATATATATATATATATATATATATATATATATATATATATATATATATATATATATATATAAATTACAGCTGCTCAGTCGTTTATATTTATATCTGTCGAGTGACATCGATTTTATCTGTATTGAAGTAGACGCATCCTCATCTAATGTGGTGGTGTTAGACAATATTATCTGAATTTCTGCTGTGTATGAAATCTACTGGTCACGATCATCGGATCTGTGCAAATCCATCGGCCTCCTTTTTCGACTTTTATTCAGTGGAAATCAGTCGTCCTTCAGTTCAGGGATCTGCTTTCCCTTCGACCACGAGCTTTGGATTCTCTGCCTGATTCTGTTTTTCCTGAATATTAGAAACTTCTTCCTTTAATGGGAATGTCCTTTGCTTTCGACGGGGCTAGTCCTTCGCTCTCTCTCACTCCATTTTCTCTTCAGAAGGCTTGGGCTAACTGGTCCCTGCATGACGTAATATAAATAAGGGAAACCAATTGGTTGGCAGTTTAAAGAGGAGGGAAACTTCTCTCCTAATGCTTTAAAGTCGAAGCCTTTGCAGCTCTTATTAAAACAAGCAAAGAAAGACGGAAAGCATTTTGGGCCTTTCTTACTGACATCAATCAGTACTTGAGATTAATTGAATATCTTTCATGTATTTTCGAAATTAGAAGGAATTTAGGTCATTCTTATCTTTCCGTTATAAGTGCAGGATTTAATTTCTGTTTTGGTCATAATCAGGTTTTGAAGTTAGATTCTGTTCTGAAATCATTGTGATTAATCAAAAGCGAAACATTTGTCAGTCTGGAATTTCACTTTCTTGAGACAATGAGACTTTACATATTTTGTGAAAGTAGATCTATTGTTTACATTTAATATTTTGAATTATAAATATCTTTATACTTAGACATAATATATCCTGAAAATACTAAAAAATATATGAAAATGAAATATTAAAAAGACTTCCCGTTGTTAACAGAGTATGGCTGCTTCAAAAGAACTCCACAAACAATGTCCTAAAAAAAAAAAAATAAAAAAACAAAAAAAAAAGAAAAAAGCACTGCTAACAAAAATAGAAGCCGATCAGCTCTTGTCAGGAAAGTAAATATTTGTAAGTTGAGATGATTAAAAATTTCTTTTTCAAACGCACCTGAATTTTTTACTGCCATAAGTATTGAAATTTTTTCCAGATAGATATGAAAGGTGTTACATCTAGAAACACGTCCTTCCCTCGAGAAATCTTCTGATCTCTGTTGTTCAAAAGACTTCTGAACCTTCAGCAGCTGAAACTGAAGATGATGACAATAAATGTTCATGCTCTTTGCATTGACAGACATTTAGTTTTAAAGTGTCTTATCAAAGTAATATTCTGATCAGGCAGTCAGGACATATTTTGATGATGTAAGAATCAAAAGATAAATGAAGGGTGAATGATAAATAATACAAAATAGCAAAAGTCAAAGAGAAAAACCATTGTTTAGATTTTTAGTAAGACACATTTTAACATGATCATGGAAAAATTTAAAAGCAAAGAAGATCCTCAAATAATTTGATCCTGCAAAAGCCTTAAAATCTTCATCCTGGCAAGCTACAATTAGAATCATATTATATATTATATATATTGTTATATATTTATATATATATATAAATATATATATATATATAATATATCCGGAAAATATATATATATATATATATATCCCGTTATATATACTGCTTCAAAAGAAATCCATAAACAATATATATATATATAAAAAGATATATATATAAAAATATAGATATATATATATATTGTAAGTATATTTGTATATATTTATTTATATATATATATATATATATATATATATATATATATATATATATATATTAAAATACCAATATAAAATCATATATTCTGTTGTTCAAAAAGACTCCCTGTTATACCTGAAATTTATGATGTTTCACAAACATTAGCTTTAAAGCGTCTTATCAAAATATATTGATCAGGCAATCATGTGTTACTTTCAAATGCTATCAATATAAATGACAAGGGTTAATGAAAATACTCGATTTTAAAACGAGAAATAGAAAAGTCTGATAAAAAACATAACAGATTTTTATAAGACAATTTACCAAATCATGCTGGGCAAAAGCTGAGTGGCATTCAGGGTCCGTTTTGGTTCCAACTGGAAACTCACGAGAGCAGTATAGCATTGTTCCTTTCTATTATGTTTATTTTTATATATTTATATAAATATTTCTTTTTATCGTTTTAAAATCTATAGTATATTTTTAATTATGTTGTATATTAATATATAGCTTTAAAATATATATATGGTCCTAAATATATAATATAATATATATAAATATATATATATATTATTTATCCCTAATATATATATATATATATATATATATATATATATATATATATATATATATATATATATATATATATATAATATATATATATATATATATAAATAAAGCTTTAATTTTCGAAGTCCAGAAGCAAAAGTCCTCCATCGTATGTGCCAGGCACCTTTCAAGTTCTTCTCGCACCGCAGTTCCTTCCTCAAAGGACGCAGACAATATCCGCGACATTTGCCAACTTGCAGAAAGGAATAACCAGAAAGATATTTGTCATGTGATCTCCTCAGAGCTTCTGTGCAAAGAGCGAAGACAGCTTTCCAATATCTGTAACTGATGAATTTGTCTCCGAATCGATGCAAATGAGCTCCGAAAAATATTGGAATCAGCTTCGCATCCAGAGGCGATGTTTTGCGATTCTGTCCTCACTACTGTGGCTTAAGTATAATGAATTATTAATATTGTAGGACAGCTGATGTAACTATGGAGATTGGTTTGAGGAATACTGTGCATAAAATCGAAATGACTGACACAGAGAAATATCGAAACCATCTTTTTGTGTTTTACTTACGTTTTGTGGAAGAACTGGGACAATTTCAAATAATTATTTGCTTTGAGCAATTTTATTGAATTCAACAAACACAGAGCATTTTTTTTTATCTTTCATTAATATTGCTAAGAGGTAACATACATACAGAAATAGATACATACATTTGCATTAGTCTTCGCTAAGGATCGAACTGCGTAGTATCTGAAACGCCGGATCAAAAAACGCACTCTTAAATGAAAGCAGTATTTTTCAAATGGAAGGAAATTTTTCTCTTCCAGCTGCAGACTGAAGATGGAAGGCGTCCCCGCCAGTTGCAAAAGAAATACCCTTAGCAGACCCCAAAAAAAGTTTTCTTTCCTTCAGAAAACTGAGTTTTGGTAGAATTAAGCTGCGGCTTTTTTCAACACACAAACGCTGAAAGTCGTGTTCCTTTTGATGTTGCCGCTGAGGGGAGAAGTTCTTTAATCCCATTTCTGATTACATCCTCTTTTGAATATCTGTTATATCCACCGATGTAAAACATCAATGTCTCTTAAAGATGGTCTCTTTTAAGGCTCCTAAAATGCAACAGAACTCTTGTCGCTTTCACAAGATTAAGAATTTTATTATTTACATTTCATTTTTTTATAGATAAGTAAATATTTGTTCATTTATCTTTTAAATTTGTTTTTTCAACTTTTCGGTTCATGCTTGTTCAGTAAAGGGAAAACAATTGTATCTAAGGCCTTTGAGCCTTTTATTTATATTACTCTTTGTTCATCTGATGTTTTTCTTTTTATATAGTTAAGAAATATTCCATGCGGGTAATGGAATTTAGGGCTTCTATATTGCAGTTTTGTGAAGTGTATCCCTAAAGATATTTTCATTTCATCATTTCAAATATTCTCAAGGCAAATCTCATCTGTGCCGTTTCGCTAATATGACTTTATATCATCCCTGTGAGTTTCAAGAGAGATTATTGTTTATGGGAGTATTTGGCAACTTCCCTCAAAATCTTGAGGATATCACAAAATGTCTGCAAATTTCAGTTAAGCTATTTCCTTAAATGGGACTAACTTTACACACTTTTATGAAATAACTATAATGTTGAATAAAAAATAACTCTGACAACATTCCAATATAAAAATACAATTCGGTGAAGACTGTTCACTGAAGTTCATAAACAAAATTAAAAACGGAGAGCTGGCATCTGTCAGTGGATACTGACCCTCCATTTTCTCTGCACGAGAGGGAGATGCGTCAGTGGTAATCCATTTTGTAGTATGAGTCCCTTCAGAATATTCAATTTGCCTCTGTACATTGCAGGGACTTCAAAAGAATTTAATTATTTAATTAACTTCCGTCGGGAGATGGATGCTTGAAGGTAAATTCGTCTCTTCATAATGAAACGTGGAAGGTTTAACCAAATCCTAATGTCAGACAACTACTACGTACTGACTACTTTTCGCTTGACATATTATTCTCTTGACATTTTGCATAAGCGGTTTCTCATTTCCTAATAATATCCAATGTGGTGGAGATTAAATTTATGAGCGAACAACTGCAACAAACGAATTATGAAAAGAACTGTAATCCGTAACATAATTACTCCAGTGCCGATGACCTCATTAGGTCACATTGAAAGGGAGAGAAAACAAGCGCAGGAAAATATTATTTGTTCGTCATTTGATTCAACTTTAAGTCGGGTTTTATTTGATCTTTGCATTAATTTTTGTCTTGGAGAAAAATATATAAACATTGTGAATAACGAAGTCAATACTAATAGTGTATGTACAGTATACACTAGAAAAATTTAGAAAAAATTATTTTGAAAAAATGAACAATGGGCTTATTATATATGTATAAAGACACGACTATAGCTACTATTATTTGCTTTTGTTTATTTTTCCTGATATGCTTTCTAAATCATTATTATTCAGAAGTTGAACCCTGATTCATATGGAACAAGACCACAGGGGCCATTGACTTGAAATTCAAGCTTCACAAGAACGCAGGCTTGTAATCTTTTTCTCATATATAACAAAGTAGCATTTCCTAGTGTATCTATTTGATCGTCTTTCGTTGTGATCCTGACGTTTGAAGGAATGATAGACTTCTTTAGATTTTAGATAGGTAAACAGTGTCCTCATTTCTCACATATTCATAATTTCTCGAGATGCATCTTTGAGGATACGTCTGGATGACAGATTTGAAGTTTTATTTCAAAAGTAAATGTTTTGAACGATATTATTTCTGGTGTAGTCAGAAAAATGATAAGTCTATAGAAGTACTATATGAGAATTTAGCTTTCAAAAAATCGGTTACGCTTTTATCTAATCACAAAGTTACATTAAACTGGTGTATCGCTCCTGAAAAATAGTAGGTGCCTGGATATGAACTTCATGATAGAATGTAGATGTAATATATCCGACACTCGAAGGTTTCGTCAGAGTTTTTATTTATCAGTTATTGTTGTTTAAGTTCTTTTAATGGAATAAAATATTTCTATGATTTTAATTAGCTTTGAGTCTAGTCTTACTCAGGCTGGATTTTTTGAGGATATATATATATATATATATATATATATATATATATATATATATATATATATATATATATATATATATATATATATATATATATATATATATATATATATATATATATATATATATGTACATCCCATTGTAATAGTTTTTGCAATGAAATATATATATATATATATATATATATATATATATATAATATATATATATATATATATATATATAATATATATATATATATATATATATATATATATATATTTATATATATTGTGTGTATATGTATCAACATTGCAAAAACTATTACAATGTGGACCTAGATAAAACATAAGGAACACAAATGAGCGATATATTTCCAATAGCATCTGTATTTTCTTCTCAAAGAATAATCAGAACTGAGAGAACGAAGAAGTGAGGAAAGTAGATTGGATGAAATATGCCGTCAGTCGAGTCCACATTTATCAAGATGAACAAAACTGAATGGGGACAGTTCGATTTATTTTCTCCGTAGGGTGCTAGTGCCGTCAGTGAACCTTACGTGGTGCACTGTAGGCATTACTTAAGATTCTTTGCAGCGTCCCTTCGGCCCCTAGCTGCAACCACTTTCATTCATTTCAGTGTACTCCCGTTAATATTCTCTTCCTTCCATCTGACTTTCCACCCTCTCTAACAATATTTCACAGTGCAAGTGCTTTGAGGTTTTCCTCCTGTTTCACCTTTCAAACCTTTTTACTGTCAGTTTCCATTTCATCACTGAATGACCTCATAGGTCCCAGCGCTTGGCCTTTGGCCTAAATTCATAATTCCAATTCTATGTGTTCCAGCTGGATTTTTCCATGATTTATTTTCTGATTATTGCTTCTTCGTGTTGATCTGTTTTATTGGAGATTATGCCGTTTTTAAACGTTTTTCACTTTTTATTTTTTTTTTAAAGTTTTTTTCTCAAATTTCATTATAGTGAAAATTTGAGAATAGTTTGTAGAGATGTAATTTTTGCAGGAGAATAACAACGAAATCAAAAACTTTCTCCTCGACTCTGATAGCAACTTGGGAGTCAGTTATTTTCTTATTAGTTTTCCTTGTCAGGCTTTCGCCGAATATACTTCACTCTGCCCCATAGTTCTGCATAAATGCTTTTATGCTTTGTTCTTTTTACGGCTGACTATAAGACGTGCAATTACTCAAAGAAATCGCAGCAAACAGCGTCCTCTCTGCAGGTTAAGAACATCAAATGGGTACTTTGATAAATCAAAAGAAGGGCGATCAAAGATTCATTTCATTTTCATAGAATAAATACCAAGAATATAATTAAGCAACAATTTATAGTTAAAAAATAAAATTCATGATAAACCTTAGGCCTCATCTCATAATTGGTGGCATTCAGTCAACTGAAATTATGTTATTGATTGGGCAAAGGCACAAAGGAAATATTGCCCAGGCACTGTAAGGAGATTAACTAGGTCAAAAATTTATTCACCAAAGGAATTTTTGGTATTTTAATGTCTGATCCAAAATCTAGTCCAGCAATTCTCTCTTAAGTTTGAAAACAGAAGAATTTCCTAAAGCCACGTTGATGGTGTTAGTTTTGTAAAAAATCTGCTGCAGTGTTCAAATGTTTGATTATATAGAAAATCTGCTGAAATGTTCAAATGTATAATTATATAGAAAATAGATAAATGAGTACTTTGGTAATTAGCAAAAATTAATTTGCATTGCATTTCCTCTTTCCTTGTATATCATTCAAAATCAAAAAAGGAAATTGTGACATGTAATCATTTGCAACATTTGATTATCAGTGGTAATTGGAAACATAGTAAATATTAAGTGGCAAACATTTGTCATATCGCAATGTATTTAACTGTAAAAAATTGATTTATTATGAACAGTTAACTTTACTTTACAAAACGATTGCATTCACTCTTTTCCTTATACCACCTAAATTCCAAATAGAGTAATCGTGTCGTCTAATAAAATTTGGGAAATTTACTTATTTATTTATTAAAAGTAAGTTCAGTATTTCGATCTGATTTGGAGGTACATTCACAGTGCACAAATGTTCGGCATAATACTACAATTATAATGACCATAATACGCATAAATACACAATATAAAAAGGGCATATATTCCTCTCCTTTCTGCCACACTCCCTTTACCTGACTGACAGGTAAGTAGCCTGTTCGCTCGCTGCGTAACGTCATGCGCGAACTGTGTCGCATTTTGGGTCAGCTGTGAACAGATCTTCTCTTTCTTAGACAATGGTGTAGACACGCTGCCATGTATACCCCCTCCCCCCTTACCTCTTCCGCCTCTACCGACTTTTTTGTTCCTGACTCTTTTATTCCTAATCGTGTTTCTGTAACTGCCTATCAATTTGAAGTTATCTAGTTTCCTGTTGAGCGATTTAATAGTGTTGTTGTCCGGGACTGTAATTGTTTTCTTCCTTTTCACATATTCGTGAATTGGGATGAGTCTTCTTTTCCCCAAAATATTTCTTCTTTAAATGTTGCCCCTTCCCAATACTTACCATGTACACCTCAAAACTAAAAGCTCTCCCTTTATTATCTCCTCATCTGAAGCGTGTATGTGAAAAAGCCCTGAGATTTTTAAAATGTCCATTTAATAATCCCATAAATTCATTCTTTCCTTGAGCTTGTAGAACATATTATGTCATTTCAGAATTAATGTGTCTTCTTTCTGTGTAACTTTTTCAGTTCAGCAATTTTCCCTTCCCACTTTTGCATCTACGTACCATCTGCAAAACTAAGAGTTTTTTATAATTTGTATATTTTAATCTGTTTTGCATAACAAAATACAGTTTCTTAATTGCTATTAATGAATGCAAAATTGCATTATTGTCTCCAGCTGGTTTGTATTGCAATATTCATTCATTTCAGATTAAAGCATTAACGTTTCTCTATACCATTTGATATTGATATTTGCTTCCATTGAACTTGAGGGAGGACATTTTTTTTAATTGATATATTTTGTTAATCTCCGTGTATAGCATAACAATGTTATACATATATTAATCTTAATCGTATAACATTGCATAAAAATTGCATTGATTCTTTTTATTCACCAAAGAAATTTTTGTTGTAAGGCAGTATTCAAAGCATTAACGTTTCTGTGTAATGGAATGATATATTTTCTGAATTTCTAAAGAACTTAGCGAATATCATTTTTTATTTATTAGATTCTTTTGTTTCTCTGTTATCGCTAAGGGTTTTTATCGTATTATTTTCTAATAAGTTGCAAAATTTATGTCCATCTGCAAACCTCTGGCCTTTGTAAGCCTTCATTCTGCTTGTCATCAGTGTTCATCAGCTTTGATTGTCTTGTTCTCTTTTGAGCGAGAATATTATATCTTGTCATATTCAATGTATTTATATATGAATTTATTATCATTATGAACAGTTATATATATATATATATATATATATATATATATATATATATATATATATAAATATATATAATCATATTTATATATATATATATATATATAATAATATATACATTTATATATGAATATATAATATATATACAGTGCGCATATATATATATATATATATATATATACATATATAATATACGCGTAAATATATATATATAATATATATACACATACATATATATAATTTATATATGTCTGTGTATGTGTTCATGTGTATGTATGTTTATACTTAGTGTCCCAAGATTTTCGAGATGAATGAGCACGAGAGTGGTAGATCAATAATAATAATATAAGTGTGATGGGAGAGAAAGTTTTATTGGTGAGTGTGTTTGGCTGCTGAAAGGCAAAGAATGAAAGTGAAAGCGAAAGTTTTTGGGAGAGTCGGATTCTTTGCTTTGCTTTGTTTGCAGATTACAAAAGGATGGTTGTGCTTGGTGATTTAACTGCAAATGTAGGTGACAGAGTAAGAGATGACGCAGATTTTTTGACAAAATATATTTGGAGAGAGACTTGCTTGTTGTAATTACAGTTTCCAAAAAAGAATATTAACTTCTATACTTGGTAAAAAGAAAATGATAAAGGTAAAGTAGAGTGGAGAGGAAGTTGGTGGATGTAATGGCGAGAAGAGTAGTTGGATATATATCAAGATTATTATATTTCTGAAGTGGGAGCACAGATAGTTTGGGAAGGTGTGCAAATCTGACTGTGAATGTAATTAAGTCAGGTGAGTGTGATTAGGGAGTGAGAAAAACTAAATTTGATTATGGATTAAGGCGAATACCAAGGAATGGAAGTAGATTAGGATTTCGTAAGACTTCATAAAATCGACAAAGATGGATTGATAACACAATGGAAGACCAGGATATAAGCCAAGATTAAAATGGGAGAGACAAAAGGATACAATTAGTAAGTAAAATAATGGTAAGGTGTTGGTCTACAAAAAGTGAAAGCAGAGAGAAACGCTCAAGAAAATTGGATCTGAGATAAACAGTGATATTGAGGAAATAATATCAGAGGTGGAAGATAGAAGAGAAGCAGAATTGGGTATCACAAGAGTAGAAAAGGAGAATGGACATTTTTTGAAGACTAGAGGAAGTGACTGCAGGGCATGTGGGGAGGTTGGTTGGTGGGATCACAAATGTGGGGCTGCAGTATGGTGTGACAATTTGAGACTGAGTTACTGGCCAGTGCTTGTAAGGTATATCTAGATGAGGGACGGGTTCGAGGGATTGGATGAAAAGAATAATTGTTCAGTTATGCAATGGTGAAGATGACAGAGGCAACTGTACGAATGAATACGCAATAACTTGTTGGAAATTACGTAATTATCTTTTAGACTGAAGGTAAAGAAAAGGATGGTTGTTCTAAAACTAATAACTTACAAAGTATACCAGGTATTATACTGTACACTCCCTTATTTTATGGCCAATTCAGAAGCATTAAAATATAGAAATATAATACTGGCATAAAAGACAAGTAAATTCCAATTTTGATGAGAAAGTCAAAAATAAACAAAGCTTTCATTTGTAAATGTTATCATTGCATTCAACACACAACACAGGAGAGAGAGAGAGAGAGAGAGAGAAAGAGAGAGAGAGAGAGAGAGAGAGAGATGACAGTTTTGACACAGCAATTTACACAAACACAGTTGTTATGGCAGTGAGGTCCCTTCCCTCTCAAAAAGAACACAAACAGTTATTATACTACTACAAATATCAAGAATGACAATGGACAGGAAAAACAATACATGGAAAGCAAATATTGAAATTGCTCCAAAACAAATAAAGTCTAACATGAAATGCCTTCTGAAAAAAAAAGCATAGGTAACAGGGAGACGTGGTGTGTATTTTGTCTCAATTTTTTATTCATTATGAGCCTTTGTCTTTGCGTTTTAGTAAGTTTCACTTTTTCCATCAGATGGATTTGTAATGCTTATATTAGTAGTGTCATAATTGTTGTATGATTTTTTCTAAGTGAAATATGAAAGATATACTTATAACTGAATGACTGAATAACATGAAAAGCTCTGTCTTACAAAGCTGAAAGAATTTTGGTGACGAAATATGGCATAAGGCGTTTTTCTGTAAAGCCAGTGAAAGATAATCATGTACAAATTTCTTGTGTTTGACTGCGTCGACACTTAGTTGCATGGTTACTAAATCATAAGGAATCTGAGGACTCTGTCATTTCTCGAGTGTGTTACACAGTCCGTCCTCGTGACAAGAAAGAACATATGAGGACACAATGCAAAATATGTTGCCTCTCACCATGTTTGTATATCTTGAAAAAATTCTGAACTTTTTGTATGTGATATATTTTCTGGTCATGTTCCAGTGACCTCTGTTTCATCTTTAGTATAAAAAGAGAGAGGGCTTCATGGGGGGACGCTGCCTGAACAAACACCCCTTTTTGCACTTTTGTCATAAATCACAAAATGAAGTTGTCTCATTTCATCTACCACCTCATAACAGATGTACACAAAACTTCAAGAAAGTTTAATATTTTTTATTGACTAGCTTCTCATACAATAATATCTCATTTATATAAATTCAATCAATCGCTTTCTTATCGGAAATAACTCGTTGGGATAGGTGTTATTTGGTGATTATAATTTTTTCCAGTTCATTAAGTAACTAATGAAGCCCTTGTGCTTTTCCTGTTCTTTATTATAAATCATCGCACACAAACACCGAGAAATTCTTGGCATCTGATCCATTTTGTCTTGTTATCTATCTAAGTATTGATATGTATGATCCTCAATGCCAGTTTCATCAAGGTTTTTATTCTGTTTTATCTTTGAAATGACTTGTCGTGCTTTTTGCCTGATGAATTTCTACTTTCAAAGCGATATTAGTCTTTTTAATTTTTATTGAAGCTTCAATTTATTCATCATTTGCAAAACTGGACAGGGTTTAAGTGATGTTTCATTTCTTCTTACTTTTTTAGCCAGTGGAAAGTCATATGATGGTTTTGACACCGAATCGATAAAAGAGAGGCAATTTGTCCTTCCAGAAGGTGAACGACAGTAGGAAAGCAACCAATGGATTGCAAATATTAGAAAAATACTAGATTCGCCTATAAAAGGTGAAACTTGGTTTAAAGAGGAAATAAAAATGTTCCTGAAATTGAGAAATACCTGGAAGGATGGGATGGATCAGATTATTGCAAAGACACATTTGCAAAAAACGCTTACTCTGAAAGGTTACAGATGTAAGCAATGTGGCAAGAAGTCCATCGAAATGACAGGTATGGACTTTCCCCAAACATGAATGATACATTCATTCCAGGCCTTTATAGAACCAAGGTTACCGCCCTGTCCGCAGAGAAACAGTGGGATATTTCGATTGTCAAATGTATGGTCACCAATTTTTGCTACAACTCTTTCACACTAGATACAGCTGAATCCTGTGATTCTTTAGAGAAATAAATATGGGTCCACACTAACAGTGAAAGTTTGTCATCAACACAGGTCGGTGTCTTTGTTTTATACACATCGCAGATAGGTTGAAAATTTTTTCATGTCAAAAACAGAGGTCGGTTTTTGATTATAATTTACATCTCAGACAGGTTGGAAATAAGTCGACGACTGTAAGTGGAGAACAAGTCTATGACAAATGCTGGATAGTCGTAGGAAGCACTGATTAGGACCACCAATATTCAGCGTGTTTGTGATGTAATGTGCGATATTTTTATTTTATTGTGTTTTGACAAGTTTTCCTATTATTATGGATTATTATCCTTACGAAGCAAAATTATTAAGAATCTGCCTTGCTTTTATATAAAAAAAGCAATAGTCCCTCTCAGAGACAGAAAAAGCCAGGGGAAAATATGAACAAACGAAACATTTAATTCATATTTAAAGGCGATTCAAGAAATGGAGTAACGATAAACAATCATCTGATGCTAAGAAAACTACAAAATGATCTAAAGCAGATCAATTTCTGAAAAGATTAAAAGGCTTTTTAGTGTCACATTATTTGTTTTCGTGGCTTTCTATTCCTTTCACTTCAGTTTTCCTTTATTAGAGAGTTTTTTGTGTCGTCGATAATCGTATTGTTCGGCAAGCAGGGAGAAGATGGTAGTTTTCCCTTTCGCTGAATTACTGAAATTGAAATTGCAATGCTTCTTAGGATGCTTTGTTGTTTTAGTTCTCAGGGAGAATTCTGAAAAACATGACAGCACAGTGTGTTTAGTGGTAGGGGTTTTTTTTTTTTTAAGAAGGATACATTTTCCACTAAACATTTCATCTTGTCGAAAAATAAAGAGGTGTATCTTTCCCACATTGCTTCCAGCCTTTCCTTTGTGCTATTTTAACTGAAATAATGTAATGTATATTATTTATTATATTTTATTCCACCTCTTTTAATTTTCTAATTAAAATAAAGTTTTCTTTAGTTATTCATACAAACGGTTTCTCTGGAAAAAAGCGTTTTATTGATGCATAATTTATCCAACTGGAGGGATTTGTTAGTGAATGGAAGCGAAGATGGAATGGCTTCTAAAATGTCAGCTTCAAATCACACACAATAGATGTCTTGTGATAAATCTGAAATCTTTCTCACTGGTCGTCTTTATTAATAAGTTGGTATTTCGATGAAAGATACGAAAATTTATACTAAAATAGAATTTATCTAAGATTAAGGAAAACATCATATCAGATTTTATGGGTCATGACCCGGGAGTTTTAAACAAAGAAAGGAAGGAAACTTAGTACCTATTTTTGTTCTGGCTGACCGATCTTAGTTCTGGCTGAACACAGGAAAGTGAAAGAACTGCAGCTGCGCTTTCCGTATTTCCAATCTAATCCTCAAATTGCCCCGAAGACTTTATCGCTGGGCAGAGTAGAGGGAGTTGTGGGCGAGAGGGTCAAAGGAAAGTTGGCACGATGACTCCTCTGACACGGACCACCATAACCACGACCTCTTGGGTTGTTATGCCGAGGTCGTACTAGTGCCAGGCTGAAGTGCCTCTAATCATCCCTCCCCTCCCTGGACTCCCTGGACTCTTGCCAACCAACCTTTGCTTTGAGATTGGAATGACTCGAGGTTTCTTATTACATTTTTATGGTACGAGTCTGAGAGAGAGAGAGAAAAAAAATAGCTAAATGCGGATACAATGTCCCACATTAATAACTTTGATCAAAGTTTATTCCAGCAATAATAGTCTTAATTTTTTCATTTTCAGAAGCAAGCACTGAGCCGTCTCTGTTTTGGTGAGTGTTAAGACGTTATCAGTTTTTTTTTATGAATTAGGAATTTTTTGGAAGATGTTCATTTTTTATTGTTGTTTTATTGATAGGCATTTTTTGTTTAGTGACCATTTCTCTGGTTATTGCCTTTTATTCTTTTACTCCCACTTATCACAAAAGTTTTGGTATTCCTAACTCTGTTATTTTTTTATTTATGTAGTTGATTTTTATGTTGCATTCTTATTATTATTATTATTATTATTATTATTATTATTATTATTTGCTATTATTATTATTATTATTATTATTATTATTATTCCGTAAAAAAGTTTATGAAGTGTAAAATGCGCCTTCCTTCACTAAAGAGCCAATCATTTTCCATCTTTTTCACCCATCCTTAATTATTTCTCACTAGATATACGCAACACTAGGATTTTTTCAAAGAGAGGTCCATCACGGTAAAATTAGCAGCAAACAAGCCTTTAATGAATGGTGATTTATGACATGAAAATTAAAAATTATGATGAATTTTTTTTTTCTTCATTCAAGTGGTAGAGCTTTCGACTGGCAACTGTTGTTAATTTGCAAGAGGATTTGAACGAGTAAAAACAAAACATTTTTTATCATTTTAAATTTTTTTGTCCAATTACATCATTAAAGAATTTAGTTTATTTTTATGACATGAGAATGCCGGAAAAACTTTGAAAGGTCGTTCATAGTTGAAAAAATAACTCATTTAATTCGGGCCAGCCCGATAAGCTCATTTTTAAAAACGAAAAAAATTTTGTTTTAGTTTACATTTTCCATTATGGGATTTTTTGTCAACAACCCTACAGTTATAAGTCATCCCCATTTTATGACTTTATATTTTAACCACAGTTAAAAAAATTTTTTTCTTTTTAAATAAACAACTTATATATATCGCTTATATATTATATATATATATATGTATATATTATGGAACCATATATATATATATATATATATATATATATATATATATATATATATATATATATGGTATATATAGTCAATATATGATATATTATATCCACGGCTACCATACATATATATATATATATATATATATATATAATATATATTATATATTATATATATATATATATATATATATATACATTTATATTTAAATAAATATATATATATATATATATATATATATATATATATATATATATATATATATATATATATATATATATATATATATATATATATATATATATATATATATATATATAGCTAAGTATATTGCAATATATCATGTACTTATTAAAGTCATACTTTTCTTACCGATTTATACTAATTTTAAATTTCTTTCTTTCTCTCTGTTGTAAATGGTGAAGAGTTTCAGCGCAATTGTAGTTTTGCAATGGTTTGAGGACAAAGCAACATATTTGCCATGATTTTTAAAGTCGAATCTATATGAAATAGTTCAGAGCTACTACTACAACTAATGCCGATGATTACCTTGGATGTACTAAAAGGGCTCTGAGGTAGGAGTCGAAGTCAGTGAAATTATTTCTGAATCCTGCTCCAGTCTTGCCCCAATAACATCATTCCAAATATAAAACTCTCTCAAGGAAAAAAATTGTTTTCTATTTCTACTAATGTTTTTATTTTATTTTTTTTTTTTTTTTTTTTTTTTTTAGTCGCAAATCTAAAATTTGTAGGAGTCCGAGTAGAATATCTCTCAGTGCGATTCCACACCCCCGTTTTAAACCTCTTCTATTATGTTCGATAATTTGTGTTAACCATCTAATCATTATCTACCACCATAAAACATTTTATTGCTCTTCCGGCTCATTTTATATGTGCAGTACACAGTCTTTCCTAACAGGGATTTACTCGGTAGCCTAATAACAATGGGAATGAAGGAAAGAAGGCAAGAAGGAAAGGGGGTTACTAGGATAGCCATAGGTGTAAACACCGAAGGAGGGATGGGGGAACCTCTGCGTCACAGTTACGTGATTAAGTACCACTTCTTCGAAACGCTCTGAAGGAGGGGAAGAAGTTCCTCTTTTTTCTAAGAGTAAACGGCTTAATTAAGCACATCTGTCAATTCATTGTACCACCAAAAATTATGCCACTGTTTGAAACATTCATTGCTGTAGTTTCATGGAAATTCATAAGCCGGTTTGTTAGATATTTGGGAAAAACACTATTACACGGCCTCTGGAAACGATAGTAGGTAGTTGCAAAACAAAAACTACTGAGGGTGGACAGAAAAAAGTGCGAACATAAAGTGCGGACGGACAGACAAAGCCGGCACAATATAGTTTTCTTTTACAGAAAACTGAAATGTGAAAGTTTGTATTCTTGCTTGAACCAATTGCAGGAGTTTAAAGTAAACTGGCCTTTTCCTAGGTTTACAATCCCTAAGTATTTTTTTTTTTTTTTACCATAATCCCACCTCGAACCAAACCCACAACTGTAACAGCCAGATGAGATGATGGGGGTAGCATCTGTCACGCAAACCCATCCACAATTGTAAGCGCCTTGTTAGCAAGCTTCAGCGACTGAATCAGCTGTTGCAAAAGATACTTTTTTTTTTGAGAATTTGTCCTCATATTTATTTATCATTGGTGTAGCACTTAATCTTAGGCAATGTATTTAGATTGTTAATACCAGAAAGAAGCAGCGAGTCCAGTTTAGGACTTAAAGCAAAAAATGCTTTTTCATCGTATTTGTTCCAGAATCATTGCTCGTATGTACTCATTACTTGTATAATACTCGTGCTTTATTCCGGTATTGTTTTGATTCATATTGGAATTTTATTCTTGCGGGTTGGTCTGAATAGCAAGAGATTCCAAACCTGGACATTCATTCATTTTATCCATCGACTCATTAATGACTCATGCATTAACCTTGCAGTGCTCTGGCGTCATAACTTATAAGGTACCTGCCTGCAAATACTTCAAAATAATGATGCAGATGTTTTCCGTTTTTATTTATTCTCATGTTTCATGTCATTATACTTAAACATCAAATACCAACGTATTTCGTGTTTCGTATTTCCAATGGAGAAGTGCTTTCTGTCTCTGGAAAAGTTATAAAAACTCTTTAATGGAATCTTCAAAGCTTACTTCTTCCTTCACGTATCAAAAGTTGATAGACGAGATACATATTCTCACAATATATATTCTCACTGTTGTAGACACAATGGGTAGTATTCATGAACAGTTGCTTTTCCATAATAATTATAGATAAAGTGGCAGAAGCACAAGAGTGCTTTTGCGCTGTCAGTTTGATTTTTCCTTTTTTTTTTTTTTCCAAAGGCCCTTTCTAACGACAAACGTTTTTTAGACATTCAATTATTATTATTATTATTATTATTATTATTATTATTATTATTATTATTATTATTATTATTATTATTATTATTATTATAAGCCAATCTGCAACCCTAGTCGGAAAAGCAAAATGCCACAGCCCCAGTTTCCCCAATATGGAAAACAGCCAGTACAGAAGAGGAACTGAGAAGTAAAGGATAAACAATGGAAGAGAAATAACAGAGAAAAACAAAAAAAAAATAATAAGATAAATAAGGAAGTAAAGTAAATAAGCAAATAACAAATGAACTACGAAGTGAGACTCATGTCGGCCTACTCTACAAAATATTTACGCTAAATTTGTACTTGTGAAGTTGTGAAGGGAATCAATTAGCAATTAGGAACTTGGTGAGAGAGCTGCTGGTAATTTCTCTCTCTCTCTCTCTCTCTCTCTCTCTCTCTCTCTCTCTCTCTCTCTCTCTCTCTCTCTCTCTCTCTCTGCATCCTTTTAGCGTCAAGGGTTAAACTGAATGTTCAGCCAGTGGCTTTTATGACTCTTCAGGGCGCCATTACACTCATCTAAATAGAAGTGGAGAGTAAAACTTAATTAGAAGGAACATCAGAAATTCCGGTCTGCTCTTTAGCGCTCCACGGTCGATGAGAAGCGCCGTTCACATCCAAATTTGATGTGAAAATAAACTGAACTGGAAAATAATTTATCAAATGTTTTTACAGTCTCGTGCATTTGCCCCATCAACAGAATTAGAGGACGTCATGATTGTGGCCGCGTGAGTGTTTGTGTTTTAACGAAATTCCTCTGGAAAGAATTTGTGTTAGTCAGGATAAGTGACCTCATTCACAGATCAGCCTTTTTCTGGCAATTGGGTTTTGTTGCTTTTGGGGGAAGTGCTGACGATTTGACCATCAATTTATGAAGACAGAATTGAAAAGGTGAGACGAAACTCTTTGTTCCAGGTCTGCAGTTTTTGAAACCGGAATAATTATTATACTGATGATCCCGTAGGAGGGTAGTGCCGTAAGTACACCTCACGCGGTGCACCGTAGGCATTACTTAAGCTTCTTTGCAGTGTTCCTTTCGGTCTCCAGATGCAACCCCTTACATTCCTTTTACTGTAACTCCGTTCATATTCTTTTCCATCTACTTTCCACCCTCTCTTAACAATTGTTTCATAGTGCAAGTGCGAGGTCTTCCTCCTGTTACAAATTTAAAGCCTTTATATTCAATTTCCCTTTCAGCGCTGAATAACCTCATAGGTTCCAGCGCTTGGCCTTTTGCCAACATTTTATGTTCCATTCCGTTCCATTATACCGACGATAATGAATGTTATGCATTCGTTGGTTCGACCTGATTTGTTTCCGGTTTCATTTCCTTGTCGAAGGAAGGTTAATCATAAAAAAAACAAAAGTCATTATGGAAGGAGACTTCGTAATTAAATACGGAGAACTATTTATGACAGACAGGTATTTGAGAGAAACGGGTCAATTCAGATCGCATCTCGTCCCAGGGATTATAGATTATTAATTCTCTTCCAAAATATGTTGCGCGAAAGAATTATTTATTGAACCAGGCTTCAGACTCCTGGAACATGTTCCTGTTATTGCTCTTCTTCATTACTCCAGAGTCAGACACTTCAGTCTTCAGTCAGGAAATATTAAGCAATCTGATTTGCTTCCAGTTTAATAAACAGGTTGGTGATACAGATTTGATCCGTAATAGGAGAAGAATTGTAGTATTGATATTGAGGGTCTGTTGATGCTCGACCCGTCTTGGCGACGTTTTCAGTGGCACGTCATCATCACGACCTCTTCCGGTGACGTCGCAAAAGCCTCATATTTTTGGTGTTTTCTTGTTTTCTGACGAAGCTTTGTGACGTCCGAACAGAAGGCCTTGATTAGTGACTCAGTAGCCTCGACATCATCAAGTATGAAACCCGGAAAGGGGTTAGTGCCGTCAATTCACCTCATGTGGTGCACTGTGGGCATTACTAAAAGGCGTTTGCAGCGTCTCTCCGGCCCCTAGCTGCACCAAACCCTTAACCTTTTACTTGACCACGACTTCCTCTTCCTGTCTTCAGTCTTGCTGTCCAACCTCTCTAACTATGCTTAATGCAACTGAGGTGTTTCTCCCAGTTCCACCTTTAGATCCTTGTACTTCATTTTCTTTATTTTCCTGTCTACATTATCACAAGCGCTGAATGGCTGAAAACGTCGCAATTTCATAAATGAATCAAACAATCTTTTGTGATGTCTAGACAATTAACGTAGTGGAAAAGATTGCATGTGGTGAAGGTTACATTATAACTATCAACTCCAGTCACCTTCCCTTGGACTACTCAGTTTCCACATGTGAATATAAATGATGACATTCCACTTCTTCTCCCTTTGCACACGACAAAGTCAAGTGCAAACGCTTTTGCTCGTAGAGATTCATGATGAGGGAATTAACGAGCGGTGCAATTGGTGCAGAATTCTGTCTCCCGGTTATTAACAAATATTGTTTTCACTCTGAAGTGATTCCAATGAATTCCTCCTTTTAAGTGGTACCTGACCACATGATAATAATATAAATGAAAGACAGGATGACATTTTTCTATGCATAAATTTCCTCTTTCATTAAAGGTAAATCTCTCTTAATGACAGTCAGGCAATGAATGTCTGGAGGTGCTCTGTGATAATACCTGTTCTAATTAAACTTTCTTCAGTTATGCAAATAAAGATTTCAGTTTACTCATGACTTAATCTTTCATGTATAATTAACGTGGATATAGCCTGGATTTAGAAACTTTTGAATAAATTTTATATATTATATGTTATATATACATACATATACACACACATATATATATATATATATATATATATATATATATATATATATATATATATATATATATATATATATATATATATATATATATATATATATATATATATATGTATATATATATATATATATATATATGTCCCCTCCCATATGTTTGAATTTATATTTACGTGTATGTGGCAAACGCAACATTACCTACCACATAACCTCCCTTGGCTATTAGAGTTTTTCCTATGCCTATTCCCATTTTGCTGTCCAATTTTTTCTTTTGTTGCTTTTAGCTCCTCGACTCTTCCAGCGAATTTTTATATTGAGGAAAACGTAGGTCAAGTTGAAGGTTGAGGTTGCAGGAAAGAAAGGCATATATACTGTGGGTACCGGACTCGTTTTGATAGGGGCTTCCTAGCGGACCTCGGTGACTCCTGGAAAACAGTTTTAATGTTTTCTGATGCTCCTATGCTTCTCACCCTTTGTTTAAGTTTTCGGCCGCTCCTAGAAATGCTTTTTCGGGCTCTGTTTACTGTTTCTGGTCAGCTTAGGTCACTAGCGTTGCAGGTCGCTCATTCAGAAGACCAGCGACATCAGGAAATGCCACTGAGATTTGAAGGCCTGGTCACTATTCCATCCAAATGCAATTTTTGAATGGGCCATTGACTGGGAACGCTGATATATGATTCCCTTTTTGTTTTGAGTTAGTTCCGTTTTTCTCTCAGGCAAAGACAACGCGACATTGATGGGTTATTTGTCGTTTAGTGTTTGAGAGCATGAAAAGGCAAGTGTGAATGATTGACAATATGGTCACAAAGGCTCGTGTATGAGCTTAAATTCTACAGGAATATGTACAGCAGGTGGATTTATCTTTTTGTCACTCTTAAATGTAAGATGGATAATGTCATTATTAGTACGTTATCCTTTTTAGGCGTTAAGGTTCGATTCTTGGTCATGGCAGGAATACTTTATCTTTTAGAATGCTCGCTGGGTGTAAATTATTGTCGAGTTAAAGAGGAATCGATTTTATTTGTTTATTGTAGATTAGAACTCGAACACACAGAGATGTGTACAGCAAGAATAACAATAATTAAATAAAAAAAAAATCCGACGTGACATTCCGAATTACACAGGAAAGTAATTTGGATCTGGAAGAATTCCATTTTTTAGTCCCATTGATGATCCTGTTTTTTCTTTATCTCCTGACATTTCCTTCTGACTCTGATCATTTGACAACCTTCAGTTACAGTATTCAACTGTTTTGTAGAGTTATTTGATTTTTTGTTGTTGAAGATTTTGAATATATGAAGAGAAAAACAATTTTCAACATTCTTTCAGAGACTGTAAAAGATGTCCATCTGGTTTTAAGATATTATCCTTTAAGGGAATGACTTTCATAAAATCTATCACTTTAAATGCAAGACTCTTAGAGAAGGTAAGTTATTTAGGTACTATTAAGTCTAGTTATTTGTTGTAGTTGCAGGAAGAGATGTAACTATTATTGTTATTTTCCAGTGTTTTTCTTCTTAGTCATTGTTAAATGTAATGGTGGGACATGCCACTGCAGGCTGATACATAAACTATCTGTGGCTCCTGAAGTTCTGTTGCTTTCATATAAAATGTATTGCTTCTCTCTAGCATGCTCCTCAGAGCATCACTATAGCATTTACCCAATACATGACCTCATAGAACCTCAAGCTAAGAAAT
Organism: Macrobrachium rosenbergii; assembly: GCF_040412425.1. Classification (NCBI taxonomy): domain Eukaryota; kingdom Metazoa; phylum Arthropoda; class Malacostraca; order Decapoda; family Palaemonidae; genus Macrobrachium; species Macrobrachium rosenbergii. The sequence goes on from NC_089766.1 coordinate 38,033,506, forward strand.
TTTAAGGTTGTGTATCACTGCTGGAACATTTCTTCTTCATGATTGCAGCTTTTTTTTGAGGATGTGAAGGAATGATTCTTACACTTTTAAAATATAACAGTAGAAATTATTTTGTGATAATTCATTTTGCAAAGGAAAGGAATAATCCCCTATTTTATCATCCCTACCAGCTGAGTTATCCAATAAAGAATATTCACATCCCTAAGTCATTCCTTGGAAATCTTTCCTCATCCAGACTTGTCTTACAAACCTTAGTCACTGTGTATCACTTGATTTTACTGTCACCGCTGTTTGGCAGTATCTCCTGTGTAAACCACGTTAACAGTTGATTTGTGGTGTCTTTCCATTCTTCTACAACTTAATAACTCTCCACACATCTGCCACAGCTTCTTCCACATCATTCTCAAACTTACATTAACCTTTTCCATTCTTGCGTCATTCAGCTCTGCGTCTCTTCCGTTTTCCACATTCAGCTCAGTAACTCTCCAGACTGCTCATTCCATCAACTCAGAATTTCATTTTTTGGAAGTCTTTCCATTTGTATCATTGATTCTGAGAGCAATTTGTTCATTAAGCTTTCACTGCATTTATTTGCAAATAGAAGACTTTCTTATTCTTCCTATGGCCCCTGCTCACTTTCTTGTTGCTATTTTTATTACTTACCCTTCTTTTTCTTTCTCACCTCTCTTGACTACCTTATCCAGTCTTCTGTATACCTGTACATGATCTTCTCCTCTGTCATGCAGTTGCATCTCAGACAATGTCCGTGTTCCTAATAAAAACGTTCATTTCTTCATCTCAGCAATTGCAGTTTTTATTCCCTCTTGCTACCTGCTATACCCCAAACACTCCCTGGTGTTCCCGTGATCCCATCGTGGAATATTAGAAAGGCATTCTCTCCTTCCACCTCCGTGTCTTGAGCCTTGTCCCACTCTTCCCCTTTCTCCCCTGTACTGTTCTTTTGCCTTCTTATCAAACTCTCTTTTGTTTACTACATTTACAGCCACGTTTCCTCCTCTTCCTTTCTAACTTGAATTTATATTCATATTAACTCTTGCATCAACCAAATAATGATCACATTA
>NC_089766.1:38039587-38072087 GCF_040412425.1 Macrobrachium rosenbergii
TTATCCGCTGTAGCTTAATCTAGACTCTAATTCATTTATAATCATTCTATCCTATCCTACCCAAAACTTCATTGATGGGCACCATTACAGTATCGATAAAGCCCAAGATTTACATCGGATCTGTCCCCTTATCAAGAGCCATTACAAAAGCAATGACGTCATTTGACCATAACCAACCTTCCATGATAATTCGTTGAAATTCGCCTCGGTTGGATCTGTCTGTCTCAAGATTTGATGATCAAACTTTTTCAGTTCTGTCCATAAGCTTTAGAGGAAATCTGTGCACAGACAAACATACAGACAGCCAGTGACACAAGCAAACAAACACTGGGGAACAGAAGTACCTCCCAGAGTCAACTGCTATCAAGGTTTAAGAGAGACTTGCCAGAAAGCATATTTGCAAGGCATCGCTTATATTAAAATAGGGTCATGATTCGGCTCCTTATAGAGCCCCAAATCCTTTTATTTATGGTCGCCACCAGCCTGGCTTCCGCCTTTGAGAGGATGTTTATGTATCGGAGCCATAAAATCCTGGAAGGTGACCCGCACTCCTTATCTCACATCCTCAGCCTTCCTTGGACGCTGAGGCTTAGTCCCGAAAACATGGAGCTGCCGATCGGGCTCTTGCCAAAGTGTTGTGGACAGAAGACACCGGAGGCTGTTAGAAGTGCGGCTGTTTATGTCCTTGGTGCTGTAGATAAGGAAGTTTCCAATAACAATGATTTTTTTCCATTGTAGTACAGATTTTTAAAGATACATCAGCTACTGAAACTGTTAAACAGGATTTTTCAGTCAACGGCATACACTTTCCTTTGTCTACCGTAAACATATTGGTTGTTATAGTCCATGTACACAACGGGACAAAGTATTCAACACGATTTTCCTTTCCACTACTTTACTTAGATTGTCGAAAGCTCAGTTTTAAGAGAACTCAAAGTTTTATATGTATATATATATATTATATATATATATACTACATAGTATATATATATATATATATATATATATATATATATATATATATATATATATATATATATATATATATATAATATATATATATATATATATATATAGATATATATACATAGATATAAATGCAAATTATAAGGTTAATATATATATATATATTATATATATATATAGTATATATAATATTATATTGTACTTTATTATATACATATACATATATGAGCATATACACAATGCATATATATATATATATATATATATATATATATATATATATATATATATATATATATATATATATATATATATATAATATATATAAAGTTTTTGTTTTGTTTTTATTATTATTATTATTATTATTATTATTATTATTATTATTATTATTATTATTATTATTAAAACAAAGAAGAAAGTTTAAACTGAGAAAAATATTCGTACACGGCAGTGAGATTGACTCGCATTTGACGCAGAATTTTGAGGAAACCTTCCAACATTCTGTTTTGGCGAACAAAGAGACGTCGATGGGCCAGTCTGATATTGGTATGTATGTATGCATGTGTGTGTGTGTGTATGTGTGTTGAATGTTCCAGCATAACTCTGAAACCACATTGAGCAATTTCAACCAAACTTAGTATACATATGACTTACTATCTAGAAAAGAGTACTGTGGGGGTAAGACATTACTGGCACCAAAGGGGGTGGGGGTGGGAAGGGGAGACGTAAAAATAGCCGAAAACGACAGACATTAGTGTCTAATCCATAGTTTTCGAGGTCGCTGAGGTGAATGGTGATACTCCCCATGCCCGTAAGTCCAAGTTCAGCCCCGATAGGAATGCGGGCGATGAGAAGAGGTGAAATATAAAATGTCGAAATGCTGGGCAACGTAATTGAAGCAACTATCTTAACAGGAGAGAGAGAGAGAGAGAGAGAGAGAGAGAGAGATTGAGAGGAGAGAGAGGGAGAGGAGAGACAGACTGGAGGAAGGGCTTGTTAGAGAGAGAGAGGAGAGAGAGACAGTAGAGGGGGTGTTGGGAGGAGAGAGAGAGAGAGAGAGAGAGTATAGAGTTTAGAGAGAGATGGTTGGACACTTTATATAGAGATAGAGAGCATATTGAAGATGTGAACGCTTATATCGAGAAGAGAGTGGGTTTATATATAATCTGGTGTTAGTTATTGAAGTCAAACGTCATGTCACTTGACTTCGAGATTCTGATACGAGAAAAATGTCCTTCACAACGGCGTTGACACTGGACTCGCTTTTGCACAAGAGAATTTGCCCCCTCCCCCCCTCCCCACCCTACCCTCCTCCTGGTCCCCCAAGCCCCATGGGTTCATTTAATCATTAGAATGACATGAAAAGTATGACATTTACAAGGAGGTCTCAGAGTCCTCTTTTTTTTCTTCTTCCTCTTTTCACTCTTTGTTCTTTCTTTCTTTCACTCTTTCTCATTCTTTCTCTGCATTCTCACCCTCAAAACGGAGCTTCTCTCTCTCGGTGCTCTTACTTTAGTCAAGAATCAGTGAACACAAACAACAGTAACAGTAATTACATCCACCCCGACCAGAAACGGTGCCGGTGAAACGAACAAAATAGTCTGGGAAATTAGAGAAATATTACTATTTCTTCTTGTGCTTCACAAGACTTCCTTACTTTTAAGAATTTCATGGCATCGAAGGCTTTCTGAACCCACTTGCTTTCATATTAAGCGTTTTGTTAATCAAACATTATATTGCAACAAGATTGAAGATCATGTTCAGCATAAAACAGTTTTGCATAGTAGTTTCTGAGAGCGGTCAAAGAGAAGAATAAAGCACTATAGAGAAGAAATTATATCGACGAGGAACAACAGCACGGGACAGAGCTCCCAGCCAATCAACGCGCTGATTTTTGTGGGGTTACACGAAGTCTGAGGCGCCGTTACATAGACAAAACCTCACCCCCTTCAAGACTTGTTACCGGAATTACCTGATTGTTGTCGGTCATTAGTTTCGACTGTATAAGTGTAAGCAGCTGATCGTGAACCTTTCATTTAAATAAATTTTATTGTAATTCGTTAAATACTGCAGTGTAATCGTGTTTGTGAAGTTAAAAAAGGAGTGTCAGGAAAACCTGTCAGTATTTCAAAGCCAGAATGGTTGGTAGGCTATAGCATGAAAGTTTCAACACCGGTGTTGCCATCATGTTTATACTTGGATAACCTGATGAAGGATTGTGAATATGCGCAGGCGGATGTCTCTCCGGAAACTGATGTTAGGCGCTGAAGCGAACTCTCGATAGTGACGAAGAAACTGAAATTCACTAATTATGAACTGGATTTAAGAACCATAATAGAGGCGGTGGTATGGGTCTAGGCGTATAATATATAGTTCTGTTATTTTGGGAGTCGAGGCCCTGTGTTGGAGGCAACTTGTTAAGAACTGGACTGCAAGAAGCACTTTATGATGATCCCAGCCAATAACAACATGGAAGTGATGACAGCAAATTCAGGACAAGATAACGGGATAGGAACTACATAACCTCCACTTCCCAGCCACAGAGTGTGCACTTTCAGTACTTATTTTACCAGGTTATTTTTTCATTGTCTTATGGACTGTATTTTAGCCTTTTTCCTGTTTCTCTGTTGTTATTATCCAAAACATAGTAATATTTTCACACAAATCGAAAATGGGGGAAATAAAAGCGATTTAAGATGTATTTTCTGATGGTTACTTTGACGTTTTACGTCATTATTAGTTCCATGTTTTATTATACTGCACACACCTACACATTTGTAATGGACTTCGTAAACGTCATCAACGAAACATCAAACCTCCTAAATAATAAATTTTTATTATTCGGAATATATTCTAGTATTGATAAAAATTTAACTGTCGTTGTAACTCGGTTTTAAATGAGAGTAGTCTAACAGAGGTTCAAGAACAGTTCTGAAACTGCATATAGGCTAACCGCCGTTCATCCATACCCGATAGCCCAGTTTAGTGCACATGCCCAGATAGTTTTAAGAGTTGCTCTTTCTGATGCGTAAATTAATTAATTCTGTGCAGAAACCACAAGGGAGTTGGAGATTTAAAGCACTTCGCACCTGGAACTTCTAGGTATTATAGCCTATATTATGGGTTGGGCCTATCGGACGGTGAACGTTTAGGGCCGGGTGTTCATGGTTCTTCATTCAGGATATTTTTTTCGAATCTTTCTATATGTTTGAGAGGAACGGAAGAATATTCTGTTGGCGGCTTACAACATATTATTTTAGCTTCGTATGTTTTCTACTCCCACCATGAATTACTTTCGCTATACTGTGGACTTGGATCACATTGTTGTAGTCCCAAGGTTAAGCAACTAAATTGGCCTGGCCACGTAAAATAAGTCTAATCCTTCGGGCCAGCTCTAGGAGAGCTGTTAATCAGCTCAGTGGTCTGGTAAAACTAAGGTATACTTACTTTTTACCTAACTAATAGCTCATTAGTAGGAAGAACTGGGAAAGGATTTAATATTCAAATGGCAATGCAGGCTGTAGCTGGGACGATCGGCTGGCTGACCAGAGTAAAACAGAATTTGTCTCACAATTATACAAGGTGCAAGATTACTGCAAATGGGATTTTTATATGATTTAATACAGTGATTTGGGCTATAATTTGAATTTATATAAGTGGAAAATAAAGTTTTTCATACGCATGTGGAGTTTACTCCATCCGCAGTTTCAATTATTTGTATTGTGACATTAATCAATTATTAGCGAAAATTTCTTTATTCTCTCTTCAATATTGAAGAGAGAAGGAAAGAAATTTCGCAAATAATTTATTTAATTTTTTGTATCAACATAGCTCACATTAACACGCACGATTTATTTCACTCTTCCACATGGGCCACGTGTTATTTTTGTTCATTTCAATTTATTTGTAGTGTATTTCAGGTAAATATAATTGCTCACTAGACAAACAAATAAATCACGATGAAACTAAAATTTATTAGAAAACTCAACCAGTTACAACCTCAAGTTGATATATATATATATATATATATATATATATATATATATATATATATATATATATATATATATATTATATATATATATACATATATAATATATAGTATATATATATATATATATATATATTATATATAGTATATATAATATATATATATATATATATATATATATATATATATATATATATACATATATTATATATATATATACATAATATATATACATATGTTATTATATATATTATATATATATACATATATAATATAGAGTATATATAGATATATATATATATATATATATATATATATATATATATATGTTATATATATATATACATATATATATAGCATATATAGTTACACATTAATACACATACTGTACATACACCCATACATATACATAAGACATGCTCATTTACAGAGATTATACCTTTTCAGTTCGAGGCGATGGTTTGAAAACGTTAAACTTCCGATTTCACCAAGAATCTGTGGATAAGCTCTTGCACTCTTTGTTGCTCCCGCCAAAATGTTCAAGGGTTTTGTTATTTCCTGATGCATATCACCTGTCTAATGTTGCCCTTCCGCGCCGGTCTGGATTTTTGCTGATTGAACAAGTACATATTCATCTTAGTGGACCGAATAAATAATAATGATAGTCTTATCATAAACGCGCTCACGACTTACGAGTGTCAAGATCCCGCCGAGAAGCCGGGGAGTTGATTGATTACGAAGCCACGGTGCACACCTACCGAGGTTGTGACGCGGAGCCTGAGGCGGCGTGTCTCAAGTCACAATGATAAGCAAACACATTTCGAGGCATGAGAATTTTTCTCTCTGCGTTGAGATAAGTAAAATACAGGCTCACACTTCACTGCCGTAGCACCTCGATATTCCTCTGAAAAGGGCGTGCCCCGTCCCTAGCTTTCAATTATTTTCACGGCGCAGCAGGATCCGTCAAAGGTCAGCAAGATGAAGTGTAAAAGATGGTAGATGAATATGAGCCAAAATCAGCGTGGGGTACATACTTTCACAGGCCAGTTGACATTACAATTACTCACAAAACTTCTGTGAGTACTGAATTCTGTGACAAATCTAAATCTCACTGGATGATTTTCGTTGAATTGTGTTGGTTCATATTGAACAGAAGTTTCACTAGTGAAAAATATTATTGGTCAACAGAAACAGATACTTGATCATGACAAATTGTTAATCAGGGAGCAGGCCTATCTTGCGTTCTCTCCGTCTACCTCAGTTACCAGTTCATTGAGGTAATTTTTTACGCAACGAAAGTTTCGTTACTTTCTTAGGATTCATTTAGAATGATTTTCATTTTAGTAAACAGAATTTTCCAATGCAGGGAAGGGTTCCCTGCTCATTTCAATATAATCATCACACATATATAAGAGATATAGAGATATATATATATTATAATTATATATGAAGATGCATTGATTAGTATATATATATATATATATGTGTGTGTGTGTGTGTGTGTGTGATTTTGATCATCAAAATATAATTAAAAGTGAGAGTTGAATGTCACCACCAGGAACAAAGAAAGTTAGGTACAGCGCAATCTTTCGAATAGGATATAGAATTTAGGACAGAGTTCGAGCTGAGACCTATGAGGTCATTCAGTGCTGAAAGATTGATAGTAAGGAAGTTTGAAAGGTGTGAAAGGGGGAAAACGCAGTTAGTCATCAACAACAACAATAGATTAGTTTGTTGAGCCATTAAGATATGAAAGCAATCAATGTATCCACTGCCTTCATTTATACTGATTCAACAACATAGAGTCAGAATTCTATCAGTTTAAGAGATAGAATTGCAAATCACTCCACCATATCAAATATATAAACTTCATATGCCCATGTTGTTTTCCCTGTTTCAGTCATTCAATATCCCCAGTCATCACTGGGTATTATCTGCCAATATTGGCACCTAATAACCCATTCACCGCCTTTTAAATTCATCTCATTAAATGCAGGCTGTCTGATGTCTTCCTACTCCTGCATCAATCCATTCATTAAATAATGAGTGGCGTTTTTTGAGGCAGATAGATTTATATCCATCAAGAGAACCATCTTCTTCTCCTTTGCTTATTCAAGCGTTTCTGGCCTGTATATAGCAGCAGAAGAATATTCTACCAGGTGCCAGACCCGATTCATATAAGTGTATCATCCGGCGCTGCAGATAACTATCTTTCCTACTGTTGCTTTTCAAGCTGCTTCACAACTCTGACATGCAGTAGCAATATATATATTTGTAAGGTTATGGACTGACTGACAATCTTTCTTTTGGAACAGCTTCATACAGAAGGGATTTTTTCCGCTGCCAAAGCAGGAGCTAGATAGTTGTCAGGTTTTCATTCCAAGTTTATAGTGGTTTGTTTAATGGCCAACACACACCGTGGAATTTGGCTTTTCTGGTGTTTTTTGAAGGTATTATGTGTTCTAAAAGTTAGTTAATAGGGAAAGAATGGGCATGTTGATCAATGTGAAATACGTGCAGTACGGGCCATCTCATTGACTCTGTAATTTCTAAACTAGGAATTATCAGTGCAGTTCCTGCCACAGACAGGAACACCAACTCATTAGTACAATAGCAGAAGCTAATCACTGTGGCACTTTAACACAAAACACTGTAATATAGTAAGGGCAGAGAGTTGGATTAATAATAACAAAGATTAAAGGTGCTAAAGGGAAGAGGTAGCCTCAACAGAAGTTATAAAGTGGGTGCTGGGGACTGAAGGAAACAAAATGCAACCACTTTTGTAATGCCTGCATTGCACCACACTGGGTTCTACCTACCTTGGGGGCAGCTTTCAAAGATCCTTCTGACTCACTTGTCATCTAAAACCACATGCTTCACAGATCCATCTGGTGTTTCTAACATTTCAGAAGTGTTGGAAATCTTGCTTAGAGGTTAATAGACTGAACTTTCTTTTGTGGGAGTTCTGCTGAACCCTCGCCTTCAGAGATGCTTTGTTCCTGAATGCACTGGAAGAGTGGCACTCAAAGTGATTTTCCATCTCTTGTTGCCTTTACTAGATCATTTTCATTAGCAAGCATTCCAGATCAGCTGACAGTTACTTGTTGTTGATGAGTATGAATGCATCCATGATGACATGTTAACAAGCAAAGTGATTAGTAGCTCTCTCTCTCTCTCTCTCTCTCTTCTCTCTCTCTCTGTGTGTGTGTGTGTGTGTGCACATGTTGGTAAGGCAGGTGTGCAAGTGGGTCATTCACCACCAACAGCTGTCAGCCAACACATCACAGGACGCAGCAGCATTAGACCACCTCATTTGCCACTGTGGCCAGGTCTTGGGGAGAGGGGGAGAGAAAACCTTACACCTCATAAAATTGTGAGCACAGTTAAGGTTTAGGGACCCCAGGGATTGGATTTGTACACCACGCAATGAAACCAAGAAGCTCCTATGTTCTTCCAGTGCCGGAACCCTGGGCTGCTATTGATATCTTCCAGCAACCTTGGGGAGAACCATAATGTGTATGACTACTTCCGCTCAGCCCCACCCACTGAGTGATTAACCTGTTTCAGATTTTGGTGGCCCTGCCGCTCATGCTGAGTGGCCAATGGTCTGCTGGGCCTTCCTATCAAGATGCTGTGAGAATTACTCCTGTGACTCATGTTGCTTTGGCAGCCACATCTGCTGAGGTTCCACCAAGCCGTGGAGTCACTTGCACTTTGCAGCAGGAAACCATCCAGCACATTTTCTGCTGGCTGCCAGAGGAGGTGTCAGGCACTGTCAAGAAGTCTGCAGCAGATGTCTCAGGCAAAGTTGACTAACTAATGGTTGATGTTTTCAAAGGAGTATCTGTCTAGTTAGAGCCACTCTTCAGGAGATTGCAGAGTTTCTAATTTACTTCTGCTGAGACAAGTTCTTCTCTGTTTCTGTTGTAAAGGCTACTGCTCAGCCATTCAGCAAATTCAGTCCACTGTAGGCACAGTTACAGAAGAAGGTGTCCTAGAATCATCTTACTCTAGAAAATGAATTGCTCAGTGTATGACAGCTTTATGTTTTGTATTAGGCCCATGGAGTCAGACTAGTTGTCCCCAGCATTCTAGGAGGAACTTCTTGGTGTCAATAAGTACTGGAGGGCAGGTGTTTGGCAAAGCCAGAACACCTCACTCTTCCACCTATGCTTTGGAAACTTCGCCATAGGGCAGAGAAAAAGCTTTTATTCTTGGTAGGAACAAATTGAATTGATTGCACTTGTATATCTCTAGATATACAAAAACCTGGAAGTCTTTAACTTTGATGTCACCTAACTAAAATCGTACTTCTCTCTAATACTGAAGGAAAGTGTGAAGCACTTCACAGAATGTTTCCAAATCTGTCCCTCACCTGTCACTAACCACCCAAATCGTTTTATAGAGTGAATTAGGCTATCATCGTATAAAAACTTCCAATTGTTTGTCTAGAAAATGCTACATGACAGAATGTTCACTTTATCATACTTCCTACTAAAAAGTCTCATATGTTTATTTAGTGTCTTGTGCATAGATTCCTGTGTTACTAAGGGTATACATAGCAGAAGTCAGCCTGAGTATACCAACTATGTGACATCCTAAGGAACTAATCTTACATTCTTTCAAACTCAACTCTTTAGTAACAAAATAATGTATTTCCATACTGTATAAAAAAACTTTCTCACAGTGTAAGGAAACACACACTGTTCTTGCGCCATGCTCTGAAAGATTTTTGCCAATGTAGCTTCCAATAACTTTTGAAACTCTTCAAATGTCATTTGACCTCCCAGTGAAAAACTAGCTCTTTGTCTCATTTCTAAGTTTAAATTTCATTAATGCAATGATATAGGTCCAGTTTGTATCTGTCATCCAATGCACTGCCGGTGGTTTGTTTTGTCGAATTATACGGTTTCTGTTCTATTCATATTTCAGCTCGCTTTTGTATTGATGGACACAACCTTCTCGTTTTAGTTGTACTTGTTATCAATGTTGCATCATTTACCTGTTTTTCCCTCCTGTTCGTGAAAAAGCGCCTACCTGATCTTCTAAACAACTGAGATCTCGGTTACTCAATTAATTGAAATTTTTTATGAAGTGAGATGCAAACAGACCGTTTTTTCTTGATCTCTGATGCGTTGTCTTCTTTCAAGACTCTGGGTAGATAAAGTATCTGATGCAAACTCAGGAGAAAACAACTATCGAGTAACGAACGTTGAAGAAATTCAGGTTGAAGAGAGAGAGAGAGAGAAAATCACCAAGATTAAAGGCAACACGGATACATATCCTTATATTAAAATTGCTATGAATTTAGATAATGACTTATCTTTCTTCTTCTTTCTCTCTCTCTCTCTCTCTCTCTCTCTCTCTCCTAAAGTGGCAATCGTTTTGTATGATCAGCAGCATATACGTTAAAGCCCGTGAGAAGTGAGACATATTGCCACCGGCGCTTCTGCCAGCATTATTATACCTATCGTCTGTATTCGGCAGCATCTCATCTTTTGCAGTACAGGCATATGGAGGGGGTTAAGACCACTTCAGTATATCTTGACCTTACGCATTTATTCAATTTTCCATCCCATTTTCTCAATTTCAAGGTTTTAAAACTATATCTTGTTGTATGCTTTAATTATTGTTTTTATATATATATATATATATATATATATATATATATATATATATATATATATATATATATATATATATATATATAGTATTATATATATATATATTAACATATATATATATGCATATATGCACAGATGAGATGCTGGCCAAATACAGACGAATAGGTAATGCTGTGAAGTTGATGTACATGTATCGCCTGCAGGCTATAAACATCTTATAGTTATATATATATATATATATATATATGGTATATATATATATATATATATATATATGTATATATATATGGAAATGAATGGAAACGTGTTTCACAAAAATAAATTTCTGACTCACCACGGGACCAGAACCCCAGTCTTTCGAGTGAGAGTCCAGGGCATTAGCAATTCAGGCACAAAGGTCATAAAAGGAGTTGGAACCTGAGTACTTACATACCCATTGGTTTTTCCCGGCAGTGACTAAGGCCTAACATACCAGCGAATTTTACCCAACAGCACTCGAATTACAATATCTTCACAGGACTTACCCCTTCACTGTTCAACTGTAGGTACGTAAGGCTACGTTCCAACTCTTTGTGACCTTTTTGTACCTGAATTGCATTATTCTTGACCTTTCACTGAAAGACTGGGGTCATCCTGGTGAGTCAGAATTATATGCATATATATATATATATATATATATATATATATATATATATATATATATATATATATGTGTGTGTGTGTGTGTGTGTGTGTGTGTGTGTGTGTAAAAAATGTGTGTGATTACAAATTTTTCTGAAGTAATTTTTCACTTTTCTCACAGTTTCATGAATTCTCCAAACACCTTTTCAGACTGGAAGGTCCAGCTCAGTGAAATAAAGCGATGGATGTAAATATACAGCTTCACTTCCAGTTTTATTGTTTTTTCCTGAAAACAGAAACTGGACTCACACGTTATGCATTAAAAGTTTTGAGCTTAAATTAGAAATGCCAGCACTGTAAGTCAACAAGCCAAATATCGTTATTCTCTCATTCCTTAGGCATCAGAAGAAAAGGATGCAGTTATAAAAAAAAAAACTTTACGTAAACTACATTAGAGAAAGTTAAGATGAAAACAGAAATAGATTTGCTGGAGAGAGAGAGAGAGAGAGAGAGAGAGAGAGAGAGAGAGAGAGAGAGAGAGAGAGAGAGAGAGAGAGAGATAGATGTATAGGAAGCAGATTGAACATGGTAGCACAAGAATGATTCTGAATTGGGCTATGGATTTATCACTACGAGAATTCAGAAATTATTCACTGTGAATCAAGAATCCCTTTCTATACAATGTTAAAAATATTGCAAACGTTATTTGTATGCTATAAATCATCGTTCTTCATTTGATGGAAGAATCGGTGGTTTGTTATACAGTGAAATTATACAGGACAAAAGTCGTCTGAAAGAATTCATCTCTCTCAAGTACATCAGCGATGAAAAGATGTTATTTGTACTGAGAAGCTTTCACATCCTCCTCCTCCCTATTCACCTTAAATAGAAAACCAATGAAAGTTAACCATGAAAATGTAGTTGGAAAAGGAAGAGCAAGTTTAGAGTGGATCAAACGCTGGGAAAGATGACTGGACAGATGAAGCTCATTTAATCAGGGAAACATCACAGAAATAGCCAGTGAGATGGGAATTAGGCAAATTAAAAAAAAAAAAGAATGAGGGCAAAGTCTGCAATAGCAGGAAATAGGACTGAAGGAGAGATTATTGTTTTCAAATATTTAGGAATGTTTATCCAATACTGTCTTTCAGTTGAATTTAGTTGAGAAACAAAAGGCAAAACGGACAGTCTGAGTCAGATTTGAAATTCAGATAGACAAACTGTACAAAAGTAAGATGTTCGTTTGTTGTTTATACAATTTTATATTTTTATACGCTCAGAGAACTGTCTAAAAGATTTAGCTGTTTTAGTAATGTTTTTAAGAAAATATTAGCTGTCAGATACTGGACAGTTGTAGAAATATAGAAATAACACCATTAGGAATACTTTGAAGTGCCCTACGCAGATGAGGTACTGAAGAATGGGAGATGGCTTGTACATGTCCTTCGCCCAACCAAGGGGAGAGCAGTATGTAATAGTATCAGCTGGGAATAGGTGGCTTCTTCAGTCGTTTCTCATAGGAAAATCGAGAAGTTAAGACAGCAGAGTGGCTGTTAATAATACGTCCAAACATTTTTTCAACATTCAAGCCTTTTCACCTAAAAGGGAGGCATGGGGAAAATACACGACAATGCTCACTGGTTACATTCATACTCTCATGATTACTGAACCGTTTATGTGCACATGTATGTAAATTATAGGCTTGAAAAGGCTTGAATAATGCACAGAGAATTGACTTCGCATCAATAGCTAATATTTACCATGTGGTGACATAGTTAATTAAAACGACCTTTCCTCTTTTAATATTTTTCGGGAATACTGAAGCCCTTCATCATGTGGGAGATAATTTCCTTTTCTACGAAAACAGCAGGAATCTGAGAACTGATGAGGCAACTCGTATCCTGTGCTGATGAAAACATTGTGCTGGCTCGCAACCCATTACATAATATTCCAGTGTGAAGCCAGATCAGTTTTTGAGTCAGAATTTTGACCAGAGATTTCAGGACAAATTTCAGAACCATTATTGCAGTTTACATTCTCCTATTATTCAGCTGCTACTTACAAAGGAAGGGGGATCAGCTTTCATGTATATTGGCAAAGGAATAATTAATCTAGAACTCATAAGCAAAGTCAGCTGAAATTAACTGTGTAACACTTTGGTAATGAATAGTTACCCAAGCATTATTTTAATTTGAAAGCTTTAGCCAAGAGAGGGGCATTTGCACAGTAGTCATTTCGTATATATGTTGAGTGTAATATATAAGTGGAGAGAAATGAAATATCTTAGGGATAAAGGATTGTCTTTGTTAAATAAGAAGAAAGCACTCACTTTCCATTATGAAAAGCTGATCTTGGGAACATTGCATATCTTGCCTTCATTGTATTTCAGAACAGCATCTGCCGCAGTGTTTCAGATCCTTTAAGGACATTTTATACAGGTAAAATAAAATCAAAGTAGAGGCGTTACCCCACTAGGTATAGTTTACATTTATACATAATACAATATTTGCTATGGAAGTGGATGTTTATTGTGATTTTCAGTATAAAGTGATATAATTTTCTAGGTAAATTTCATAAAGAAGTACGGAAAACCCAACAGGTTCAAGAAAACAACGTATTAGCAAAAGAATGGGAATCAAGGACTAGAATTTGACAAACAACATAGCACCAGAAAGATACACCTTTCAGAAAAGGTGCAACTTTCAGAAAACACACCTTCAGAAAGGTGCAGCTTAGAAAACACACCTTCAGAAAGGTGCAGCCAGAAAACACACTCAGAAAGGCAGCTTTCAGAAAAACACACCTTTCAGAAAGGTGCAGCTTGGTTTATCAGGTAGTCTGACAATGTGAAGTTTCTAGCCTTGTACCTCTCCTTGACACAAGCAGATGCTGGGTACCCATTTACAGTTGGGTGGATGGTGGGTAATAGCTTAGGATAAATTTATCAATTAATTTTAATCTTTGCATTGACCTCTCTGTAGAATGCTTTATTTTCTCTAAAGTTCCTTTTCATCTTATCTGTGTTTTCATTAAATGTCTTTCCTCCTCGTTGTCCTCTTGACTGGCCCTGTCTATCTTATTCAGTGCTTACAAATGATCTTCACCTATCATTCAACCTGTCACACTGAGGATTCACTATGTTATAATTCTCCTGGGTGAAGTTATTCTCAGGGATACTGAAATGGATATTTGTATGTAATTATAAAAATGTCAATGTGTGTGTGATGACAAATATATATATATATATATATATATATATATATATATATATATATATATATATATATATATAATATATATTATATATATATATATATATATATATATATATATATATATATATATATGTATATTATATATAATATATATATATACACACAAGATGTATATGAGTACATATATTATATTTATATATATATATATATATATATATATTATATATATATATATATTCATTTATTTATATATACATACATATGTATATATATATATATATATATATATATATATATATATATATATATATATATATTTATATATATATATATATATATATATATATATTATATATATATATATATATATATATATATATATATATATATATATATATATATATATATATATACTGTATATACATATTCAAATAAACAGATGGTTCTAAAGGTACAAATATTTGCACGGAGAGACCGAGGTATATGAAAACCCTATATGAAAATATATAAAAGTTTAATATCCTTCATATAAGTTTATTTTTATCAGCCTATGATAATTATATGTTAATTTTGATTTATAATATTTTAATATAAGGAAAATCAGATTAAATTTATTCGATGGTGCGCAGATCAATGTAATCTAAAGTCAGAGTGTTGCAAGAGAAAATGGCTCCCTAAAATCCTTGCCGTGTCTTGATTATGCGGAAAAGAGAAGAATAAAGGCCCAGAAGCGAAGTAACTTCCACCCCAGAGTTTCCAGAAGGCCCTGAAAGCTCCTGCAACAGAATGAGGACGACAGAGGCCTCAAATGTTCCCTGACAGCAGAGAGTCTTGGAGGGAGATTATTATTTCATTTGCCCCGTTTTCTTCCTCAAGGAAGTTCCACGATGCACTCGGCTTTTGAGCTCGTTTCCAGGAAGGCAGAGGAGGAGAGTTGCTTACTTACTTATTTGCCTTTCGTGAAAAGTCACTTTGGTGAATCTTGCCTTTCTGAGACTTCTGTGCATCTCTATACTACGTGATTCAGTGAGGACGACATATTCTTACAAGGATATTTTCTTAAGCGATACAGATAATGTTCTGTCTATAACATGATGTTTTCCTTCAAGTTACCCACCTTTTGGGTGAATTTTTAAAAGTAATTTTAATTAAATTTAATCATGTGTTTAACGATAATCATATGCGTGCTCAATAGCGATTTCAGTGAAGTGAAACATTCATTTTGACCAAATAAATTTGCTTTCAAATTTAAAGGCACTTGAGACTATAATCCCAAATGGAGTTGGTCTCTTCGAGGCCTAGCTGGTCATTTTCTATCCCCCTCCCCTTGTTTCCTTTACCAACAGCAGCCTTAACTGATGAAGCAGTATCCAATATCCAATACCTACCCCTTGTCTAGTGATTTCACATACAGTCCCCATTCATAGCATTCATAGATTTACACAATTTCAGAAAAATAGCTTCTGTTATCACCGAGATATTTGAAATTGACTACTGGAACTTTTAATGGTTGTTTTTGTTAAAGTCGTAATACGTAATTGATTTTATTTGGGGGGCGGGAGGGGGTTAATTGCTCACAAAGGTGTGAAGGACAAAGAAAAATCAGTCAACTTGGAGGGACATAACATGAAAATGCTGCACAAGAAGGAGACAACTCAATAAGTTATGAATATCTTCAAAGCAACCAGATAAGATGCAAAAGGAATGCAAATCCAGAAAATGTTGACATTACCAAATGAAGTATTTCATAACACTAAGAGATGAGTGGCCATGCACACAATGGTTGGGTTTTTATGGGTTGGGAACCCCAGCAATTTTCTATTGAATATTTTGCCACCTTGTCTGCAGCCACTCATTTGAGTAAGTACACCAGTCTGGGGGCTGAAGCATTTTCTATCTACTTTTTTGTCACCTTGTTTGAAGGACAGATGTTGGTCACGTGTCCCATGTAAGTGGTTTGATCCCTTTTCCACTGACTGCTTTTCCCAGTGGGATGCAGGAGGTTAGCAGGTTAATTGTCCCAATTTGGGGAACTGATCTGATTCCATTGATGTTTTACCTTGTTTGTAGGCCATGTTGGATAAGTTCCCAAAGTAGGAACTGAATTCTTTCCATTGAATTTGTGTAAACCTTTGTCTGTTGGAGACGATGGTCAAGTTTCAGTCAAGGGGATTTAATCCATTTGTGTTATAATATTGACAGAAATTAATCTGTTTGCAAAATACCGATACCAACGCTTTTGCAGAGCAACCAGTGGGCTGAGAATTAAATCCCTTCCATCAGAGAATCCTGTTACATTAATGCTATATCGAAATAGCATTCATGAGGAATGAACAATTTCTGTGAATTCAATTTATCCCTTTTGAGTGACACCAGGTAATGCTTTCACCTGTTGACTTTTTCCTGAATCAAGGATGCTTGATGAGTCGAATTTCACCTCCTGCCTCAGTCTATCACCCCCAGGGGTTTCAGCTGCGCTCATTTTTAGAGGGAAGTTAGCTGGGCCTGTTAGTGATATGAGAGAGGAATGCTTTTAAATACTGGAGAGTAATCATCGGTTTATTACTGAAATTAAACTCTAGTACTTATGATACCTTTCGTCATTGTTGGTATCACCTAGTATAAAAATTCATTAAGGTAATTACATTTAGTAATTAAATATAACAACAGGAATCAGCCCCTGTAAATAGAAATTTTACTAAACTGCGTCAGGATATTTCTGGTAATCGAGAATTAAGAATGAACATTCAAATTTCTGCTACTGATTTTAGAATGTGATTGTTGCCGATAGTTCCGGCGCTGTTCGGAACGAGTTTAAAGGATTTTAAATATAACTATAAATAACAATCTATGTTTTCCGTGACTTAAAATGTGTATCATATATTTTAAGCCAACAATATGGTTTTATCGCTTATGTGATCAGAATTAGTGTTTCATTCTTGATAAAATCGCCTGAACCTTGAAGATATGTATACATACATTTACGCACGCTTGATAAAAACATGAATAAAAGGATATTCAGCTCAAGAAATTCCGCCATCTGCGCGCAGTCACATGACCGTCTTGGGAGAAAAAGTGATTTACAAACTGCTTCCTGTCAGTATGTAATACCTAATTACCTGCAATGAAACATTGAGATCTTCCGTAATGGCGTCATTGTTTACTTTTTGCATTTAGTTACGATAAAGTTCTAAAGATTTTCTAATACGGTGAAGTGGATTTTTAGGTTCCATTGTTCTCCGGTCTAGCTGGAGTAAATATCAACACTCGGAAGGCTCCGAAGTAATTCCTTTTTCTGCATTTTTTTCAAATTTCCTTTTTGGAAAAACAGGTTATCTGAGATGATGCTGTTCCTCAGGAAATGAAAGTGTATGATCTCAAGTGGAAAGATTCAATTATAAATATAAACCTTTTCCGTTCTATTCACTCATGTAATTTATTTAAAAGGATGACTAGTAGATGACGCATGCTTCTTTCTCCTCTAGAGCTTGTATTCTATAGAAGAGAATACTTTTTGTAATTCGACGTTAAAACCTAGGTTTTTTTATCGCTTATGAAATTAATATTTATTCCCTTTCCACCAAAATGAATCGAGTCACAGCTTATGCAGCCAGATGCAAATAGTGAACTTAATCTCCGGTAACGCTTTTGCAATATCGATTATTTTTAGTAGAAATTACCTGAACCTCAGCATGGAAGTTTTTCTAAAATACCTTCATGTTTAAAACTTCTGTATCACGACCCGAAGGTAAATCTTATAATCTTCAAAAAGCATTATAAAAAGAGGTGTTGAAGAATGCGATAATCGGTCAATAAATCATGTCAGTCACCATCAGCCAACACTTCAGGAGTAACTGAGAAGGCCCCATCTGAGGCTAATGACAGCAACAGCGAGGAGGCCTTTCACTCTAACAGGAAGAGAGAGAACAGAACAGAGCAAATTTCCAACAAGACTCAACTTCCATCCAAGACATCCCTGGAAGGAAGGAAAGCCAAGTTGTCATAAATCCTAAATCTCAAGATATAACACTGTGACTCTACTTAGAATTTCCACACATCCAAAATGCCCCGTAGGTGGGTAGTGGCGTCAGTACACCTCATGCGGTGCTCTGTAGGCATTACTTAAGGTTCTTTGTAATGTCCCTTCGGCACCTAACTGCAACCCCCTTCATCCCTTTTTATTGCACCTCCATTCTTATTCTTTTCCTTCCGTCTTACTTTCCACCGTCTCCTAACAATTATTGTTTCCTAGTGCAACTGCGAGGTTCTCCTCCTGTTACACCTTTCAACCCTTCGTATCTCTCAGTTTCCCTTTCAGCGCTGAATGGCCTCATAGGTCCTAGGGCGCGGCCTTTGGTTTGTACCAGGCGAATCGAATCCAATCCATCTCCAAGATCACCACAGGGAGTAACTAACAAAAGCTGCATATAGCAGAGACCGTGCCCATCGACGAACCAGATGCCTTCTTAATCATATCCCTGTACATCATCCTAATCCACTTGTCCATTAAGGAAGGATTGGATCAAGTCAACAAATCCGAAGGCTAATTGAAGTCAGCTGACCTCATCCTCAGGTCAGAGAGACGAATTTATAAAGACCGTTCCGTCATTTATTTCTTTGTTTCTGTCAATGATGCGAAGACGAAGCTTGCACTTACGCTCCTCTCCCCATTCAGAATTTTAATTCGGGAACTTGACCCAAACAGACAGAAAGATAGATATATATCATATATATATATATATATATATATGTATAAGGTATATATATATATATATATATATATATATATATATATAGCATATATATATATATATATATATATATATATATATATATATACTCGTATATATATAAGAATCTACTGGTCATTTTTCATCAAACTTCGAATTCTTCCTCCTAATGCTATGGATACGCCTGTTACTGAAAAGCCTTAGATCCAAAATGTACCGCAAGAATATGAAGTATCTTATTGTCCGGTAGCAGGATCTGAATCATCCAAGTATCGTGAACGAGGTCACGTTTCCGACCTGACCGCTAGAAGAATAAGTCCAACGCCGCTCATGCTTCCATATACCTGTCGAATTCAGATACATTTATTAGAGCTGGAATAGACCCATCCTCACCAGCTTAGCCAAGTGGGACATCGTCTTCTTTTTAATTTTTTTTAGATTGAAATATTTCTATAGTATCCACTGGTCACGTTGTACCAGATACGAATGCAATTGTAATAACCAGAATTCCTTCTGAGCTTCTCGAATTTTCCACACCTTTTCGATGCGTTTGTCACTACAAATCATAGTACTGGTTTTTCCCTTTGAATTTTTTCGCATAACTGTTTCACAGCTATTGATCCAAACGCCCTTTTCATAAAAATACACTGTTGCTCTCCTGTCAGTTCTTTTGTCATGTCTTATTTTTTCTATGAAAATCTTACCATAAACCTGGTAGAGTAAGTTATGTTTTGCCCTTATAATTTTTTTAGTCTCCTCTATCACCCCCATACACAGAGGAATTATTTATTGCCTATCCCATCCGTGTGTTTGCCAGCGGTCCATAAGAGTATTCCATTCAGTCTCTCAACAGTCCGAGTAGCCCCTTTTATATCTGCAATTTCATATTCCTTGGAGCTAGTGGGTTGTTTTGCATGTATCTGCTTGTGTATGTGCGCCTGGATGTTTGTGCTTTTTTGCATAAATAAGGGAAAAATTGTACGACTATAAGAAAACTAGCTCGCACCTTTTATGCAGAATTATATTTTCCAGAATAATGTTTCAGCTGACTTTCTCTTGGTCCTTTAACGTCAAAATGAGTGAGATTTCCCTTCCCTTCGTTTTGGAAAAGGATTTGAAAATTCGAATTTCCAAATATGTCGTATACCTTAGTTTTACCAGACCACTGAGCTGATTAACAGCTCTCTTAGGGCTGGCCCGAAGGATTAGACTTATTTTACGTGGCTAAGAACCAATTGGTTACTTAGCAACGGGACCTACAGCTTGTTGTGGAATCCGAACCACATTATAGCGAGAAACAACACCCTATCACCAGAAATAAATTCCTCTAACCCTCATCAGCCGGTCGGGGGGATTGAACTCCGGCCCATCGAGTGACAGTCTGAAGCTCAACCGACTCAGCCAACAAAGGGCTCAAATATGTCAGAACGTCAGCGTTATCCCGTACGCAGGTGAAAGTGAGTCAAGAGTCATTTCCAAATATCAAATGTCCAGAATCCATGTGACAATTTGTTTTGCTGTAACGCTTCTTGGTAAAAGCTTTCTTTGCCGCACAAGTATCGCAGAATCGTAAATGGAATAATCCCAAAATTAAACAAATTGCTTAAAACTCTTTGCTGTCGCCAGGACGATTTTTAGATCATATCATGGCTGAAGTCTCTTAGAGGCACTGAAGGGAAACTTGATGGAGATTGGTCTATTTCTCAATGCTGATCTTCAGTTTGGTATAACTTGTGTTGTCTGTTTTACTTATCCAGGAACAACAGAAATGTGTTGTTTTAGGGCAAACAAAACAAAATGCAAAACGTACCACATAGCGTAGGTACTTTTAAAAGATATGTAGGAGGCAGGAAATGTAACCTTGCCTTGTGCCATGTTCTGTTGAAGTTGCGTAGATGGAGAGAGAGAGTGAGAGAGTGAGAGAGTGAGAGAGTTAGAGAGAGAGAGAGAGAGAGAGAGAAGGGGAACTCAGAAGAGAGGTATGTATTTATATATATTTTATAGATTGCTGTAATGATTGTTCTGGGTTGTTTTAATTCTGAAATTTGACTGTCAGCATCGACCTTGTGAATTTATTACTGCCTTCTGATTTTTTCAGCGGGGATCAGGAAGAGGGAGCGTTCTGTATGGCGTGTTTGCATCAACATTTGTTCCCAAGTCTTATTTTCATTAAGTCAGTGATTGATGATAAAATATTCATTTTCATAACTGAACTTCCATCTCTCTCTCTCTCTCCTTGCGCGACACTTCCGTAGCCTTACGGATATACAGTAGAGGTGCTGAAGATTTTCTCTTTAACCCTCCCCCTCCTGGATTTCCTTCATTTCTTTCCTCCATAACATTCTGATGGCGTCAGCTTAGTTCAACTAATACATATGGTTGTACAAAACTCCCAACACTTGCCCTGCAAAACCCTTCACTAGGTAAGCACGACCGAACGAACGCCACCTCCAGGCACCCCCATAATCCGGATTTATAACTGGATAAAATTTCTAGAAACTTCCATCCCAAACAGGAACGCAAAGATCCGCTCGAAACCGTGTCAAATGACATCTGCTGGATTCCAAGGTGACTGCAAGAGCGTGCCGAATTATCAGGCGGTCTCATTCCTTCCGTTCCACGTGTCGCTGTATCCGAGGCAACTTCTGACCAGGTGGCCAATGCTGAATCGCTCTGAATGTGCTGAATCACGCTGATCAGTGCTGAAATCGCACTGAGCAGTGATGAAATCTGAAAACTATCTGTGAAAAGGTGAAGGCGTCAGACCGAGTGAAGAAGAGGGCGTGGGGCCAGCAGCGTCATCCTGAAAGGTTTGCAGAGAACCGGAAGGCTCCTCTCTTCGGGCGCCTCTTTTGAAAAAGAAAAAAGGTGTATTTTGAAAAAAAAACCATTTCACCGAAAAGGGCACGGGTACAAAAAAAAAACTGATCACTACCACATTCATTCTTTAGCTGCTGAATTATGGATGAGTCTCTTTGCAGAAAAACGTCTGCAATATTGGACACTTCGCACACCTACACTGAGAGCTTACCAGCAATGCGTCCAGTTCCCTGCATTTACCCTTATCTTGCACATCCTCTCGTGGCACCTCTATAATAAAGCCTTCGTTTTCCAGTACCTCTTTTATGCTGCTAACTGACTGCTTTCAGGTCTCCCTCTCCTCCTTCCCCTATAGCAGTTCTACACTATACTTGTTTATCACCCAGGTCCATCCTTCCACATGGTAAAACCATCTAAAAATAATGTAATCCATCCTTTCCATTACAAATTTTTCATTTTTGATCTTTACAGTTATTTTACCACATACAGTTCATCTGGCATGCTTTAACAATTTTTCTTTCATTAGTTTTCATCACCCATAATACACATCCATAAGAGAAAAATGGCTCTACTTTCCCCTCACACATTCCCACCTTGGCTTCCACAGACAATCAAGTTCTCTTTCCAGTCTTTTGCAAACACCCAGCGCCCTTTCTTGCTTCACCTATCCTGTGACTTACCACCTCTTTCATCTTATTTATGCCCAAATACAAAATAAATCAACAACTACTAGGTTCTTAACAACCATATTAACATGCATTGCTCTCTCTTTCTGGTTTCCATCTGCTCTCAGCCTTCTCCTCCTTCAAACAGTTTCGAACTCCTTTATTAGTTTCTGCAGTTTCTCTTCATCGTCTACAAAGATCAAACATTCCACTCTCCATCTATGATATATTGTCTGATCTCATCTGGCTTCTCACATCACTCCATACATAAAGATATTAAGTGATGGAGACACAATACACACTTTTCTCAGCCCACATTTACAGCAAAGCTTTACTACCCATATATCTTAAAACATGCTCTGTTTCTGTTATAAAAAGTTTAGTAGTTATCAGTAACTTATCATCTATACCATCATTCTCAACTCTCTACCTGACACTATAAGCACTAAATTTCTTCCCTAGTTACATTCTGTCACCTGCCCCAGACAACCACTCTTCGTCTCTTACATATTCATGCACACACACTTCAGTGTTGCCTGTAAGATCCAAAATAACTATGGATTTTTTCTAAATCATTAGTTTTAGCACATCTCTTCTGGATCTACAACCATGCACATTCAAACTTGACTTAGAATTGTATTCCTTCCATGTGTGCAATATCAGTGCAAGCATAAATAAAGACCCTAGCCCCCTACCATTTATTAACCTTCAGATCTGGCAGAGACATGGGGATGCTGGTATTTTCTTCTGGAATCCCAAAGGAGCGAAAAGTGAGATTGCCATTGGACTAAAGAGAGGAGGCTCATCTTCTGTTCAAGGGGTATTTCGTCATAGCAAGGGGTTCAGAAACTTTTATTAAGTGCTTCTCCACCATGAGTTACTTTGTATCTCGAACCACTGGCACTTCCTAGACAGTCGGTGTCAGGTTATACCACTGTGACAGTAGTACTCAGCAGATAGACTAACCACGTGATGGGGTTGCCAGTGACCTCAAGAAGGAGAGTCTTAGTGTCAGTTAGAGGGTCTATCCTTCCCAGAGGGGTTCACAACCTACCTTAAGGCGCTCCTCTTCCTCGGAGCTCTTTTTATTTGAATCCCAAGCTAATGGCACTTCCTTCCCATGGCAATAGTGCCCAGTTGTTAGGGTATACTACTTCTGTAGTAATTGTTAATTTAAAAAGATTTACCTGGAGACATACATACACTGATAAATAATACAAAATAGCAAAAGTCAAAAAGAAAAAAAAACCTGTTCAGATTTCTGGTAAGACACATTTTACTCTGGTCATGGAAAATGTAAAAACTCGAAGATCCTAAAATATTTTCTTCCTGCAGAAAGCCTTAAGGCCTTCATCTTGGTAAGACTAAATTAGCAATCATATATATACATACACACACACACACACATATATATATATATATATATATATATATATATATATATATATATATATATATATATATATATATATATATATATATATATGTATTTTTTATGTATATATATATATATATATATATATATATATATATATATATATATATATATATATATATATATATATATATATATATATATATATATATATATATATATATATATGTGTGTGTGTGTGTGTGTGTGTGTGTGTATGTGTATATATTAGTGTTCGCTTTTAACGTATCAGTTATATTGACCAATGTAATTCACCAATATCATATCCCCAAAACAAGCTCCCTTTTAAGACCCTGAAATACAACAGAACTCTTATCGTATTCAGGACATTAAGAATTTGATTATTCATCGAATTCCTATCCTTTATGCATAGGAGAATATTCCTTTTTCATTTATATTTTATACTTTTTGGTCCAGCGGTGTTTAACAGAGAAAATATTTGTCTGAGGCCTTTTACTAATATTGCATTTTGTCCATCTGATGTTCTTATAAATCTAGCTAAGAAATATTCCTTAGGGATATTGGAGCTAATAGTTCTTCTCTGTAGTTTTGTAAAATTCATCCCAAAACAAGATGTTTTTATTTTCACCCTTTCAGATATTCTCAGGTCAGATCACTTTATTCCATTCATTTGAGTTTAAATGGAAATTATTAATATTTTTGGTAACGTAAGCAGGTCCAGATCTTGAATGTATAACAAAATGTCTGCAAATTTCATTAAAATGTTTCCTTAAAGAGCATTAACTATTTATAAGTCTGCTTTTCTGTTGTTATACTCAAAAACAGGTTCTTTAATTGAATACTTTCTCTTTCAATTTTTAAGTATCTATGCGAAGACTTTTCACACCCTTCTGAACAAATTTTACTGAAAAATACTTTCACAGCATTCTAGCATAAAGGACAATATAAAAACCTACGAACAATGCAAGCCAGTGAAGCACTGAAGTTCATATGACAAGATGAAAAAGGGCGAGTTGTCATCGGTCAATAGATATTGACCCCATATTTCTCTCTGGGAGATATAGCGGAACATTTGGCGTTCACCAAACCGTGGTAATCCATTTGTAGTTATAGGTGCCTTCAGAATATTCAATTTTCCTCTGTACATTGCAGGAACTTCGAAAGAATTTATTTAGATTCCGTCGGGAGAGGGATGCTTGGAGGTAAATTCGTCTCTTTATAATAAAACGTGTAAAGTTTAACCAAATCCTAATATCAAAATAACAATAATCTGTGACACTCTGAGTTCTTTTCGTCTGAAGTATTCTCTTGACAGTTTGCATCAGTGGCTACTTGTTTCCTAATATCCAGTGTGGTGGAGATGAAATTTATGAGCGAACAACTGGAACAAACAAATTATGAAGGGAGCAACAATCCGTATCATGAGTAATGTGATGCGGATAATGCGATCAGGTCATTTTGATTAGGGAGAGGACTCAAGCAATAGGAAATAATAACGCTAAATCAAGTCCTTCAAAAGAAGGCATCGTGCTTACCCCATACAAAACATGGGAAAAAAAACACGTTAAAAGAAGAAGAGCTATTTGTCATTTTACTCAACTTTATGTCGTGCATTTATTTGACTGTATTAGTTTTTATCTTGGAGAAGAATATTTAACCATTTTAAATAACGGAGGCTGTGCTTATAATATACTGATATATAAAGAAAAAAGATAAAAATATTTAGACATTGAAAAACGAAGACTAAGCGTATAATAGACACAAAGAAATAGTTTTGTTTTTCATATGTAGCATGATGTATAAGAAATAGGAAAATGTAGCGAAATCTCGACAAAGCCAAGTGGTGACACCAGAGCTTCTTCCACTTTCACTGCCTGGTCCCTTTTTCAAGTCCCGCAGAGGTCAGGTAGAGTTAGAGTCCCCTGAAAGGGCTACAGAGGGTCAAAGGTCGCCTTGGCTGAAAGGTGCAGCGCTTGACTGACGGTTGCTGCTGGGATCCGAGTTCGCTCCCAGACTCCTACCTACCAGTCCACTCCTCGTAGAGGGTTAGTGCCGTCAGTGCACCTCACGTGGTGTACTGTAGTCATTACTTAAGGTCCTTTGCAGCGTCCCTTCGGTGCCTAGCTGCAACGTCTTTCACTCCTTTTACTGTATCTCCTTTCATATTCTCATATTCTCTTTCTTCCATCTGACTTCCCCCCCCCCACAATTATTTCATAGTGCAACTGCGAGGTTTACCTCTTGTTACACCTTTCAAACTTTGGTTCTGTCAACTTCCCTTTCAGCGCTGGATGACCTCATAGACCCCAGCGCTTGGCCTTTGGCCTAAATTCTATATTTCTGTTCAGGTATTTTCTCCTGAGTCTTCCTTCTCAGGCTTTCGCAGAATACGCTTCCACTGACCTTCTTGTTTTGTATAATTGCCGCCTCCTCCTCCTCTTGTGCCTCGTTCATTATACCGCTGACTGTGAGACGCTCCATCGCGAAAAGAGATATTCGCCATCAGCGTCCGCTCTGCAGGTTGAATCTCGAGGTCTTTTGATAACCTGTGAGGAGGAGAACCAATGAAGACAGTTGCTGGTCTGGGGAAACATTTGCCTGTATGTTTTTACGAGTCCTCATATATAGTTTGTAAAGTTGGCAGATTCACCAAAAAAAAAAAAAAAAAAAACTTCCTATCAAATTTCCATCACTCTAAAGGTGGTTATTTTTCCTACATAATCATTTTTATTTAAGATGACCAATGCGGACTTGTCAGCTTTTGCCTGTTACTTTAATTTACGACTACCGTCAGTCGCTTTGGGCAGTTAACCCAAGTCGATTCACGACAGCCAAATGTACCTTTGCGCACGCGCATCCTCTCATACACGAACGCTTTAAACAACTACGCAGGCTTTATTATCGGTTTCTGATTAGACTGGGCGTCCGGGAGCGGCCTTGTCTCATTCGCTTGTGCATGAACAATGTCCACAAAAGACCCTTTGCAAATTTCTTTGGAAGCATCCCGGCAGAACCGAGACCCTGTTTCCATCGTGAATGGAAACTCACCAGCGTTCTGGATTCATTCTAATCCAATATTTGTTATCCACTTCCTTCTCACAATCGCACTTGCTGGTCTCCTGTCGCCTGCAAACATTATTGCAACGGCTCCTTTTTGTTTAGCGTCGCGAACGGCGCTTTTGTTGCCTTTTGTCTTTTTGTAGTATTTCGCCTGACTGCTTCGTCATTTCTTTAGTTCCAAGGCCCTCAATTTTTTTTACTTAAATGAAATTTCCTTCATGAACTAAGAATATCTGTAATGGAGTGAAATTTTAAAAGAGGGATTCGCGCCAACAAGGGAGATTAATACGCAGAAATTTAAATTATATGACCGAACGTGTCATGGAAACTTTATATTAACCTGCCTTGTCTTTTACAAATACTGAAATGAAAAATATGGAAAGCATAGGAATCGTCAGCTTGCTGCTATTTATAGAAATAAAACATCAAACACAATAATGACAGAGGGCAAGAGAAACTCAGGAAGGGCAGGCATTCCCTTAGATAAAATGCCCCTCTTGAAAGCCTCCAGAATTATCAGCAGTTGTTGAGGAAAGGCGAACCTTCCTTCGCTTCGGAGTCTGAGCCTTTGGGCAAAAGGAAGTCATCCTCCACTCTTTATGACTCCGGAATTTGGCTGCTTCATTTAGAGCCAGTTCAAATATTGACAGCCCGTTGATTCTTTGTCGCACACACACACATATACACATATACATGCATTATATACGTATATTCTGCACATATACACAAATGTATTTATATTAACTGCCTTCAATTTCACAAAGTTAAAATATGAAATTGACACCAGTGGGAAGGTAAACCATTTAATCTTTTAGATTGCTCTGTCGTTTCAACCTCCTGTGGCACTTTTCAGGATGTTTTGCTAACAGGTACACAGAATTTTTTAAGGTATACAAAAACAGGACTAATATACATTCAAAATAATTATAGACAGCACAACAGAAGCGATAGTGTCACACAACATAATGGTCGTCAAACAATGAGCAGGTCTTCGTCAGTATTAAACTGCCGCTGAACAATATGTAAAGCTAAGGAATCTGTTTTAAAATGTCCCTTGCCATGAAAAGCCAAGTTCATTTCATCCTCATCTAATGGTATTGAGTGACTCGCATCCCGACCAGCCCATTAAAGCTGTCATTAATGATAATTTGAGCTGGAGAACTTTCAAGGGAGCATCGTTCTTCAAAGCTTCTTCGTTTGAAGAGGCCTTCCCCGTAGAGGGGTAGTGCCGTCAGTGCACCTCACGACGCACTGCAGGCATTACTTGAGGTTCTTTGTAGCGTCCCTTCGGCCCTGGTTGCCTCCACTTTCATTCCTTTTACTGTACCTCCATTCATATTCTCCTTCTTCCATCTTAATTTACACCCTCTGCTAACAATTGTTTCATAGTGCAACTGCGAGGTTTTCCTCCTTGTGTACCTGAAAACGTTTTCTCCCAACTTCCGTTTCAGCGCTGAATGACCTCATAAGGCCCCAGCGCTTGGCCTATGGCCCTAAGGTCATATTCCTTTCCTTTAAACAGGCCTTTACCCTTACCTAAGGATGGATCTTTGTGCACATTAATAATATCTCTTTCATTATTTGAACATATGCAACACTGGTGTTGTTGAGTAGGAGTGGCAAGTTGGTTTTTCTCCTGTGGCCGGTTTAAGATGTATAAAAAAACAAGACCTCTCATAAATGACACTTTCTTCCTATTTGGAGCAGTTTCTTATTAACATCTCACCAATTATGAGTTGAAATGAATGAAAACTTCTTGAGCGTCAAGTGGGGATAAAAGACCTTTTTGAAAATCTGAATTATTCATCTGCAACAGCCATTATCTCCTCCTATACAGTTAACAATGTTTCCCTCTTCATTCAAGTGGTCGGGACTAACAATTCTAAGTTCCACTAAAAAAGTTGTTCTTGGAACTGAATTCTTTAGGTTATTTAAATGGAAAGAGATAAGTAATTATGAAATTGATACTAGCATATTTGTGCTATATTCTGTATTTAAAAGTATTTCCAATTTCCCTGAAGCATACATCCAAAAATTAATAGATCCATGATTTTCCTTCTGTAAGGTAATAAATATTGAAGTAATCCCAAAAATCAAAAGAATCACCACCGTATCTGACCCAGAAAAAAATCATAAGGGGAAGTGAATTTAGTAATTCGACTTTCACAGAGGCCAAAAAAAAGTTGTTATTGATCAAACCGATAAAAGAAAACAATTTTATAGACCACTCTAAAGCTGATCAGGTGTAAATAAATACTTCCATTTTTCAAAGTAAAGTTGTATGGGGCCACAGATACCCATGTGAACCAACTATTTACACAAAAGTCAACTGTTATTTCGTAATTGTTCAGTTTCCTGTTATGTATTTTTTCTACAAAATCCATTTAATTCTTATCACGTGACTGTGTTATAGACCCAACAACAGACAGACTGCAGAGGTCCGGCATAAAAATGACGCAATTTAAAAGTTACGGTTCCAACAGCACAAATGATAGAGTATACGATATAGAAATTAGACCAACGGCCACGGTATTGAAACGTGTATTTACTTTGGTGAATAAAATTATTTCAGTCTTGTTTCCGCAGTAGATACCCGTTTAATTTATAATGAGAATTTTTGTCGACACAAATTATGTAAAGGAGCGATTATTTGTGTTCTGTGTTACGTAATATGTAAATGAAATTCACTGAATCGTATTTTGCCTAATTATTTTTTTTTTTACTTTTAAGATATTGGTATTTGGGACAACAGCAGTAATATTGATAAAACTATAGAAATTTAATTGCCTTAATACCTACAATAATTTTACTCTGCAGAAACAAAATATTGGATTTTTGGATGAATGTCTTATAACGATTTCATAACTTAAATAAATAGCAAATGTTCTAATAATAAAATATTATTAGCTCTTTTCTTGCCATAGAAATAACATCAGACAGTCTGCTCTAGGAACAATAATGGCTGTGATATAGAATATATTTACGAAAGCTTCAGATTAGCACGTAGAACTTTCTATTTTGAGAAGGGATCTTTCAACAGAAGGAAAGCTAAACATCGGTGTGCCATTTTATCCCGTCTTTGAAAATACAAACGCTTGACCGGGTAATTTTTCATTTCTATCCACCCTAAATAACGTTGAGAGACATTCCAAAATAAGACGGTGCTATTTCCCAGGAACTATGTTCTTGTGCCAAATTTTGTTTTGGTGAGATGGGCGGAAATCTTGCCACCCATGTTCAGGAACGTCGGTATTGTATGCGTTCAAAGAACAGGAGTAATGCTATTAATGTGCACTGTTGTCATTGTGGCGATGTAATGCATCAGAACGGAAGTAAATGCGAAATTGCACTGTAATATTTGCTTGAACGTTTTCTGTTCAAAAAACATCAATAATAAGTTTAATGGTAATTTAGGGATTTTTTCAGTGATTCTTTGTTTTTGCCTGTTATTGACGTTCATTTTTGGTGACCATTTGGTTGTGTCAGTGTTTGTCCAAACCGGTTGCCCATGCTGTTTCGTAATAGGTTTGAAGAGGTGTCTCACGGTTGAAACGAAATTACATTCAACCTCAGTGTGAGTCGTGCAATTGAGAAGCAAAGATGCCTCTAGCGCAAGACACTTAGCGCTATTGGTTTCGCGGTGGCGCTATGGAAAAGGAAATGAAGATATCAGTGGACGAAAGATTGGTTGGTAAAAGGAGACCAAATTTCTCACGCAAACTTGCTTGTTGATTTGATATTAGACCAGAGGACTGGTGTAATTCATGAGAGTGGAGGAGGCAGCATATTTAGATCTGCTGATGCTCGTCGCTCTTGTTAAGGATTGGAAGAGCTCTCTCGCGGCAAGTCTTGATCCAAAACAAATATCATCTCATCAAAACACCACAGTGTGTCGATGTCATCAGCCGAACTCTCAGACTTCTTTGAGTTTTCGGGTTTCTTATATTCTCTCCTGAAAGCAGCCCGGAGGCAGTTTGTTTTCTACGTAAAGTCGTACCATGAGCAGCTAGGAACGTTGAAGTTCCTTTAATATCTCCTGAAGGGCCGATAACCGCTTGTTTGAGGATATCTTGTTGGCATATTCCTTACGTTCAACTCAACGCAAAGCTGTATGTTCTTTGTATTTGAGGGCACATTCAAATACATTTCCCTCTCACTGCCTTCACTTGATTTTTCCTCATTATATTCCTACTTGAGATGGGGAAATAATAGATAGCGTTTCCAAGTCAAGATCTGCATAGCTACTGAGGTTTGATGTTTGCCGATCGGTCGCACGAGAAAAGTGTTTGTGGATGACTTAAGCCCTGCCCACAAAAGTCATGGCGAGCTGGACTTCCTTCAAACTGTTTGTCAACGGCGATGGCCAACCAAATATCCCGTGCACACAGTCCAGTTTCACTTCAAACACGTGTTGACAAACCAGGTTGGACAAACCGTTTGACGTGTTAATGCCCCTTTAACAGTATTTTCTTATCTCCAGTTTTTATCAGTGTGTGTTCTTTCTTTTATTGTGTTTGCCTTTTAAGATTCTCTGTACCTCAAATCATGAAAGCTCTTGAAAAGGGCCAATGGAGGCCTAAAGGATCGAGCAACCAAAATAATATATATATATATATATATATATATATATATATATATATATATATATATATGATAATATATTATATATATATATATTTATATATGTATATATATTATATATATATATATATATATATATATATATATATATATATATATATATATATATATATATATATATATATATATATATATATTTTTATGTAAATATATATATATATATATATATATATATATATATATATATATATATATATATATATATATATATATATATATATATATATATATATATATATATATATATATATATATATATATATATATATATATATATATATTTTTTTTTTTACAAATATCCAGGGGCTACTTACTTGATTCTGGCGGCAACGGATGAACGCAGGGAGTTCCTTTTATTTATTACACATCTGCCTCAATATTAGCACAATTCGTAGACAAAACAAAGGAAATCTATGGCTTAGGGCCTTCTTCATGTGAGGGGAAATTACGTAAACTCAAGGGTTCTCTTAACTAATTATATTTACATAACAAACACAGATCAGAAGAATGACGAATTACTGGGCAGGTAATAATAAGGGCCTGTTAAGATATAATGAATCCTACACAGAATAAACAGTCTACTCTGATGATGTCTTCATAACAGGAACATCGCAGTGTGGGATAGAAGGGGGACTGCACATGGATGAAGCCGAGAGAATCCACACTCGAGACCTATCTGCAAATATATGCAAGACAGGTACTTGCAATAATAATAAGACACTCAAAGGGAACTGAGGAATGCACAGATGGTGCCAAATAACTCAGTTCACC
>NC_089766.1:38077087-38104587 GCF_040412425.1 Macrobrachium rosenbergii
CTCTTAAAAGCACGTACCTGTAAAACGTGTTAGCAAAACTCAGCCTTTAAAACCACGTACGCGTACGTGTTCTATAGTTATGCATGAGTAACTAGCCATTACACAAATATTTGAAAGAACCGCGTGACCACTGTGTGGCCGCTTCATAGATCCATTATGTTTCCGCTGAGCAATCATACGGGTATCTATGTGCCCCGGTAGGAGTGTAATGCCTCCCTAACAACGTGATTACTGTAGTGTCATAACACAGCTGATCCGAGTTATGCATTAGTTTCGACTTTTATTATCTTTTTTTTCGAACTTGAGGGTATTTTTTCCTGAAACTTTTAGCATTTTTTCATAGATCCCTTACATGTTCGATAAGCAATCACAGAGTTATGCATTGGTTGCGACGTTCAAATCGCTTTTTTTTTTTTTTTTATCTTCCCTCTCAATGCAAGGGCATTTAGACATCTCATAGTCCATTTTATGCTCACCCAGTAATTTATAGTCATTTACCTTAACAATGACAGCAAAATCACTCAAATTACTCAGTAAAATAACCGTATGGTAAGGATTTGAAAAAAATGTCTACATTGCGTGTTTTCGGCCAAGCCAGCGGCTAAACTTGACTTTCATATACGTGCTCTTGACAATTTTTTTCTCCACTTTATTTTCTTGTAAATTACCAGTTTTTATGCTATTGTAAAGCTAAAGACTTGAGCTTTACAACAAAATTATATTCAAATGTGTTTGTGCAACATCTTACTTACTACAGTCAATTATTTTACGTTTATTCGCTTTTTTTTTTTTTTTTATCTTCCCTCTCAATGCAAGGGCATTTAGACATCTCATAGTCCATTTTTTATGCTCACCCAGTAATTTATAATCATTTACCTTCACAATGACAGCAAAATCACTCAAATTACTCGTAAAATAACCTTATGGTAAGGATTTGAAAAAAATGTCTACATTCCGTGTTTTCGGCCAAGCCAGTCGGCTAAACTTTACTTTTCATATACGTGCTCTTGACAATTTTTTTCTCCACTTTATTTTCTCGTAATTACCAACGTTTTTATACTATTGTAAAGCTAAAGACTTGAGCTTTACAACAAAATTATATTCAAATGTCTGTGCAAAATCTTACTTACTACAGTCAATTATTTTACGTTTATTCGCTTTTTTTTTTTTTTTATATCTTCCCTCTAAATGCAAGGGCATTTAAACATCTCATAGGCCATTTTTGATGCTTACCCATTCATTAACAATCATTTAGCTTCCCAATGACAGCAAAATCACCCAAATTACTCGAAAAATAACCGGATTGAGGATTTGAAAAAACTTTTTTTCCAATCGCTGGTTTGCACTTAACAATCCGCTAAAGAAAATTTTGCTCTCGATAATTTTACTTATCCCATTTTTTCTGTTTCATTCCATCTAAATACAAAGTTACATATACCGTTTTGGAGCTAAATAATTGCTCTATATAATGGTAAAATATGAAATTCCTGTGTCGTGTAGCCTTGGTGCTATGTCTCAATATATACGATAAAAGAAAAAAAAATTCGTTATCGGCAAAGTTCACCAAATGATAAAGGCTATTTACACAGATTTTTTTATTTTTATTTTTTATGCATGCATCGTAAATTTCAGTCATTTTTCAAAAGAACGCGACCAACCTGACCTCTTTCTGACGAAAATTAAGTCCGCCACCGCGATTTGAAAGAAAACATTACAAAATGCATTTGCAATCCAAAATAGTGTGGGGGTAAGGCTTCCCAAATTGCCATATACAGTACGGCGGGGGTGAGAGGGTTAATTGTAGGAAAATCCTGGTGTATGTCAAAAAATTATTTTTTTACTTTTTAGTGCACTTTCATAAAAGCGCGTTTTAAAAAAAATACAGTATTTTATTTTATTTAATAATTTTTTTAGTTTTGACAAATTGTAACTGATTTATGCTAACGAAATTGAACGTGATATCCTATCGAGCCAAAGGAGGTTTGTAAAATCCGAGAGTCATTAACTTATTCTACCAGTCAAAAAAGGTATGAAAAATCCGAAGAGTTATTCACTTCATACAAATCCTGAGATTCTGGGAGAGGTCACTGTAGGGTCACTGGATGTCACTGCTGACCCACTGACCATGTGAGGTTGTATTGTCACCGGGATTGAGTAACAATACAAAATTTCAAGTCCATCGGACGAAGGGAACAGGTCGAAAATTGAGTTACAAGATTTGACACAGACAGACAGACAGACAGACAGACAGACAGACAGACAGACAGACAGACAGACAGACAGACAGACAGACACAGAAGTTAAATAAAAGCATGTAAAAAACAAATGAAGAGAAAATAATAAGATAAATAACGAAGTAAAGTAAATAAGACAACATAACAAATGAAGTACAAAGTGAGACTCGTGTACGCCTGCTCATCAAAATATTTAGGCTAAATTTGTACTTGTGAAGTTGTGAAGGGAATCAGTTAGCAATTAGGGACTTGGTGAGGGAGCTGCTGGTAATTTATGTCTCTCTCTCTCTCTCTCTCTCTCTCTCTCTCTCTCTCTCTCTCTCTCTCTCTCTCTCCACCCTTTTAGCGTCAATGGTTAAATTGAATATGCAGCCAATGGCTTTTATGACCCTTGAGGGCGCCATTACACTCATCTAAATAGAAGTGGAGAGTAAAACTTAATTAGAAGGAACACTCAGAAATCCCGGTCTACTCTTTAGCGCTCCACGGTCGATGAGAAGCGTCCTTCACATCAAATTTGATGGAGACAAAATAAACTAAACTGGAAAATAAGAGATTAAATGTCCTTACAGTCTCGTGCATTTGCCCCATCAGCAGAATTAGAGGAGGTCATGATTGTGGCCGCGTGAGTGTTTGTGTTTTAACGAAATTCCTCTGGAAAGAATTTGTGTTAGTCAGGATAAGTGACCTCATTCACGGATCAGCCTTTTTTTTTTTTTTTTTTTTTGGCAATTAGGTTTTGTTGCTTTTTTGGGGAAGTGCATTACAGAATTGAAAAGGACAAACCAAACTCTTTGTTCCAGCGGAGCAGTTTTTGAAACCGGAATAATTATTGTACTGATGATCCAGTAAGAGGGTGGTGCCGTAAGTGCACCTCACGCGGGGCACCGTAGGCATTATATACTTGAGCGTCTTTGCAGTGTTCCTTTCGGTCCCCAGATGCAACCCCTTTCATTCCTGTTACCGGAACTCCGTTCATATTCTTTTTCTTCCGTCTAATTTCCACCCTCTCTTAACAATTGTTTCATAGTGCGACTGCGAGGTTACAAATTTAAAGCCTTTATATAGAATTTCCCTTTCAGCGCTGAATAACTTCATAGGTTCCAGCGCTTGGCCTTTTGCCAACATTTTATGTTCCATTCCGTTCCATTATACTGACCGTAATGAATATTATGTATCCGTTGGTTCGACTTGATTTGTTTCCTGTTGCATTCCTTGTCGATGGAAGGTTAACCATAAATGTAAAAACAAAACATATGGAAGGAGACTTCGTAATTAAATACGGAGAACTATTTATGACAGACAGGTATTTGAGAGAAACGGGTCAATTCAGATCGCATCTCGTCCAAGGAACATAGATTATTAATCCTCTTCCAAAATATGTTGCGCGAAAGAAT
Source organism: Macrobrachium rosenbergii (assembly GCF_040412425.1). Classification (NCBI taxonomy): domain Eukaryota; kingdom Metazoa; phylum Arthropoda; class Malacostraca; order Decapoda; family Palaemonidae; genus Macrobrachium; species Macrobrachium rosenbergii. The sequence goes on from NC_089766.1 coordinate 38,080,719, forward strand.
TATTTATTGAACCAGGCTTCAGACTCCTGGAACGTGTTCCTGTTATTGCCTCTTTTCATTACTCCAAGTCAGACACTTCAGCCTTCAGTCAGGAAATATTAAGCAATCTGATTTGCTTCCAGTTTCATAAACAGGTTGGTGATACAGATTTGATCAGTAATAGGAGAATAATTGTAGTATTGATATTGAGGGTCTGTTGATGCTCGACCCGTCTTGGCGACGTTTTCAGTGGCACGTCATCATCACGACCTCTTCCGGTGACGTCGCAAAAGCCTCATATTTTCGGTGTTTTGTTGTTTTCTGATGAAGTTTTGTGACGTCCGAACAGAAGGTCTTGATCAGTGATTCAGTAGCCTTGACATCATCACGTATGAAACCCGGAAGGGAGTTAGTGCCGTCAATTCACCTCATGTGGTGCGCTGTGGGCATTACTAAAGGGCGTTTGCAGCGTCTCTCCGGCCCCTAGCTGCACCAAACCCTTAGCCTCTTACTTTACCACCACTTCCTCTTCCTGTCTTCAATTTTGCTGTCCATCCTCTCTAACTATGCTTAGTGCAACTGAGGGGTTTCTCCCAGTTCCACCTTTAGAAACTTGTACTTCGTTTCCTCTATTTTCTTGATCTTTTTATCTTGTTGTGAACCACCCAAATTCCTGTCTTCATTGTCTCAAGCGCTGAATGGCTGAAAACGCCACAGTTTCATAAATGAATCAAACAATCTTTTGTGATGTCTAGACAATTAACGTAGTGGAAAAGATTGATTGTGGTGAAGGGTACATTATAACTATCAATTCTAGTCACCTCCCCTTGGACTACTCAGTTTCCACGTGTAGATACAAACGATAACTTTGGTCTTCTTCTTCATTTGCACAGGACTAAGTCAAGTGCAAATGCTTTTGCTCCTAGGGATTTATGATGAGGGAATTCGCGAGCGGTGCAGAATTCTGTTTCCCGCTTATTAACAAATATTGTTTTCACTCTGAAGTGATTCCAATGAATTCCTCCTTTTAAGTGGTACCTGACCACATGATAATAATATAAATGAAAGACAGGATGACATTTTTTCTATGAATAAATTTCCTCTTTCATTAAAGGTAAATCTCTCTTAATGACAGTCGGGCAATGAATGTCTGGAGGTGCTCTGTGATGATACATGTTCTAACTAAACATCCTTTAGTTATGCAAATAAAGATTTCAGTTTACTCATGACTTAATCTTCCTTGTATAATTAACGTGGATATAGCCTGGATTTAGAAACTCTTTGAATGAATTATATATATTTTATTAATACATATATATATATATATATATATACATATATATATATATATATATATATATATATATATATATATATATATATATATATATATATATATATATATATATATATATATATATGTGTGTTTGAATTTATATTTACGTGTATGTGGCAAACAACATTACCTACCACATAACCTCCCTTGGCTATTAGAGTTTTTCCTATGCCTAATCCCATTTTGCTGTCCAATTTTTTCTTTCGTTCCTTTTAGCTCCTCGAATCTTCCAGCGAATTTTTATATTTAGGAAAACGTAGGTCAAGTTGAAGGTTGAGGTTGCAGGAAAGAAAGGCATATGTACTGTGGGTACCGGACTCGTTTTGATAGGGGCTTCCTAGCGGACCTCGGTGACTCCTGGAAAAGGCCTTTAATGTCTTCTGATGCTCCTATGCTTCTCACCCTTGTAAGTTTCGGCCGCTCCCTAGAAATGCTTTTTTTCGGACTCTGTTTTCTGTTTCTGGTCAGCTTAGGTCACTAGCGTTGCAGGTCGCTCATTCAGAAGAGAAGCGACATCAGGAAATGCCACTGAGATTTGAAGGTCTGGTCACTATTCCATCCAGATGCAATGCACTTGAATGGGCCATTGACTAGAAACGCTGATATATGATTCCCTTTGTGGGTCAATTATTTCTCGAGCAAAAACAACGCGACATTAATGGGTTATTTGTGGCTTAATGTTTGAGAGCATGAAAAGGCAAGTGTGAATGATTGACAAAACTGTCAGGAATTCGACAGGAATATGTACAGCTGGGAAATCTTTATGTCACTCTTGAATGTAAGTTGGATAATGTCACCTTAGTACGTTATCCTGAGAGGCGTAAGTTTGATTCTTGGTCATGGTAGGAATACTTAATCATTTAGAATGCTCGCTGGGTGTAAATTATTGTTAAATTAAAGAGGAATCGATTTTATTGGGTTATTGTGGATTAAAATTCGAACACAGAGATGTGTATAGCAAGAATAAGAATGATTAAATAAAAAAAAATCCGACGTGACATTCCGAATTACACAGGAAAGTAATTTGGATCTGGAAGAATTCCATTTTTAGTCCGATTGACGATCCTGTTTTTTCTTTATCTCCTGACATTTCCTTCCCTCCGACAACCTTCATACAGTATTCAGCTGGTTTGTACAAGCTATTTGATTTTTTGTTGTGGAAGATTTTGAATATATGAAGAGAAAAACAATTCAACATTCTTTCAGAGACTGTAAAAGAGGTCCATCCTGTTTTAAGGTATTATCTTTTAAGGGAATGACTTTGGTAAAATCTATCACTTTAGAGACTCTTAGAAAGGTAAAGTACTGTTAAGTCTAGTTATTTGTTGTAGTTGCAGGAAGAGATGTAACTATTATTGTTATTTTCCAGTGTTTTTCTTCGTACTCATTGTTAAATGTAATGGTGGAACATGCCACTGCGGGCTGATACACGAAGTGTCTGTGCTCCTGAAGTTCTGTTGCTTTCATATAAAATGTATTGCTTCTCTCTAGCATGCTCCTCAGAGCATCACTATAGCGTTCACCCAATATGTGACCTCATAGAAGCTCAAGCTAAGCTAAGGTTGTGTATCACTGCTGGAACTTCTTCATGATTGCAGCTTTTTTGAGGGTGTGAAGGAATAACTTACACTTACGAAATATAACAGTAAAATTATTTTGTGAGAATTCATTTTGCAAAGGAAAGTATCAATCCCCTATTTTATCATCCCTACCAGCTGAGTTATGCAATGAAGAATATTCACATCCTTAAGTCATTCCTTGGAAATCTGACCCTTATCCAGACTTGTCTTACAAACCCTAGTCACTCAATTGATTTTACTGTCACCGCTGTTTGGCAGTATCTCCTGTGTAACCACGTTGACTTGTAGTGTCTTTCCATTCTTCTACATCTTAATAACTCTCCAAACATCTGCCACAGCTTCTTCCACCTCATTCTTAAACTTACATTAACCTTTTCCATTCTTGCGTCATTCAGCCCTACGTCTCTTCCGTTTTCCACATTCAGCTCAGCAACTCTCCAGACTGCTCATTCCATCAACTCAGGATTTCATTTTTTGGAAGTCTTTCCATTTGTATCATTGATTCTGAGAGCAATTTGTTCATTAAGCTTTCACTGCATTTATTTGCAAATAGAAGACCTTCTTATTCTTCCTATTGTCCTTGCCCATTTTCTTGTTTCTATTTTTATTACTAACCTTCTTTTTCTTTCTCACCTCTCTTGACTACATTATCCAGTCTTCTGTATACCTGTACATGATCTTCTCTTCTGTCATGCAGTTGCATCTCAGACAATGTCCGTGTTCCTAATAAAAATGTTCATTTCTTCATCTCAGCAATTACAGTTTTTATTCCCTCTTGCTACCTGCTATACCCCAAACACTCCCTGGTGTTCCTGTGATCCCATCGTGGAATATTAGAAACGCATTCTCCCCTTCCACCTCCGTGTCTCGAGCCTTGTCCCACTCTTCCTCTTTCTCCCCTGTACTGTTCTTTTGCCTTCTTATCAAACTCTCATTTGTTGACTACATTTACAGCCACGTTTCCACCCCTTCCTTTCTAACTTGAATTTATATTCATATTAACTCTTGCATCAACCAAATAATGATCCATTGGTCATCTCACCATTATATCCATAAATTTGCTTTTCCATCTGCTATATAACAACAGATCATCAAGCAAACTCTCTTTGTCATTATTTTCTCTCTCCAAGTATATAGTAATGAACATTCTTCTTTGAAAACCATGTTCAGTATTTCCAACTGTCAATCCAATTAAGCACATTTCCATGAAATTCTCCTGTTTCTTGAACTTTAAGACTTCCATATCAACCAACAACACCATGTCTTTCTGTCCTCTACCTTTGCATTCATATCACTTAGCACAATCACCCTTTCATATACTTCAGACACAACCAGTCCCAGACTCAGACATTAAAAAAGAATTGCTCTTTCTCTCTCATTTTCACAATTTCCACACGATACACATTCGTTGTTACAACTCCTGGCACATTAGATCATATCTTCACAATCCACAAACTATGTTAACTAATTTGCATTTCATTACCCATCCCCATAATGTTATGTAGGCTAAAAGTGCCATCATTTTCCAAGCTGTTCTTCTATCAGCTATCCGAGACACAATCATTCTTTATCCTTCTCGTTACTTAAGATACCCTGCCCTTTCATCTCCATTTTCTTAGTGCCAGAAAATCCAGTTTTCTCTCCTTAAAAAATCAGCTTTGATGTATTTTTCCTCTTCTGGACCACAAGCACACACGCTGGAAGCCAGAATTAGTATTTTATTCCTCCTTTGCTCAGTTTTGAAATATCACCTTTAGGTTTAGTCTTTTTTCAGCATCCCATAGGATTGAAAAGGAATTGTTACCAATGATCTCGGGGGAAGAGGCTCATCTGATCTGTAGGGAGCATTTCTTCCTCCCAGGGTGATCCACAATCCTTTAACAGACACTTTTCTGTTTTGGGGCACATTATATCTGTACCTCATACCATTGGTTTGTATGCACACATATATTTGTAAATATGTATACACACACACACACACACACACTTCAGCCTTGCTGGCATTGTTAATTATCAGTGTAAAATCAGTCCATATTTTAAGGGCACTAGTATATTCGTCATCTCTAATGCGGTTTAATTGTGTGTAGATCCAAGAGGTAGAAGTCCCAGTTCAGTTAATATCTCTGGGATATTGATGGAAGATAAGGCAAAGGTTGCTGAGGAAGTTGCAGTCGTTGCTGGGTTCTGTGACGTCAAGTGACATCGTACGGGTACTCGGGCAGTTCGGTGGGCTCACTTCAGTTCGAGAAGTCAATGGGCACCGAGTGTCAGTATTGTTTAGAAGTGGCGTTAGGCTTATAAATGATAATAATTTTAATTTAAATACAGTTTCGGGTCAGATAAATACGGAGATCTGTAATGTATGTATATATATATATATATATATATATATATATATATATATATATATATATATATATATATATATATATATATATATATATATATATATATATATATTTGATAAATGGATTGATGTATATGACTGTATTTGCATATAATTGGGGTTGTGCATGATTGCATGAACATGTAAGTAATGTGCAAGCGGTATAATTACACAATCAAGTATGCACACACACACACACACACACAATCATGTACAATCCCAATTGTATATGATTAAATATTATGTTTTTATTTACGTGTATATGCATGCATATGTATCCATGTATGTACGTATCTTAAGTGTGGTACTAATTGAAATACCAAGTAGAATGGCTTTTTAAAATGTTTTTCTTATCATTCAACAAAGAGAGAGAGAGAGAGAGAGAGAGAGAGAGAGAGAGAGAGAGAGAGAGAGAGAGAGAGAGAGAGAGAGAAACAATGATGTGGTATCGCTTTTAGTTTTACTGCATTATCTGTCTTTGTTTTGTAACAGTAATTTCATAAAATTATTAAAACGAAAATATGAAAAAAGAAATGCATCCATCCACGCCAGATATAGTGTAAGGTGGACTAACCTAACCTACACCCAGGCCCCCTCTCTCTCTCTCTCTCTCTCTCTCTCTCTCTCTCTCTCTCTCTCTCTCTCATATTACGAGTCCATTAACAAGGACCAAACGCGTGAAATGAGGTCATATGATCCTTAGTTAACATTCCAGCCGACGAGAGAACAAAACGAGCGATTCTTAATCTAGTTTTTCCTTCCCACTTCTGTGACGGCAATGCGGCCTGAATCGCCCACAGGTAATGCGGCCTGAATTGCCCACAGGCGATGCGGCCTGAATTGCCCACAGGCGATGCGGCCTGAATTGCCCGCAGGCAATGCGGCCTGAATTGCCCGCAGGCAATGCAGCCTGAATTGCCCGCAGGCGATGTGGCCTGAATTGCCCACAGGCAATGCGGCCTGAATTGCCCACAGGCCAGTGCCCGCAGGCAATACGGCCTGAATTGCCCACAGGCAAGTGCCCGCAAGCAATGCGGCCTGAATTGGCCGCAGGCAATGCGGCCTGAATTGCCCGCAGGCAGTGTGGCCTGAATTGCCCACAGGCAAAACCCACGAAGAGCGTTTTATGATCACAGGCGATGCGGCTCAAATTGCCCGCACAATGCAGCCTGACCCAGAAGTGGCCTGAACATGCCCAAGAGTTCGGCCTGAATTGCCCACATTTCCAGTCCCTTTTTTACGGCCTTTTCCCACAGAAATAATCCAGAATTGGCCTGAATTGGCAACAAGGCACAATGAATTGCCCGCAGGCAGTGTGGCCTGAATTGCCCACAGGCAAAACCCACGAAGAGCGTTTTATGATCCGAATCCGTGTCAAATATTACACGCTCACCCAGAAGTGCAGGAACATGCAAGAGTTCGTCTCTGTTTTATCATTTCCTCCCTTTTTTTACACTTTCTTTTCCGCTTGAAATAATCCAGAATTGGTGGTGGCAACAAGGTACAATAAGTCTCCCCTTCTCTGCGAAAGCTCACTTGGAGGTGCTGGAAATTTCTGTGCGAAATCGCATATGGTGAAAGGCTCATATTTGAAGAGTGGAAGAGTGTGCAAGAATGCATATATCCAGGAACTAACTAAACTTCACTCTCAACCCATAACATGCATACATATATATATATATATATATATATATATATATATATATATATATATATATATATATATATATATATATATATATATATATATATATATATATATATATATATATATATATATATATATATATATATATTCATGATGTTGCCTTTGTAATATGTATATCCTCCTATAATTTTGATATATTTACTTTTTTCATGTGTTATGTTTAATGATAATGATCATTGAAGTGTCATATTTAGTTTGGCATCAGATCTCAAAAGAACTTAATGATTACTTGATAGCGTAATTTAGAATTGTTAATACAGTTTTAATAGTAACGTAATTTAGAACGAATATCTTTCTTGGTAAAAGCGTAGTATGTGAACACGTGTGTGTGTCCACCAGGGCTTGTTTCATTTCAATTGTCATCAGTTAAGATAAGAGGGAACGCTTTGTTTTGGGTTAGCGATGACAAGTTTGCAAAACAAACGCCGATTCGTCCCATACGGGCTCAAGACGAGTGATTTCATGTTGTTGCATGTTCGAGTCACGTATGCCACTTGGAGAGAAAGAATACGTGTCCTGATCAATTACGTCATGTTTTGTAAGATTGCATTCAAAACGTTTTGCTGGGATGACGTAACTTCCTTCTAGAAGCTTCTTTAGTATCTCGCACCCAAAATGCTTTAATGACGTCACTTCCCTGCTTCTAGAAGCTTCTTTAGTATCTCGCACCCAAAATGCTTTAATGACATCACGTAATTGTTTCACTGTTACTGGAATCCTAAAATTTGTTTCATTCTGATTTCTGAGACCAGTCGATTTGGTTCCATCTCTCTCTCTCTCTCATTCCTAATTAGGAAGAGATTAACGTAATTTTTTGTGGTCACTTTTAACATTAACTTTTGAGATCTGAATTTAGCAAAGTTGTTTAGTTCAAACGGCGCCTGGTAAAAAAGTGTGTATTGTGTAACGCAGCTGCAGCAAGTGATTTACAGAGGTTTTCACAAGTTGTGTAAGGTAACGTGAAATTTTACTTATTGATACCATGGTATGATAAGTTAGGAAGTTGTGGTATGATAAGTTAGGAAATTTTGAACAAGTGAAATCATTATTGATAAATCTTATGTGTATTTTTGTGTGTTTTTCTATTTACAATTTCTTTATATTTTCACATTTTTTATGTTTGTGATGTAACATTTATTTACATAGCATTGTAAATATTTCTTGGTAATTTAACATTGCATACTTAATTTAACATTGCATACTTAATTTCATTTATTGAGATTTTCTTTTTAAATCTTGAGTAATTCTTGATAGTTTAAATTTTGCTTGATTAATTTAAATTCCTGATAAAGTTTTTGTGAGTTAGTTTTGTTTCATAATTTAATTCAAGAATTCATTGAGTTTTGTGTTATTTTTAACTAATAGAAAATTTTTCAGATTGTGAATTCTAATTAATTGTGAATTCTAGTTATAAACTTTGAATCTGAAAATAAATTTTTGTATTTAACATTTTTAGAAAAACAGTGTTTCATTTATTGATCACCAGTGAATAGGATTGATTGTGTGTGCATAAGGCAAAGTGATAAACATGTTTTGTTCTTTTAGTTTTGCTAAAGTGAATTAAGACCAGGGAAACAGTTAGAGTTTTTTTGATGGAGTGATGCCCTTTTACTCTAGAAGATTTCTAGTTTAATTTTTGATACCTCACACATATTCTGATGAACTTAGTTTGATTTTTCAAGTGATTGATAAATAAGTTTTTTCTTAAGGGATCACTGTTACCTTTAGAGTACTCAGTCGTAACAATTAATGTTATGAGAGTTCAGGTATCTGGCTGAAGTGAGGTATATTTTTGAATCTTGAGATTAGTTGTGTAATAACCAGGTACTTGATACGCATCGTGACATAATATTGTTTGGTGCCCAGAGACCCGTGGAACAAAACAAAATATCACTCTGGTTTATGGTTTATACTGGTGGTGTTAGGGATATATTTTGATAGGAGAGTGACCACATAGTTATTTTTTGCTTTGTATTGTGAATTATTTAGTTGAGTAACTTAGAGAAAATGGCTCTGTTCAATGTTCAGAGGTTTTTAGCAGCTCCTTCCATCCAAGAGTTATCTGAATCCAACCTGACTAAGGCACAGTGGATTGCTTTAGCAGTAGCATGTGGGGGTAATGTGTCTAGTGGTATGATTAAGGCACAAATCAAATATATTGCAATCCAAGCATTGATGGACTCTGGTAAAGTAGATGAAGAGTTAGGTGAGGTGCAAGAATTGTTGAATGCAGCTGAGGCAGAATTTACAGATAAACATGAGCAAAAGAAAGAGAAAAGTGATTCAGAAGCAGAGCTTAGACGTATAGAAGCAGAAGAAAATTTGATTAAGCTGAGGATACAGGCTGAAAGAGAGAAAATGCAAGCAGAAAGAGAAAGAGAAGATAGAGAGAAAAGAGAAAGAAAGGAAAGAGAAGAAGAAAAAGCAGCAGAAGAAGAAAGAGAAAGAGCAAGAGAAGAAAGAGAAAGAGCAAAGAAACAAGAAGATTATGAAAGAGAGATGAAATTGATAGAAGCCCGCTCCAAGTTACCTGTAACACCGTCTAAACCCTACTCAAGGTAATTCAGACTCTGTATTTGATGTAGTAAGAGTGCAGAAATTAATTCCAAAATTTACAGAAGAAGCTCCAGATGAGTTTTTTGATCACTTTGAAAAAGTGGCTTCAGGTATGGGATGGCCAGAGGATAAATGGTCGGTCTTGTTACAGAGTGTTCTCATTGGTAAAGGAAGAAGTGCCTATTTAGCCTTATCAGCTGATCAGTGTAAAGAGTACAAGGTACTCAAACATAATGTGCTACAAGTTTACCAGATGACCCCTGAATATTATAATGAAAGATTCAGATCTTTGAGAAAGGATGACAAGATAACTTTCTTGGATTATGCCTACAAAGTAAGAAGATGTTTTAAACGATGGTTGGAGGCTGCTAAAGTTAAATCTATGGACGAACTTGAGGAGTTAGTAGTCCTTGAACAATATCTTAGAGGAATTCCTGAACACATAAGAGCCTATTTAAGAGAGAGAGAGGTTAAAAAACTTGACAAAGCTGCTACACTGAGCGAAGATTTTAATATAATTTCTAGCAAAAGAAATTATAATGTCAAGTACCAGAACCAACAACGCACAGGTTTCAGATCTCATCCAAATTTCAGGAACATTACAACTGGAAATCCTTCTAGTGGCTATGCCAATACAAAGTCAGGTAACACCCTCAGCAATTAAATGTTAAATCCTCATCATCCAGTCAGTTTTCAAGACAGATACAGAAGACTAATGTTGTCTGCTACAAGTGTGGAAGAGTAGGACACTACAGTCGAGATTGTTATCAGACACAACAGCAGACCAAACCAGTTGGTCAAGTGGTTAAAGGTAACCAGGTGAAGCAAACTATGAAGAGCAGTGTGGGAACGACTGAGACTAAACAAGCAGAGTGTTTAGCAACCAGTGGAAATGTAACTTCAAACAGTGAGTGGCTGAACAGCTTGGAGGCTTTTAAGCCATATATCTATGAAGGTACGCTGACAACTCAAGGAGGAAGTGTGCAGGTATCAGTCAAGGTATTACGTGATACGGGGAGTAACCATAGTGTGGTAGTTCGTGGTGCTCACCCACAGTTGGAGAAGAATCTCACCGGAGATTCAGTTATTTTGAAGGGTATAGGAGAAGAGGTAACTCCTATATGCCGCTTGCATTTGTCCTGTGAATTGGTGACAGGAAATGTTGATTTTGCTGTAAAGGACTCACTAGCTGTTGAAGGTGTACATGTTTTGCTGGGTAATGAAGTTGGTGGTGTACCATTTGTTCCTTGTCCTATAGTGACAGACAAACCATTAAGGGTTAGTCCTATGGTTGATTTAGAGAAGAAAAACCCCCACCTGTTTCCAAGTTGTGTAACTACCAGGAGTATGAAGAGAACTATGTCTGCAAGTGAAAATACTGAGGATTTACCTGCACTAGAAGAATCAAGTGAAGGATCTTTAAGCTTAGAAGAACTGTTCCAGGAAAGTGAAGTTTCCCCTAGTGTTAGTAAAGAAGAGATTTCCCAAGAAGAAGAGGTTCCTGTTGTTATCGAAGAGACTCCGAGTAGTCAAAGTGTTCCTGAAGATAGTAATGAAACTACAGAAGCAGAGTTAGTAGATATGGAGAGTTCAGCCCTTGAAGTTGGTCAAGTGACAAGAGAGAAGCTAATGAAACTGCAGAAGAGGGATACAACGTTGGCTGATTTGTTCTTCAAAGTTGTTGATCAAGAAGAGATGCAACAAACCTCTACCTGTTATTATCTAAAGGAAGGATTGCTAATGAGGAAGCATCGACCTGCAGATATACCAGGAAATGCTGAATGGGGTGAATATCATCAAATTTTGATTCCATATCCATTAAGGAAACAAGTTGTAGCAGTAGCGCATGAGTCTGGACATATGGGAATCAGGAAGACTGTTGAGAAGGTTATGAAGTATTTTTTCTGGCCTGGACTTCACAAGGACGTTAGCAAATTTTGCAGAATGTGTCACACATGCCAGATAGCTGGAAAACCGAAAGAAACCATTCAGAAAGCACCCATAGAAGTTAGAGGAGAACCCTTTAGCAAGGTAATTATAGATGTGGTTGGGCCACTTCCGAAAACAAAGAAAGGAAATGAATATCTATTAACATTAATGTGTCCAGTGACTAGGTATCCTGAGGTGATTCCTGTAAGAAGTATAAGTGCAAAGGTAATTGCTGAGAAGTTGGTGGAGTTTTTCTCCAAGTTTGGAATACCAGAAATTGTGCAAAGTGATAGAGGAACGAACTTTACTTCAAAATTATTCCAGGATGTGATGAACTTGTTAGGAGTAAAACAACAGTTATCAACTGCTTATCATCCAGAGACTCAAGGAGCCTTGGAAAGGTTCCATCAGACATTGAAAAGTATGTTAACTAAGTATTGTAATGAATCAGGAAGAGAATGGGATGCTGGTTTACCTTTGATGTTATTTGAAGTTAGGGAATGCTTATCAAGAAAGCATGGGATGTTCACCAAATGAAATGATTTTTGGTCGAGACATTAGAGGTCCATTGAAGATTCTTGCAGAGAATTGGGAAGAAAATCAAGAGGAAATCCAAGGAGAATATGTGAAGAACTTGAGAAAAAGGTTAAGAGAAATTAGAAAATTCTCTTTAGAAAATTTGAAAATAAGTCAAGAGAAATTGAAAAGAAAATATGATACTAAGACTAAGCTAAGAAATTTTAGTATTGGACAGCAAGTTCTAGTGTTCTTACCAGTGAAAAGATTTCCCCTTACCAATAAGTTTCAAGGTCCTTATAGGATAATAGAGAAGTTAAGTGATCGAACTTATGTGATTGAAACACCAGGAAGAAGAAAACGACAGAGGAAGATACATGTGAATCTTTTGAAACCTTACTTCTCAGAGACTAAAACTGAAACAGTGTCAATAACACAGACAACTTCATCTACAGAGGACAATGACGGCTACGAATTGGGAGCTGAAAACAAGATGAACAATTCTTCAATATTAGAAAATTTGGAAGATAAACTAAAACATCTGAGTGTTGAGCAAAGTAGTGAATTAAGTGAAGTTATTCAAAGTTTCCCTGAAATTTTTACAGATGTACCTAGGTGTACCAATCTGACAAAGCCATGAGATAAAGATCAGAGAAGATGGAAAACCTTTTAAAATGAGAGCTTATCGCTTATCACCTTTTCATCGAGATGTTTTGAAGAAAGAAGTTGAATATTTATTGCAGCATGGATTAGCAGAACCGAGTTCAAGTCATTATAGTTCTCCTTGTGTGTTAGTGAAGAAACCAGATGGCTCATTTAGGATGTGTACTGATTATAGGAAACTGAATTCCATCAGTGTGGCTGACAATTATCCTTTGCCTCTTATTGATCAATTACTTGATAATATCGGGCAAGCCAAATTTGTTTCCAAGATAGACTTGTTGAAAGGATATTATCAAATTCCCTTAGATGAGAATGCTAAGTTGCTGTCAGCTTTCATTACTCCTTTTGGACTGTATCAATACACTGTTTTGCCGTTTGGTCTGATGAATGCACCTGCAACATTCCAGCGAGTGATGGATCAACTACTAGGATCAATAGAAGGAGTGGGTGTATACCTTGATGACATTGTGATTTATTCTAATACATGGGAAGAACATCTGAAGATATTAAGAAAAGTGTTCAAGAAACTACGGGAAGCAGGACTAACAATCAACTTACAAAAAAGTGAGTTTGGAAAGGCAACTGTACAGTATCTAGGATTTGAAGTTGGAAAAGGCCTTCTCACTCCTATTGATGCTAATGTAGAAGGTATCCGTAAGGCTACCCCTCCTGCTACGAGGAAACAGCTACAAAGATTTTTTGGGCATGGCTGGATTTTATCGCCAATTCTGTCCAAATTTCTCAGCCGTAGTAGCTCCCTTAACTGACTTAACCAGTCCTAAAAGAAAGTTTATTTGGACTCCAGAATGTCAAGAATCATTTGAGAAGGTTAAAGCCATATTAACTTCAAGACCAGTGCTTCAAGCTCCAGACTTCAATAAGAAGTTCGTTATACAAGTTGATGCATCCGACTGTGGAATTGGAGCTGTTCTACTTCAAGAAGATGACAACAAAATCTTCCATCCAGTATGTTTCATGTCTTCAAAGTTGAAAAAGCACCAGAAAACATACTCAACAATTGAAAAAGAAACATTAGCATTAATCACAGCATTGAAAAAGTTTGAAGTGTATGTGAACCGACCTAGGAATGAAGAAATTTTAGTGTTGTCGGATCACAACCCAATCTCGTTCATCAATAAGATGAAAAATAATAATATGAGACTGACCAGGTGGTCTTTATGCCTGCAACCATATAATGTAAGTGTTAAACACATTTCAGGAAAAGATAATGTCATAGCAGATTATTTATCCTGTTGTGAATCGTTGGATTCAAACCCGGGATAAGTAATCTTCTGGGGGGAGGAATTTCATGATGTTGCCTTGTAATATGTATATCCTCCTATAATTTTGACATATTTACTTTTTTCATGTGTTATGTTTAATGATAATGATCGTTGAAGTGTCATATTTAGTTTGGCATCAGATCTCAAAAGAACTTAATGATTACTTGATAGCGTAATTTAGAATTGTTAATACAGTTTTAATAGTAACGTAATTTAGAACGAATATCTTTCTTGGTAAAAGCGTAGTATGTGAACACGTGTGTGTGTCCACCAGGGCTTGTTTCATTTCAATTGTCATCAGTTAAGATAAGAGGGAACGCTTTGTTTTGGGTTAGCGATGACAAGTTTGCAAAACAAACGCCGATTCGTCCCATACGGGCTCAAGACGAGTGATTTCATGTTGTTGCATGTTCGAGTCACGTATGCCACTTGGAGAGAAAGAATACGTGTCCTGATCAATTACGTCATGTTTTGTAAGATTGCATTCAAAACGTTTTGCTGGGATGACGTAACTTCCTTCTAGAAGCTTCTTTAGTATCTCGCACCCAAAATGCTTTAATGACGTCACTTCCCTGCTTCTAGAAGCTTCTTTAGTATCTCGCACCCAAAATGCTTTAATGACATCACGTAATTGTTTCACTGTTACTGGAATCCTAAAATTTGATTCATTCTGATTTCTGAGACCAGTCGATTTGGTTCCATCTCTCTCTCTCTCTCTCATTCCTAATTAGGAAGAGATTAACGTAATTTTTTGTGGTCACTTTTAACATTAACTTTTGAGATCTGAATTTAGCAAAGTTGTTTAGTTCGTAACGGCGCCTGGTAAAAAAGTGTGTATTGTGTAACGCAGCTGCAGCAAGTGATTTACAGAGGTTTTCACAAGTTGTGTAAGGTAACGTGAAATTTTACTTATTGATACCATGGTATGATAAGTTAGGAAGTTGTGGTATGATAAGTTAGGAAATTTTGAACAAGTGAAATCATTATTGATAAATCTTATGTGTATTTTTGTGTGTTTTTCTATTTACAATTTCTTTATATTTTCACATTTTTTATGTTTGTGATGTAACATTTATTTACATAGCATTGTAAATATTTCTTGGTAATTTAACATTGCATACTTAATTTAACATTGCATACTTAATTTCATTTATTGAGATTTTCTTTTTAAATCTTGAGTAATTCTTGATAGTTTAAATTTTGCTTGATTAATTTAAATTCTGATAAAGTTTTTGTGAGTTAGTTTTGTTTCATAATTTAATTCAAGAATTCATTGAGTTTTGTGTTATTTTTAACTAATAAAAAATTTTTCAGATTGTGAATTCTAATTAATTGTGAATTCTAGTTATAAACTTTGAATCTGAAAATAAATTTTTGTATTTAACATTTTTAGAAAAACAGTGTTTCATTTATTGACCATCAGTGAATAGGATTGATTGTGTGTGCATAAGGCAAAAGTGATAAACATGTTTTGTTCTTTTAGTTTTGCTAAAGTGAATTAAGACCAGGGAAACAGTTAGAGTTTTTTGATGGAGTGATGCCCTTTTACTCTAGAAGATTTCTAGTTTAATTTTTGATACCTCACACATATTCTGATGAACTTAGTTTGATTTTTCAAGTGATTGATAAATAAGTTTTTTCTTAAGGGATCACTGTTACCTTTAGAGTACTCAGTCGTAACAATTAATGTTATGAGAGTTCAGGTATCTGGCTGAAGTGAGGTATATTTTTGAATCTTGAGATTAGTTGTGTAATAACCAGGTACTTGATACGCATCGTGACAATATATATATATATATATATATATATATATATATATATATATATATATATATATATATATATATATATATATATATATATATATATATATATATATATATATATATATATATATATATATGTATATATATATATATATATATATATATATATATATATATATATATATGTATACATACACATATATACATATACATATACATATACATATATATATATATATATATATATATATATATATATATATATATATATATATATATATATATTTGTCACATACACGCTTAACTTTTTATACCCGAAAATATTAAGCAAAATAAAAAAAGACTAAAATATCGAATCCACTATACCATGGGCTAACTTACACCCAAGAGGATTTGTAACTGATAAGCTCATCTTCCCCGGCTTGGAATCGGTAGATGCACGTATTATATTATAATTCCCCTTGGGTGTTTGCCATCCCAAGGTATAGTTAATTCGATATTAAATGATATTTGTGGTTTATTAGGGGATTTCACACATGCTTAGGAGGTGTTTGGGCATTAGAGGTTATGATGCTTGTTATTCCTGGACTTAATCCCTTTTGGGATTTCTTTTCTATGATTCGTATCTATTTTGACTTAAATGGGTCTCATCAACACATACCCTCTCTTGTAGTGAAGGGCATCATTAGTAGGTATGAGGTTATTTGAGTCCCGCCAGGAATATTTTAGATTCTTCAAATGTCCAGCTTCACTTCCACAGGTTAAATCTTGTAGGGGACGAGGTCCTTTGCCTTGGAAACAACAGGCGCAGTCTGCAACAACAGTAGGAAACATTGACCTTCGCCAGCTGCCAACTGCAGTCCATATGTAACTCTCAGGTGATAAACAGAAACCTTCTTCCATTTTCCCTGAGGAAGGACAAAAGAGGAACTTGCTGCTGGAGGAGTCTCTCATTTGACGGCGAATGGAGAAGAATCGAACAGAACTTCTCTATATTTCTTGAAAACAAAACGAAAAGTCACTTAACTGCGATGTCCCTTTTTCCCCCATACGGAAAATAGAATCCTTTAACATTCTCGTTGTTGTTGTTGTTGTTGTTGTTCTTCTTCTTCTTCTTCTTCTTCTTCTTCTTCTTCTTCTTCTTCTTCTTCTTCTTCTTCCGTGGACAGACTTATGAAAGGGACGGCGAGGTGGGAGTCATTACTTTCTTTTCCTTTTCTCTTCCTGAGATTTTATGGCCAAACTTTCACTGAACCCAATGAATATCTTAACTATTATAGAATTTCAATATTTTCGGGAAATTATTTTCTGATTTAGTGAGTGATATAGTCTTTCGTTGGGGAATTTAACGGCTTATTATCCAAAGCTCCCCCGCCCCCAGACAGTAGAGAGAGAGAGAGAGAGAGAGAGAGAGAGAGAGAGAGAGAGAGAGAGAGAGAGAGAGAGAGAGCAGATGCTTTCCATTAAACCATGTAATGAACAGGAGTAGGCCTAATCACAGACCATAGAGTGATGCTGTACTTTATTTATGGAAGTGATTCTTAAAAATTTTAAAAGGAACATAATATATCTGTTGCTGATTTTAATTTAAGCATTTGCAGTGGATATGAAATTTTCATATTTCAAGCACTAATGGCTAATAACAGGGACTGGAACGCACTATAAGCACATTCGTGGTGGAGTAACACTCGTCCATTCCTCTGGTTCTGCCGGACTACCCAACTATCCTATTTGTTCTTAGCTCAATAGTGTGTGTCTGTTTGGGTGTGTGGAATAGTACATATGTGTGAGGAACATTATATGTGTGTAAAACAGCAGGTGTTTGTTTGTGCATCTATATATTAATTTAAACAAAGAACAAATAAATTTCGGTTTACAAATACGAATATTATTGTAAAAGCTATTCATATAACAACAAATGTACACGGGAAACTAGAAAACTACTAGAGAGTGCTCACGGCTGGCAACAGAAATTATTTAGTTATGATCTCAAAAATTCCCTTATCACCCAAAGATAGCCAAAATGAAAGAATATACTGCACCTGCGTTGTAATCCTTTCACTCTGGCCCCCGTCCACAGACAGCATTTTGCTTGAGTCCGTCAGTAATGAAAACCAAAACCCTTATCGCCGTGTTCATCCGCTGTAGCTTAATCTAGACTCTAATTCATTCTATATCCTGCCCTACCCAAAACTTCATTGAGGGCACCATTACAGCATCGGTAAAACAAAAGACTTACTTTCGGATCTGTACCCTTACCAAGAGCCGTTACGAAAAGTAATGGCGTCATTTGGCCATAACAATCTTCCACGATAATTAGCTGAAATTCGCCCGGGTTGGATCTGTCTGTCTCAAGATCTGATGATCAAACGTTTTTTCCGTTCTGTCCACAAGCTTTAGAGGAAATCTGTGCACAGACAAACATACAGACGGCCAGTGACACAAGCAAACAAACACTGGGGAGCAGAAGTACCTCCCAGAGTCAACCGCTATCAAGGTTTAGGAGAGACTTCCCAGAAATCACATTTGCAAGGCACCGTATGTTAAAATAGGGTCATGATTCGGCGCCTTACAGAGCCCCAAATCCTTTTATTTATGGTCGCCACCATCCTGGCTTCCTCCTTTGAGAGGATGTTTATGTATCGGAGCCATAAAATCCTGGAAGGTGACCCGCACTCCTTATCTCACATCCTCAGCCTTCCTTGGACGCTGAGGCTTAGTCCCGAAAACATGGAGCTGCCGATCGGCTCTTGCTCCAAAGTGTCGTGGACAGAAGACACCGGAGGTTGTTAGAAATGCGGCTGTTTATGTCCTTGGTGCTGTAGATAAGGAAGCTTCCAATAACAGTGATTTGTTTCATTTTAGTGCAGTTTTTTAAGGTGTCCGGTAATTTCGTGATAATTTCTTTGCATCAATTTCATCACATGGTAATTACATATTAGACATTTTCATTGCAATGTAATTACGTTGCAATACATTACATCGTCATTAATTTCATCGCTTGTTTTTTCAACGCAGCGGAAAACCATCACACAATGATATGTATTCTGAAAAAAATGTAGAGATTCAAAGGTAAGCTAAAAAATAGCAAAACTTATCTATGGACAATTCCCCTTAGATAGTATAGTCCAGTAGTTCACCATTTTCGAGGTCATTGGCGAGGGATATCTACTTACTGGGTATCATTTGCCCATAAAAGACAAGTTATGGACAATTCCCCTTATACAGTCCAGTGGTTCACTATTTTCGAAGCCATTGGCGAGAGAAATCTACTTACTGGGTATCAATTGCCTATAAAAGACAAGTTATGGACATTTCCCCTTATATAGTCCAGTAGTTCGCGATTTTCTAATTACTAAACCATTCGAATTCACCTGCTTCTTTGCTCAAGTCCTACCTACAAAATTTTCTGTAGAAGAAATTATTTCTTACAGTTTTCGGCTTTTATTTATAATTTTTCTTAAAAAGAACATACTCGCAAGCCTTCAAAATGACTCTTCAATATGTCCTAAGCATAAGAAAACAGAAAAAGCTCATTGATAATGGTAATCTATTTGTGAAAGAGAGAACAAGTGGAGAAAATACTATTTGGATTTCATGTGATCAATTTTATACAACAAAGTGCCACGGAAGAGTTCATGCAAATGGAGAATCCTTTACAGAACGATTTGGAGAACACAAGCATGCAGGCAGTGATGCTCGTGTTAAAGCTACTACTGGACTGCAGAGTGATGAATGCCACGAAAGAAAAAGCCATTTCGACTCGGGAAATAACGCATTGCATCACAACCCAGGCATACGATGGGGTCTCCCAAGCAGTTGCTGGTCAGCTGCCAACCCTCCAATACTGAAAAAGGAGCACTCGAAATGTTAGAAACGTATCAGCATAGGCCCCTTCAAATCCAGTATGTTTCCTCCAGTTAAACATACCTTCTGACTACAAGGTAACACAAGCAAATCAATTTTTTCTTCTGTTCGACAGTGATGATGGGCCAGACCGAGTTATTCAATTTTTGACTTAAAGAAGTCTACAGTTATTATTATCCAGTGCCAACAGTTGGTATGCAGATGGGACTTTCAGACCAGTACCCCCTTTATTCAAGCAGCTGTGCACAATACATGGTATCATGAATGGTGATGTTTTGCCTCTTGTTTATGTTTTAATGACCGAACAAACTGAAGAGAGTTACAAGAAGCTTTTGTCAGAACTAAAAGCCTTAGAGCCAACCTTATCACCAAATACAATAATGACAGATTTTGAACGCGCAGCAATTAATGCTTTCAGAGCAGTTTTTTCCTAACTCAGTTCAAAAAGGTTGTTTTTTTAATTCTTCCAAATGTTTATTTCCATCCATTCAATCAATTGATCTACAGCAGTTAAGGGAAACTGATGCAGAATTTGCATTCAAAATGCGTATGATTGCAGCAATTGCATTTGTGCCGGTCTTGGATGGAAAGCAAAGTGTTTGTCTTGAACTGAAAAATCCTGTTTTAACAGTTTCAATAGCTGACGTATCTTTAAAAAACGATTCACTGTAATTTCATCATTTGAACATTTAGTCGATAATAATGATTATCCTGAAGATGTCCAGCCTGTCTCAGGTGACGTAGAGGATACGCTCAGTGCGTCGGCCTCCTCGATTAGATCGTGTTTCTGGAATTGTTCTGACGCTGCCAAGCATTAATAAGGTGCCTCTCACACTAACAATTCTTGTGAAGGCTGGTATCGGTCGTTCAGCGAGTCGACTGGCGCATCTCATCCTACGATCTGGAAGTTTTTAGACATTTTGAAGAAAGGACAATCAAGAATTGAAGCAATAATGCAACAGTATACCGCTGGCTCAGACATTCCTCGTCGTAAAAAAAAAAAATTATATAAGGATAGTACCGTAAAATCCAACGCATGGTCAATGAATTCGAAAATTGAGAACTACTGGACCATCGAATGGGAATTGCCCATAATTTGTCTTTTTTGAGCATTGATAAAATCCGTTTACATGTCTTTTTTTAGGATAAATTTTGTTTTATTTTAGTTTACCTTTGAATTTCTTTAAATATTGTTGCGTAATAACATGTATTAGTTTGTATCATTAGATGAATAATTTTTTTTAGTGAATATCACTGTTTTGTACCTTTTTATATCTTAAGGTGTGATGTTTTTCCTTTGAATATCTTTACATTTTTTTTCAGAATAAATACTGTTCTGTGATGTTTTTACCTTGCGATGGAAAAACAAGCGATGAAATTACTGCAACGTCATTCCATTGCAATGAAAATGTCTAATATGTAATTACCATGCGTTGAAATTACTGCAATGAAATTACCACGATGAAATTACTGCGATGAAATTACAGTGAATCGTTTTTTAAGAGGTTAAAGTAAGGAAAGACACCAGTGGTCGATGGGGTTACAAATGAGGCGCTGCAGTGTAGTGGTGACGGTTTAATTGAGACTGAGCTGCTGACCAGTGCTTGTAAGGTATTTCCAGACGAGGGACAAAAAAAGTTTAGTATATATTAGTTTAACCAGACCACTGAGCTGGTTAACAGCTCTCCTAGGGCTGGCCCGAAGGATTAGATTTATTTTTACGTGGCTAAGAACCAACTTGGTTACGTAGCAATGGGACCTACAGCTTATTGTGGAATCCGAACCACATTATGGCGAGAAATGAATTTCAATCACCAGAAGTAAATTCCTCTAATTCTTCATTGGTGGCTCGGACAGACGAGGGACAGATTCCAAAAGATGGATGAGAAGATTAATTGAACAATTAAGGAAAGGTGATAATGGTAGAGGCAACTGTAAGAAGGATTCATGAAAACGCGATAACTTTGGAAATTAGGGTAATGTTGTTCGATATCGTAAAGAAAAGAAAAATTGCGTTATACCAAGAAACTGCCGAAACCAATGCATTATGAAGTCCATCAGGTATTGCACACTCCCTTCCCCCTTATTGGCCAATTCAGAAAGGATAAAGTATAAGAATGTACTACAGGAATAAAAGAACAATAAATTCCACTGGTGAAAAGAAAAAATAAACAAAGGATCAGTTGTTGTTATTATTATCATGCACATTCGACGCGCGCGTGAGAGAGAGAGAGAGAGAGAGTGGCGCGCTCACAAATGCACAGTCATGGCAGTAAGTATTACGTTGTCCCTTCCCTCTCAAAAGAACACAGACAATTATTACACTACTACAGGTATGAAAAATGACAGTGGGCAGGAAAAGCAGATAATGAAAAGCAAATACCGAAATAGCTCCAAAACCAATAAAGTTCCATCATGAAGCGCCTTCCAAAAACAAGCCTGGCTGACAGGGAGACTGGTCATATTTCGTCTCGTTTTTATTCATGTTGATCCTTCGTCTTTGTGTTACACAATTTGTTACTTTTTCATGATAGCTGGAGTTACTTACTCTTGAATGAACTTGAACATCGTTTTACATCTTATTTAAAAAAAAAGTATCTTCTAATAACCATACTTAAATAAATTATCTTCTAATATGATATCTAATTTATATGCATATGATTTTTATTAGTCTCCATTATCGGTCAACTTTTGTATTGCTCTGAAAGATCGGGAAATATAATTTTTCCCTTTTTATCAAGTAACTAATGCGAAAAACGGTTATTATTTGGCAGAGGTTTCTAATATGCTCACCACACCTACGAATACAAGAAATACTTGGAATTTTATCAATTTGTCCTGGGATCTGTATGATTATTATTGTATTTAACAATCGTCTATCCTAGTTTCATCAAGGATTCTTTTTCTGGATCATCCTTTGGAGTGACTGAAGGTCCTGTTTGTCTGACGAATTTCAACTTTGGGAGCGATATTTGAGGTTCGTCTTATTTCTTTGAGTCCTGAATTGTATTCGTCCTTTGCAAAGTCGGACGAGGTTTTAGAGATATTTTATTTTCTGTTTACTTTTTTGCTAATGGGAGAATAATTTATTATGCTATGAACTGGCAACAGTATGAAGAGTTGAGGATGCCGATGGTAAATTAAATTTAAAGTTGCGTATTTTATGTATTATCAGAATCAGTTTCTCCTTCACGCGTTATCGACCTTTCATCTGTTCGTATCCCATAACAATATATAACAAGTAAAAAATGAGACGAAGTTTCATCGGCGCAGTTGAATTTGCTGTACAGCCGCTACAGCGTATAATCAAGGCCACCGAAAATAGATCGATCTTTCGGTGGTCTCGGTACAATGCTGTATGAGCCGCGGCCCATGAAACTTTAACCACGGCTGGGTGGTGGCCTATCCTATGTCGTTGCCAGAAGCACCATTATGGCTAACTTTAACCTTAAATAAAATACAAACTACAGGGGTTAGAGGGCTGCAATTTGGTATGTTTGATGATCGAAGGGTGGATGATCAACATACCAATTTGCAGCCCTCTAGCCACAGTAGTTTTTAAGATCTGAGGGTGGACAGAAAAAAGTGCGGACGGATAGACAAAGCCGGCACAATAGTTCAATTTTACAGGAAACTAAAAAGTAGGAAACACAACTGGTGCTAACAGTTGTCACCTTTTTCAGCGCAGATTTGGTGAAAAGAGGCAACGTGACATTCCAGAAGATAAACAGCAGCGGGAAAACAACCAGTAGACTTGAAATATTTCCTGGAAAAGAAGCCAAAACAACAGATTAGTCTGCAATGGTGGAAAGTGGTCTATTTATAATAGAAAAATATTCCAGAATTTGAAAGATACATGCATGGATGTCGGCTGGATCAAATTATTACAGAGGAATATTTGCCTAAACTCATATTCTGAAAGGATACAGATGTTAGCTAGGCTACAAGAAATTCATAGATGTGACAGGGATCTGCAGTGTACAGCCACCAGGTATGAACGACACATTCATTGCAGGCCATTGCAAAACAAGGTTGCAGCCTTGTCTATGCGAAAGTTACAGTGTATTTTGAAAGCCAAATGTGTCGCATTGTATTTTATACAGTCTGATACATTTGAGCCACATAAGCGCAGTTCGGTGATGTTTTGCTTACACATCGCAAACAGGTTGAAAACAAGTCAGCGACTGTAAGTTGAGAACAAATCTTTGGCAAATGCTGGATAATCATATGAAGCACTGATCAGGACCACCAGTAAGTCGCTCACTTGTATTCAACTTGTTTGTGGTATGTATGCGAGAAG
>NC_089766.1:38109587-38182087 GCF_040412425.1 Macrobrachium rosenbergii
TTTCTACTTTGGATTCTCATTATTTCTGGCCATCTTTTCCTTGAATTTCCATTATTAACATTAGTTTTTCCAGGAAAGACTTTCTCGTTTTTTATATTACAGGCAATTCATTTATTTTTTTGAACAGGAATAATTTAAATATTCTTTTTCCGTCGAGGGGACACGCGTCCCTGCTTTCTTTTCTTCCTTCCTTCGAAATTGGATTTCTTTTGCACCAATATAAACGTTTCCATTATATTGAAATCAATAATAATAATAATAATAATAATATGTAATTGGAAAAGGAGACGACTTCAATTGAAATTTGCGTAGGTTCCTCTTATTATATACATAGATTCACAGACGAATCATTTACAAAATACCGATACTGATAACAAAAAGGACACTTTGAAAACGAGACCAGAAGCTGTCGCAAGCAAAGAGCAGCATTTTGTAAACTGTTCGAAGGTGAAAGCGTCTAATGTTTGTGTGTTTACAACAACAAGAAGTAAAACAGACACAAATTTCTTAATGGGCCCTTTTTTCTTATTATGAATGGGGCGTGAATGTTCGTCGATTTTTTCAACAATAATAATAATAATAATAATAATAATAATAATAATAATAATAATAATAATAATAATTTGCAAAAGACTGGATTCAGGACTAGATTCAATGCAGGCCTGCGGTACCAAATTAACATTTATCAAAGATCCTGTTAAAATCATGAGCCAGGGAATGTTGTTTCCTTCAGAAATCCGTCTATTCGAGCAGGAGGGAATTGTGGGAAAATCGCTCAAGGAAGAAACCTCAATAAATCATTGTTCCGTTATACTCAAGAACCAACACCATTTTCTACTGGACTTACAACCAGACAACTATATATATATTACTTGTACGACCGAGGCCACGTGGACTCTTGCAACTCCTCTCACACAGATGTTGGAAACTGCATTCTGATGCTCGATATGTATTTACTGTCTCAAATATTTATTTTTACATTCAAATTTCATTCTATTTTTGAAATCGAAGAGTTGATTTCATGCCTCGTCTATAAAATTTTACTCCGACACACGCAGAGATATGCTTGATATGACACGTAAAACTGAAAACTCACTAAGAAAAGCTGATCCACAAAGAGATGTTAGGAGAATGCAAACAAGACGGAGAAACGGTGATTTCCTGCTGTGGAAAGGAAGCCCCTTTCATTCTCATATGAAAATCGTCTGTAAAGTCGAGCACTGGGGCACCAGCCATTCAGCGCTTAAGACAGTCAAAAGGAGGAGTCACAATGGTTGGACATCGAGACAGAAGAGAAGAAGCAGCAATGGAGGTAAAATAAAATGCTAGAAAAGTGGGCGCAGCTAGGGGCCGAAGGGACGCTGCCAGCAACCTTTATTAATGCCTACAGTGCACCATGTTAGGTTCACTGGCGGCACTACCCTCTTGCAGGGGTTCACTTCCATTCGGTCCCTCAGATTCTATTGCGGTTCGAGGTGTGTCTTACAGCTGGGTTCTGGAAGCCTTAACACTTAGCAGGAAAATAAAAAGTTTACACCGCAAATTCAAGCGCTAGTGTGAAAATTACCTTAGTATCGACAATGACTGTTGATGATATTGAGGTTGTCATAAGTTTCATATATAAGCACATAGGAGTTAATGTGGTAAAGCCTTTAGGGAAGAACTTGTACTGGCAGTCTTCTGAACGGGGAAATGTGCTTTCATGGGTGGCAAGTGTCCATAGATGCTATAAGCCATGGTCTCTTTCCTAGACCATGCTATAAGCACACCAAGGTCAATGCTCGTTAAAATTAAGAAACCTCCTAAGGAATCAATTGTCACCTTCCAGGTGACAAGCGGGATGAATCAGAGACTAAATCTCGGGCTATAAGACAAGGCTCTTTCTGGAGCCGTCATTACTTCTAACCTAAATCTAGTCAGTTGTTTCTCTTAACAGTGGAGAGCTTTTTGAACGGTCCAGGCTGCTGCTGCTACACCAGGCACTGTGTAGTGAGGAGTTGGCAGCTGCCGAAGAAAAGGAAAGGGTTGGAGAGAAAGAGTGGTGAGAGTGAGCACGTGAGACAAGGGAGCAGCATAAAGGAAGAACACAGTGGCTTTCCACTGCCTCATTTAGGACTGCCATGTACAGTAAGTTGGTCAAGCGGCACGAATTGTTCACACAATAAATTTAGTTTCAAACTCATTTGCGTGTCATTTGTATGGATTTTTGGGACGCTTCTTCCCCATATTATGATCATTCACTTCAAAACCCAGTGATTTTTCTTCTCATTTTCAGTTCATTTGTCGTTTTAAAATTTTAGATACTACAGTGAAGAGGCACTGATCTTCTGAAAAAAAAATCGGTTTGTAGACGGAAGGAAGGGTAATTCTCAAGGATAACTCAAGAAACATAATTTTGGTAGCAGAATCCTTCAGAATGATAAACAGAATGGCAGCAATCCGCATATCAATTAATTTCATCTGCCCTCCGATTGATATAAGCTCAATTAACGTTGTTAATAATTAGTCACTCTGTTGAAGTGATATTACAACTCAGGGATTAAAATCTAGTGTTAGTAACCAACTAGAGAAAAGTCGTGGTGATCAAACTCATTATTTTGTGAAACTGTAGTTTGTAGCTGCCGTCGTGTTCTTGGTCTTCTTATAGTATAGACTTTTTGCAGGAGTTAGGTGAAAATTTATGGGTAATAAGCAATAAGAAACTTTTAGCACCATACGTAGATGGTACAAAGCCTGTATCATTCTTCCATTAATGGGTGGGGATAAATTTAATGCTTTAAATACCGATTTGGTATTGCATGCAGGAGAGTAAGTTTAGTTGTTAATTAGAAAAATCCAGTTACGAACATTTTGAATTAAAATAAAAATGAGATAATTGTCGAGGATGTGCAAACATAGTGCGAAGGAGAAAGTTCAGTAAAAAAGAAAAAAAACTTCGAAAATGGTCATAGTTCACAAGCAAGCCTCAACCATGAACTTACAACCGTGGGGGCGATTGATGGCATAATACTACAAAGGAATGACGAAGTTGCTCTTTGGAAACTAAGGGCTAAGCACAAGGAGAATATTTCTAAGGCTCAGAACAAACACCAGTTTCGATTACAGTAAGTTCTTATCAAGAACCTTAGCCACTCCTTAATATGACTGAGGAAGTTGATATATAAACCGCATTTATTCATCAGTTGCAGATATTCCAAAGTTGAGAAACAAAGCGACTATTTCCTAATACATATTTTACCTACAAGATGTAAAAGGCCCTAATAATGTTTCCGTGTAACTAATTTTTAATAAAATATATCTATTCATACTTAACGCTTTTTACAATGTGACAGTCAAGACAACATTATTATAAAGAAGTGACTCCTGATACTATGCAAAAAGGTTATTTATGGTTTAAAATGCTAAAACGATGATAACCAATATCTTTCAAAATCTTAATAAGAAAAGGACTTTCACACAAAACAGAATAATATCACATGTGAAATATGAGTTTCTTTCCAGGAACAGGCTTAAAACATCTGACAGTACGCAAGAAAACTACAGATAAATTGCTACTCTCTCTCTCTCTCTCTCTCTCTCTCTCTCTCTCTCTCTCTCTCTCTCTCTCTCTCTCTCTCTCTCTCTCTCACCGGTCACGTCATTTAAACTTTAATCGCCAGAGAAATTCCGATTTTATATCGCAAGCAAAATATCCAGACTGAATTCTAATAGGAACTGAAATGGAAGCACCCACTTCCATGTCTCAATTTAAGTGCCCACCAAATCCTGTACTGAGCTTCTTAACAGTTTTCCCTTAGGCGCTGGAAGCAGATTATTTACAAAGCGGAACTCGGTTACCTACGACTCGGCTTACGGAAGCAGAAGTCGCCAAATGCTTTATTTTCATTCATGCAGAAAGTCCAGGATGGTTGGGTGAAAGTTTAGATAAACCGGCAGGGGTCCGTGCCCTAGCGAAGAGGTGTTGAAGGAATAGAAGGCCTGGTGAGATCGTCTGAATTCTGACCCACCAACGAGGTGAGATTCCCGGAGGAAATTTCATTGCAAAATATTTGATGCATAGATGGTAGTTTTGTAGGACCTTGCTCTGAACTGCTTGATTGCTATACAAAATTATGTTTGACTCTCACAGAGGAACGAAATCAGAGAATTATGAAAGGCAGCATTTCCGCTACAACTTTCATCTTACATTTTCATAGAATAAAATGAGCCATAATTTACTATCTAAATGGCATTTCTCTTAATTAGTCATTCAAGTAGATAAGATTAAACATATGCAGGATATTTATATGATGAAAAAATGATTGACTGGTTTATGAAATGTAAGCAGTCAAGAACTGGGGCACTTTCGGCCATTCGACACTTAGGACAATCAAAAAAGTTTTGATGTATTAAGAAATAAAAATAGGAAAGAAATGGATGGATATGCTTCCAAAGTTCAATGCCCCGTAGGAGGGTAGTGCCGTCAGTGCACCTCATGTGGTACACTGTAAGCATTTCTTAAGGTTCTTAGCAGCGTGCTTTCTGCTCCTAGCTATAACCCCTTTCGTTCCTTTTACTGTACCTCCTTTCATATTCGCTTTCTTCCATCTTATTTTCCACCCTCTCCTAACAATTGATTCACAGTGCAGCTGCGATGTTTTTCCTCCTGTTACACCTTTCAAACCTTTTACTGTCAATTTACGTTTCAGCGCTAAATGACCTCATTAGGGCCTAAATTCTATATTCAATTCAATTCAGAGTCCAATGTAAGGTAGATTATCAGCATATTCTTACTCAACGGAAGTTTCCTTTGCATGGCTCTCCACAACAAGAGTTAGGTCAATTTTGAACTCCGTGCAGAATTACCCAAGACTTCTCGAGTAAGTTTTTGCACAAGTGAAGACGATTGCAGTAATCAGAGAAGATCTGTTACGATATTCAATGCTTGGGTAAACTGTTTGATTAATCGCTGAGTAATTAGACGCTTAAGGAAGTGATTTCTCGGCATGATTTTTACAGATTAAAGAGGATGCTCTCTCTTGCTTTAAGCTGCACTTATTATAGAAGCGGTTTCCATTTCCCGACGTCTAGAAAAACACTCTGATTTATTTCGTAATAAGTTTAATGAGAAACACTGTCTTCTTTCTGGTTTCGAAACTTGCATAGCTATCTCTTTTTCATTTATTTAATCACCTATCTAGAACTGCATAACATAGCCCCGTAATCATTGTTCGCTCCATGGTTACATATTCTTTACTAACATGTATATCCTTGTGTCCACAACTACGGAGCTTTTCGTTTTCACTATTTTACGCATGGAAATTGCAATAAATATCTTTATATTGCACTCTTCAACTCTTGTCCTGTCCTCCTTCGATGTCTTTGCAAGTCTTCGTTGATCATTGGCTGGCACCAGCTTTCGAGGCCCAGATAAATAATCGCTGATTAATAACTTTCTTTCAACAAAGAAAAGGTTTCGTTGTTTTTCCAGAACTAGTGATAACATTGATTTTCCCCTAAGATAGGTTGAATTCTAAAATATAATTATAATTCCTCCGTCTGGGAAGAAGAATGTAGGGGAAGCGCAAGTTTCTTGTGTCTCCAGCTGCTCCAGGAGGCACAGGCGACACCTCTGATCATTTTGCTAACGAGTTTGTAACAGAGATAATGAAAGCTTCACGAGATTCTTTGCGCCATTTATAAGTACATTCTTTTCCAAATCTCTCTAATTCTGATGCCAGCCTCCTTTTCTTCCTCATATAATTCCGTACACTTTAAAACATATTTTTAAATTCTCAGTAGAGTTTAATTATGTGTTTTTAAATTGTTGTGAAGAGAAATTCTTACAACCACGTGTTCTATGTCTTGACATCTAAATTCAACCACACAACTGGCCCCTCATTAATGCAGGTTTTCTGTAGGCACAATATATCAATTCCTTCACAGAAAACAGCAGAAGCTGTGAACTGCTGAGTAACTCTTCTTTTCCGTACTGGTAAAAAACCGTGCGGGTGACATTATTTTAATGTCAGGACAGTTTAATCTGCTGCTTCCTTTCCACAAGTTAGAAAGAATTAGGAAACTCATCTGGTGTCCTGTTCCAACTGTTTAGGTTTCATAGAATCTCTTCAAGTGTTTCATGAAAAAGCATTTGGTGTGATAAGTGAGACGAATTAGATATCGGGGAAGGGAACATCAACAGAGACTCAAAGGGGTTGGTTTAAATTTTCCCAGTTACTTAATTATAGAAAATTAGAGAATTTAACCCATCATATCCCAAGTTTTTTTTTTTTTGCAAAATTTTTTGTAAAAATTGGCTTTAATAGAGGCCAAATAGGACCCCCAAACCATATTTATATATTTTTATTAAGCATTAAACGTGATATAAGCTTAGAGAATTTATTATCATAAGTTTTATTTTTAATTACAAGTTTTTGTAAAATTGGCTTTAATAGAGGCCAAATGAGACCCCAAACCATGTTATATGTTTTGATTAAACATTAGCGTGATATAAGCTGTCCTCATATGAGACACTGGGATGATAAGTAACTTGACTTATGGCTTTGTCCTCATGTAGAGACTGGGAGAATGGTAGTAACTAGGAATGATTATAAGAAATGGTTACAATAAGATATTGAACATTATTGTCAATATAACATTTTCCAAAATAGCAGTAAATCATTCAGAGCCATGTTACAGACCAATCCATAAATCATGTGAATTTCTATTAAAAAAAAAATCAGATTTCTCTTTCGAAAATAAATCAATGAATGAAATCATCTGAAACCACCAAAAATTTTCTTTCCAAGTAATCATATATCTTGTTTGGAAAATTGCGAAACAATGAACTAAATAAATGAGATTATTTAGAGTAAACAAAAGATCTCTTTTCAAATAAATTCAGATTTCGCCATTGGAAAACCGTAAAGATAGTGGGCAAAATGAATGAAATTACCTAGGGAAACTACTTCACATTATAATTTGTAAGTTCTTATGACTTCTGATAATATGGAGCGAAGCATTTCACACACATAGTTACTTCACATTTAGCACAATATGTTTCTGAGCTTTTGACTTGCAAGACTTGTTTTGGCACCTACGCTGCAACAATCTTTTTTTTTTTTTTTTTTTGTTATATGGCCTTTGCCACCATATCTCACATCGGGGATTTTTGTACGGGATACCAAAGGTTTACGAGGTCGTCCTGTTGATAATGCAAATCAATATCTTCCTGCTCATTCACCATCCGATAAACAATCCATGCATCCTCAAGAGCCATATCTAGCATGCAGAGTAAATAAAGGCCAGTACCATTTTTGCCTCTTATTGACTGGAATATTTTGCAACTAGCCAATCATGGTGGTCCACCCCACCCATATTTTTGTTATAGTTATTGATGGCATTTGGTTGAGGGACGCCTTCCTTGGTCTTAGAATCCTTTACCCACCGTTGGACTTTAGCAAGTCGTTCAACTGAATCAAAATTTGTTCCCACTGTCACACATTTGTTATCAAACCACTTGACTATGAGTATTTCCTCATTCGTGTCGAATCTGTAATCATATGACCCTCTTTTTCCCTTTTTCATGTCTTTGTCCGTCTTCAGTGGAGAATTTTCAAGCGGTTTCCATCTCATGGCACCTGTGGCCTGAAATCCTAATTTCTTAGGTGCACTAGTAAGTCGTAACAGTAAAATAGTTGTCAAAACTACAGATTGAGACTGTGAATTCTCAACACCTCTTAGCATTTAATAAAAACTACCTTTGAACCAACGAAAGATCTTGGTCTTCTGCAGAAGCATTCGCTTCCCACAATATAGGTAAAAATTGTAACAATGTCTGATGCTGCAAAGAGCCCAAAGTTTGTATCCGAATCTAATTGGTTTTCCATGCATAAATTGTTTCAGGGAATGGTGTCCATAATACTTAACCATCATTTCATCTATGGCAATACATTCTTTGAATAAACCAAATTGCATAAATGAGTTTTGAAGCATAGAAATGAGGTTTCTTACATTGAATCCTTTGTCATGTTTATTCTCATTAGCTTAGGCATTATACCAGAAATGGAGGAAACTTTTTACATTTTGATAAGAATTCCTCGACATAGCTGCTTTGACAATAGGTACATCAAGATATTCGTCATTTTGACCAAAATGTCTCTCTGAAAGGTAATTTATGATAACCCGGACAGAAGTAAAATACCAAAAAAAGACTTGATCCTCTTTCAACACTGAGGATGACGTTACCTTTATTTTTGGTAACAGTAGCGCATAAAAAAAAAGGACACTTTCTTTGATGATATGATCGGATATGTCTGGGGACAAGATAGTTTCAAATATTTCAAGTGTAAGCTTGCTCATATTTCCTTCATTTTCTTCAGAATTGTTTTCATACGTCTTTTCTCTTGGTTTCTTCTTACTGTACTCTGGAACTTTATACTTCAGGATGGTTCAGAATCTGGGAATCTTCTCTTCTTTGTTTTAGATTTCCTCATAACTTTGTCATCACAATGAGCCATGTCGAGATGGCGAACCTGTTGAACTGCCTTGGAATCATTGTTTAGGCATGGCGAAACTCTTCCTGGCTTCCCGGAGCTGCAAGAAATTTTGGTGGAATCTTGCATGTAGCAACTCCAAAGTCCCTGGGACATCTTGGACAGTTGCTTCACCGCTAGTATCATCAGATGCTTCATCCTCATCAGTTAATTCATTAACATCAGGAGGAATAATCACAATATCTCCACTTTCAATTTATTCTTCATCATGTTCAAAAAGTTCTTGTAATATCTCATCTACAGGATCAAGCAGGTTCCGACATGATCTTACTCCTTCATCTCAGTGTCCTCATATGAGGACACTCACTTTCGCATGATTTAACAACATTATATAATGTTCATAGTATTCATATACCAATTATATAGAACATTGTCCTTCAAATATTATATATAAGTTATAATATTGAGTTAAAGAATTCCATTTTCAAAGGAATATATTGCCATGAAATATTATCTGAAAGGTAGATTTCATAAAAATCTTTTTAGTTAATAAAATTTCTTTGGGCGCCTGTGGCGCCTTGAAAAAAATAACAATGGTAGGTTAGGATTTAAAGTGTCCAAAACAGGATTAGAAATCAGATTAAGGGTAACAGAATAGGAGAAAAAAATATTTTCTTAACCGTCCTCAAAATAGGACACTGGGAGCTAATGGGATAGTGTATACAAAGATAAAAATTTCAACAGGTTCTGCTACAGATGATTCCAAGTTATTTCTGTAATTTTTGGTTTAAATTTGTATGCAACTATAAAATTCCCTCACAGGCATTCTATATCCTGCTCATCAAAATGGACATTTCCTTGCATGCTCGCTGGAAAGGCTAACGGGAGATCAGTTCTCGCTGACCACCACTAAGGAATCAAATCACGAATTCTGATAGGTTTCCATTAATGTGTAATGTGACATGCTATCAATATACACAACAAATGTGATTTGCTAAAGATTGAGCATTTCTATTCCCCAATAGTTGTTTCAATATAAATGATGCCATTGAGCACATTCGGTGCTAGCAACACTCAAATATTTGATAATCAACTTTATACAAGGCCTGGATTGAAAAGTACAGCCTACTAGTATTATCATTAAGAGTGACACTTAAAATGACTACATCGAGTTGTAAACGTTCTTTCCCGATACTGACCTCCGTTTTTATGATGGTTGGTCTTCAAGGAGCAACTTGGGGCAGGACGGATTCTGCAAAATGTTGAAATGGCACTTTGCTTGGCGTATGAAGCCCGGCGTAGTTAACTGCCTTGTTGCAAGTGTCAATTCCCAAACCAGCTTTCGCCAAATATGCATCAACATAAACAACTTCAGCTTTGTATTTCTAGGAAAATAGCAAATGATCTCAAATTTGCATTTTTTCCACTATTATATCGTCCTTAAGAATAGAATATATGCAAAGCCTTCTTGATGCTATAAAGGATTTGATTTTCTCAAGTATTTTAACCCCTACTCTGAAAGAACCAAATTTGATCTGGAATTTGTACTCATATTAAATGCTAATATTCTGGGAGACCAAGGCTGCACTGTTGCAGAAAAGGCAACAGGGTATTGATCAGCCTGTTAAATGCTTCTTGAAGAAATTAACAAACATTAGCATATTTGGCTATCATAAGATGATATTAGTTTAGTTTTTGTTGTTAGGCATTTCACTCTTCAAGATAATATATAAATCCTTTGGTAATGTTACATCAGTGCAACTTTGAGGAAGTAGTAACCATCAATTGCTTCTCTGCAATCTCCAAAGAATTAGGGTTCATCATTTGCTTCTTCCTCTATTTGTAATGTAGAGATGCAGGTTACCTGTTATGAGCATTAGAAATTGTGCTTCGACTGGCACAAGAAGTAATCAGTCTGTGTATCTCAACATTGTGGAACTTCTTCCAAGTATTGAGTCACGATAAAACCAGCTGCTTTCGGTCACATTATTAGTATAACCTTAAAATAGTGATCCCACTTTGAGGAATTTGTCCCAGATTGAGTAATGTTTTTCAGGAAAATCTGGGAATTCGAAAAATTTAGAGGAAATCTAGGGGAATTTGAATAGGTTTCAGTGAACACTTAGTAACATTTAAGCCCAAATATATAGAGAGATTTAAAAGAAATCACATACACACACACACACACACACACCACACACACCCAGACAGCCGTAATATTAATTGGGACCTCTCCTCTGTAGCCTTTGTTTTGGAAGACATACGGTTGTTGGAGTAGGGGCGGGGTTTGAGGGAAAGTGTTTCCCGCTCCCCCACTTCCCAGTCGGCCTCCAGGCACATACCTCCGCTGAAATATTGACAAGCATAACGCGTGCGTGTAATTGCCTGGCGCGTGTGTTAGGTCTGTGAGTTTGAGAAGAAAAGAATTTAAACAACTGTAGAAGGTGTTATAAAATTAGCTATAATTTAGTTATTTTTTCATGGATGAGATAAGCCTGGGCCTAAAAACACAGTCCCTGTGCTATCCAGCTTGGCAAGGGCGGGTTATATTCCCAAGTCTGGAAGAGTACAGGGGTAGGGAAAATTAGGACCAATCAAAGCGCGCGGAGCTGTTCATGACGTCACAAGCCATACCTTTTAGCTCCTCAGTACCATATCCAGTACCGCCAGTCACGATGCCGAAGAAAAGCTTTCCAGTTTCACAGTTTGCCGGCCTTATGACTTATACGTACAGTCAGATATAACTAAACATTATGCAACACTAATTTAACAACAATATATTCTTCAAATGAGATACACCGTGAAATATATTATACGTTATTGGCTTCTCCTTCTTGGTAATAATGGTCAGTGCCTGTTAATTCCTGCTCGCCAAAGTGCGATGTTACTGCATAAATAATGTGTTATCGAGAGTTTCATTATATGCTGCAAATGCATGTTTAATTCCATTTATAAAAAGTTGCGATAACTCATGGGATGAATAAAACAATATAATACAAGATGACAAAGGTAATGTTTTCTGCAGACGCTACAGACAGGAGGCCAGAACTTGCAGCACCGACTCCATCAAGATGAATTTAATCTTGGACTTTGAAAGTGACGGCTTTAAAAATGTTGACATTAAATATGAACAAGACTGTGTAAGACTTAGAACCAATGTCAAGTGCAGAGAAGAATTCAAACAGTGGAAAGATATTTTTTGTTAAAAAAATATGCAGTGTTTTAATTCTTATAAACTATGCCAACTGCGAAAGAAAATGTTGCAAATGCTAAGTGTCATGGTAGTCATTGAGCTAAAGGGCAACTGAAGTAAGTTGCTACTAAAATGTTGTCCGGGATGTAGTGTTATGTGTTGGACAATATAACTTTTTCTTAAATCTGAACTTGCTTTGCCTTGAGTTAAAAATATATAAAAATAAACTCTGAACATTTACCTATATATTATTTCAATGCAGTTTGTTTTATTTGGCTCATTATTGTATACATTTAAGTCAGCTCAGTATTAAGAAGTCATTTTAGCCCCTAAGATCTATACTGTACAGTACTGTATGTGTGTGTGTTTATATACATATACATACATATATATATATATATATATATATATATATATATACCATATATATAACTATATATATATATATATATATTAAGTATATATATATATATACATATATATATCTCTATATATATATATATATATATATGGTTATATGGAGATAAAGAACTTTCAATTAGAGTAGACATGAGTTCTCTTTTATCTCCATATAATATATATATATATATATATATATATATATATATATATATATATATATGTATATATCTGAATATATATATATATATATATATATATTTTATATATATATACTATATATATATATATATATATATACTTATGTCTGTGTCTGTGTGTATAAACACACTGAAAATACTATATAATAAACCGGACTTGTAACAGACAAATAATGAGGAGCAGCAAACTGCATTAATAATATGGTAAATGTTGAAGTTATTTTTATATTCCTGCAAGTCAGAGTTGCTTTAACACCGACAACATTTCAACTCAAGTTGCTAACAATGACCGCTTTACCAACGCAACTCTTTTATTATAGTACAGTTTATAGAATTGAAGCACTGCATGTTTTTGGCTTAAGCACATTTGAACTGACGTTCTAAGTGCATATTTAATGTCGAAAGCATTTAAAATCGAATTAAAATTAAGATGTAAATCTTTAGTATTATATTGATTATGCAACTCTTATAAATGAATTGTGCATTTCTGAAATATACTATTGAAATATGATGTAATATTGTTATGCAGTAAATAACGGCAGCTACGGTGTATCATTGAAGAGCTATGTTGACGTTGAAACCAGTGACACACTCTTAGTTATATACATTTAAAATATTATATTACAAGCCATAAACAGTGACTAAGCTTCTCAACATGCATTCCAGCGTGTAACAGTCTTATTGCTGAAGCAAAGTGGCTTGTGACTATGTGATAACTTCGCGCTGATGTGAGCCTGTTTGCATGCTCCGGGCAACTGTACGTCGGCTGCTGAGCTGCAGAGACAGACTAAATGTAACTAAATTATAATTTATAACACCTTCTACAGACATTTAAGTGCTGTCTGGTATTTACACCACAGGCACTGGGCAGCATTGCTGTCGTGTGATGGAAGTAGCATTGCTTTGCTGTGTCTTCAGGCTTTGAAAGAAGGTATGCGATGAAATCTGGCTGTGTCTGTGTGTGTGATGCTCTATAGCTGGCAAGCATCACTAACTGAACAAATTTTTTGAGTCGATTTTTCCCAACTGTAAATTTCAATCTGAGTCCCCAAATGGGGATCATAATCCTGTGTCTTGACGACAACTATCATCGGGAGGACTACGTGTGAGTCTGTGATTATCATCAATTACTTCTGTGTTTAAACCGCCGTGTGAAGTAATATGTTTGATTTGAAGGCTGCTCACAAAGCCAATTACCAAGGATTTACCTTCTTGCGAAGGAGTGAAATACTGGCTGTATCTCGTCAACATGACAGCAGAGTATGCTTTGTTAGAAGACTAACTAAGAAGCATGCAACAGGCCAACCACGCGCCACTACTGCAACAGGTGGCAGTGCGGAATTCCAGATAGTAACTTTCCGGAAATGAGGTTAAATACTTGAAAATGTCTTTATAACATCGAAGGCTACTGTTCCTATTCTTGGAGACATTGCAAAAATGCTGAGGTAGCGGCAGCCGTCGAAACGGAGTCCCGCCGAAGTTGCTCGATGTAGTCATTTAAGTGCAATACTAGTAGGCTGTGCGACGCTAATACTGATTATCATGGGATACGCTCAGAGTGGTGTGTGTAGCATGTCGCTTGAAGCAATTCCTTAGTGATCGGGTGACCTCCCCATAACTCAGCAGCCTATTTGCTGATTAAATGCTGTGGAGAAATTTTATAGTTGCATACAGAGCAAAATTACGCCAGCTTGCTTTTGTATCTTTTTAGTGTCTATTGCCACCACTAATCACAATTTCGAACATATATCATTACAGGCGCAAAAGTTTTGTAACTGAAATCCTTTCCGTAACAATATATTCCCGAAAGCTCAGGCGCTCAACGCTATGAAGGTTTGTATGTTCTGCTGTGTATGTAGTTTTATAACATTATCATGTGTTGATCATGCGAAAGTCGGGCGGAGTAGATGTGTTGGAACCTGCTTGATCTATTGAAACTTTTTGGGCATGATAGAAACTCGGTAGTGGAAGACTATTGATTATTCCTGTTAACTGATGGCTCTGAAGTAACTGTCCCGGAAGTTACACATTAGCTACTGCGCTCCAACCGAGAAAAATGCCCGTGATTTCAGCGATAACTAAAAGTGAATCTAAAACAAGAAGAAGAAGGCTCTGGAAGTACAAGCCGAAAGACACGAAAGAAAGAAAGCAGTATTGCTCTATCAATACTGTTACCAAATAAATCGTGGATACTGATGTTTACTACGTCGATTATCGTGCAGACAGTCTTGCCTGTGTCCAAGCAGCTATGTCAGTCAAATGTAAAAGTTCATTTCTGATGCCTAAGTATAAACATGGATTCATTCTGTGTAAAATATTTATGCAATTGGTTTATTCGAAATGTACTCAATCAAATGATGGTTAGTATACCATTCCTGGCTGTTTATGCATGGTTCAAACTTTGAAACACTTTGCGGTAAATTTACCTATGTTGTGGGAGCAGAAGACAGGCTCTTTCGTTGTTTCCAAAAATGTCTTGAAGTGTTGGCACAGTCTCAATACTGTATATTTTTGACAACTATTTTATGATTTTTGACTTTTACTAGTGCTAGAAAACTTAAGTTTCATTCAAGCCAGCTATCACTGGCTGGATCATGTTCTGGGTGAGCTAATACCATGAATCAGGTTTGACCTCTGTTCAGCTGAGTATTGCTGTTGGTGTTTGACTTTGTAAAGATTCACAGGCACCAACAAATGCCATCAATATTACTAACAGTGGTGATTTTAGTTGGTGTGTTAAAGCATCAGAAGCTGAAAATGTTTTTATTTGACACCTCGCATGCTGGCTTTCTTATTGCATGGTGTTTGGTGTGAGCATTCATACCTTTGACATCGTACAAGCGTGTAACGAAAACCCGCCTGGGTATTAACGTAAGAATATAGCCTTGCAGAGTCAAAAGCCTGAAACATATTGTGTAAATGACAGCTATGTTTGTGTGAAATAACTCGCTCATGCCGAAGTCATACTATTTCCTAGGCAGCTACTTGGTTTTCAGGCGAATCTAATTTATTTTGAAGATCTTTGTTTGCTCAATGTCTCATTTATTTGGTTCATTGACTGAGCAAAAATATGATGCTGAAACGAAAATTTTGGTGATTCGAATGTTTCATTCGTTGATTTATTTCGAAAGCTGATTTTTAATAAATTCACGCGATTTACTGTTGGCGACATCAACGAAAGCAATTACTGCTATTTTGGAAAATCCCGCTATTGACAATAATGTTCAATATCTTTATTGTGACTTTCATTTCTTACTGTCATTCTAGTTACTATAAATCCCGGTGTCTCATGACGGCTTACGCTAAGTCAGTATTACTGTCATCGGTACTCATATGGTTTGGCACCTATCACGCTTGTGCTTAATCCAAATAACAGCTGGTCTCGACTCACAATGCGTATTTTTACAAAGCTGTGATCAAACAAAAACTGGTATGATGAGTTAATATACAAGCCTGTCGTTTAATAAGCAATAAATATATGGCATGGTTGAATCTCATTGTATAATAAGCAATTTTTACAAAAAATTTTGCAAAAAAAAACTTGGAAGTTATAATGAGTTAAATTCTAGTGTAGTAACTGAAGTAAACCAACCGCTGATCTCTGGTGATCTTTCTGATAGCCCTAGATCTTTCATGAAGACACTGAAGAAGATCTATGAAGGCCTATTGTGAAATTTTCAGATGATTTCACTTTCTGGCTTGTGGAAGGAAGCGGCGAATTAACTGTCTGACGATGAAGTGCCCACGGTTTAGTACAGAAGGACCTCGGCACAGCTTCTGTAACTGGTGTCTGCAGCTTCATAGAAAACCTGATTGTGATATCAAGGCTACTCGTTCCGTGGTTCTTCTTCGCTGGCATTTACTGAACCAAAGACACAAAGTGTGCAGGCTGGAGCTTTGAAAAAGTGCTACAAATGACAAGAAATCCGTGAAGCTCTGTTCTCCTGGAGCCGAAGTATATGCGCTGGCGCTGCGCTGCTCCTGTAGACGGAGGAATGTCACTAAGCCCTGTTTTAGAATTCAACTGTCTTCCAGAAGTAGTTCTGGAAAAACAACAGCTACTCTTTGTTGAAAGCAACGGTGTATCTGAGCCTCAGCGTGCCAACGAAAACTACAGAAGGGCAGTTTAGAGGGAAGAGATGCGATATAAGATGACCTGTTACCATGCGTAGCGAACAGCTCCACGCAGTGTGACAAGAATATACAGAGTGTTCGTGAAATCTGTAACTATGAGTTGAGCAGAGGTATGTTTGAGTGCTGAAAGCTATGCGGGTTTCGAAGACCAGCGGTGTTTCATGCGAAAGCCGCTTTCGGTACGGCGTGGCTGGAGAACATCCTGTCGAGATCCTCAAGCAATTACTCGGTCGAAATAACAGACTGGACACGAGTATCATGTCTTCTGGAACGCGTCGTCTTTCGCGTGCGAAAACTACTCGAAGAAATGTGATGGTCTGCAGGAGGACAAGTGACACAACGTGAAAAACCGGCGCTTCCGTTGACAGAGCTGAATGTCTCTACGCTACATTGGACTCTGAACAGTGAATGAGGCCCGGGCCAAGGTAGCGCTGGGATTTGTGCATTTAGCGCTGGCGCGACGGTAAGTGACTGGGAAGCTCACGGTGCACTGTGAGCTCTGTTGGGAAGAA
The DNA here is from genome assembly GCF_040412425.1 of Macrobrachium rosenbergii. Taxonomy (NCBI): domain Eukaryota; kingdom Metazoa; phylum Arthropoda; class Malacostraca; order Decapoda; family Palaemonidae; genus Macrobrachium; species Macrobrachium rosenbergii. The sequence goes on from NC_089766.1 coordinate 38,126,500, forward strand.
AGATGGAGGTGGCATTTGATACTGCATGGTGCGCGACCTGGCAGCCATCAAGGCACGTTATTGTTGATCTGGAGAAATATTTAGTTGACGCTTGTTTATCGACCAGTCAATCTTTTCATCATGTAAATATCGCTGAATATGTTTGTCTTTTATCGCCAGTAATTGAGTAAGAAGAAATGCAAACACAGGCAATGTGGCTCTATGTGAAGTGTAGATGGACCTTGTGCTGCTCATACACCAGTCAACATAGTATCCAGCTGGATTATTACCGCTCTATGCATCAAATATTTTACGTATTGAGAATCTTCTAGGCAGTGATCCGCAGAGCTTCTGATAACACCTGCTAACGGGAGCGAGCCATCTATTTCGCCCAATGAATGGCAAAGCATTGGCGACCGCTGTGTCGTGTTTCGAGACCACTTTTGTAACTGTCTTGCTTTCGGCGCCTGGCAAAGCTCGGTAATTTGATGAACATAAATTGGTTGTGAAGTGGAACTCATTCGTCTGTAGAAATTCCGGTGAAAATATTTTGCTTTGCGATCGTCTGACGTTATGAAGAGAAGGAGAGAGAGAAGAGAGAGAGAAGCTGCTGTCATGTTACAAAGCCACATGTGTTATTTATTTATCTTAAATCACTTCTGCAAAGTTTTGAAGATATTGATTATCATCATTTAACAACCACATTATTACTATAATAAGTCATGTATGTAACATGTGACACTATCACATTAAGTTACTTAACCTGATATAAGTTATTTGTAAAATTAGTTACACAAATGGGCTTTGAGTATGTGTTGAAGGCACTGTACAACTTTGATGAATCAGTTTGCTCTCATCAGCTTCTCAGTCATGAAGGTGGAAGTACTTACTGTGAGCACAGTGAGCTATCATGGATGTTTAACTTCGTCATTCGCTGTTGTCAATCGCCCCCACATTGGACCATGGATGAAACTGTGAGCTCCTCAGTTTTACTGAACTTCTTCCTTCTACTTTCCTCTCTATCTCATTTTTATTATTCAAATGTTTTATTATTTAAACTACTATATTCAAGCTCATTAAGCATTAATCCTATAATGATGACTGACTTTTGTACTATCATACAAAGTTCTGACAACATACCATAATTACCTAGACATATACTGGCGAAATCATACAAAGACAAAAATTTGGCTGGCCACAAACTACACAAAATGTTGATCACCTGGTTATCACTCTGAACAAGTGACTAATATACAGTGATAACTTTGGAGGAAGAGACAGTAATTTGACATAAGGTGCATACCTTCTTATAATTTGAGGTTGTTTACTAAGTTGCGTTTCAGCGCTGAAGGTCTGCTGCTAGTCTACAAACTTCCATTTCAGATCTCTCACGACACTAAGGCGACTGAATGACGAAAATGAGTGAACGAGGTGAATGATCGTATGGAAGAAGCGATCCCAAATCCATGCAAACACGCAAATGATTTGAAACTGAAGACTTATTGTGTGTTCCTCAAAACGTTAACACTGGCGGTCGCCCAAATGAACGGTGGAAGAAGCCGCTGTGTTCTTCTTTATCTTTGCTGCTGTCTGCGTGCTCCTCACTCTTTCTCTTCCAGCCCTTTCCTTTTCTTCGACGGCTTCTCCTGCACGGTGTAGCTGGCGGCCTGAACTGGATTCGAAGCGCTGTTCAAATGACCGATCGGGATTGCGGCTCCGAAAAGCTGCCTGGCCGGACTATTCTGATTCGCTCACCTGGAGGTGATGTTCTAGGAGGTTTCTTATTTTAACGAGCGTGGCTGTGGTATTAACCTCAGCATGTCTGAAGAGTTGCCAGCTTACTCTTCATCTGGACACTGCACCCGTAACACCGTTCAACTGCTCAGTACAGTTCTTCACGAACTTTGCCCACACAACACTATCAACATATATGAGCATGACAAGCTTCAGCTGTCATCAACGACTAGGTATTTAGCACTTTAATTGCGATTAATGGCTTCCTATGTTCCAGACACACCTCGAGCCTGAGGACAGTGGAAGTGAACACGAAGTGGTGAACAATTGCACTGTAGGCATTGAAGGTTGCTGGCAACATCCTCGGCTTCTGCGCCACTTTGCACTCCACATTGCTGCTCTTCTGCTATGTTATGCGAAGAACATCTTTTGAACGTGTTAAGCTTCTACACGAGTTACCTAAGGCTACTCACGGCATTATGTTGAACTGCTATCTCTTTGTGAATCGTGGAGTAAGAAAACCCCCAGACGTAGTCAACTCTTCATTCCAAAAATAAATGAGAACACAGTGTAAAATAAATATTTCGAACGTAAATACATGTCGACGTCAAATGCGTTTAACGTGTTGACCTTATGTATATGACTGAAGTCGACGAAATGATTGTTTATTCTTGTGTAACGGAACATGTTTAGGGTTTTATTTCCCGACACCTTCACTGCTCGTAGAAGCTGAGCTCATGTTTTAACGAGATTCTTTTGACTTAAATGTGGCGACTACGAGCTTTCGGCGACAATTCTAGTCCCTGAATCATTTTGCAAATTGTGTGTGTGTGTGTGTGTGTGTGTGTGTGTGTGTGTGCTATCGACGAACATTCACCATTTGTAATAGAAAGGCATTATGCTGTTTTCTTGTTGTTAACCTGACTGTGCTTTCTGCTGATTTATGCTGCTAACAACTTTCTGTCTCATTTCAAGTGTCTATCGTATCGTATTTTGTGTTAGTCTGTGATCTCTATGTGTATAAGAGGAACTTCTGCTTCAAAATACTATAATTAACCAATATTGTGTGTGTGTGTGTGTGTGATTCAATAACAGAGTAATGGGTGATATTTTCTCCGTGTTCAGTTTTTATCGCTGACACATTTGACATTTTAGCTCCCCTCTCTCTCTCTCTCTCTCTCTCTCTCTCTCTCTCTCTCTCTCTCTCTCTCTCCACAATGCCAAAAATATTTTTGCCCCAGATATAAAAGGTGCATGAAATAAATTGAAAAAACAAAACAAACGGAATGCGAATCTGGAGAGGATGAAAGCGGCGTCTCAAAATCAGCCACATGAAGCAAAGGAAGAAGAAGAAGAGAGACAAACATCAGAGTCAGTGAGCGGAAAGTCATTTGCAAATATTGGGTTCGGATGAATTCTGGGACAGAGTGTTTTTGGAAAGTGATTAGTGATGTGCAGTGATGCTCTGAAGGGGATGAAGACCTCTTTCGATATTTTCATGATTTACACACACACACACACACACACACACACACACACACACATATACATATACATATACATATATATATATATATACATTATATATATATATATATATATATATATATATATATATATATATATATATATATATATATATATATATATATATATATATATATATATATATATATATATATATTTGTGTCACGATGCGTATCAAGTACCTGGTTATTACACAACTAATCTCAAGATTCAAAAATATACCTCACTTCAGACAGATACCTGAACTCTCATAACATTAATTGTTACGACTGAATACTCTAAAGGTAACAGTGACCCCTTAAGAAAAAACTTATTTATCAATCACTTGAAAAATCAAAATAAGTTCATCAGAATATGTGTGAGGTACCAAGAGAATTAAACTAAATCTTCACAGGTAAAGGGCATCACTCCATCAAAAAACTCTAACTGTTTCCTGGTCTTAATTCACTTTGTAAAACTAAAAAAAGACAAAACATGTTCACTTTTGCCTTATGCACACACAATCAATCTATTCACTGGTGATCAATAAATGAAACACTGTTTTTCAAAAAATGTTAAATACAAGAATTTATTTTCAGATTCAAAGTTTATAATTAAATTTTAATTAATTAGAATTCACAATCTGAAAAATTTACTATTACTCAGTAACACAACACTTAATCCAATTCTTGAATTAAATTGAAACAAAATTAATTCACAAAAACTTTATCAGAATTTAAATTAATCAAGCAAAATTTAAACTATCAAAAATTACTCAAGATTTAAAAAAATCTTAACACATGAGATATCCGTCAAATATGCAATATTAAGTACGTATGCAATGTTAAATTACCAAAATATTTAAAATGCTATGTTAATAAATGTTACATCACAAACATAAAAAATGTGAAAATATAGAAGTGTAAATAGAAAAACACGCAAAAATACATAAGATTTATCCAATAAAGATTTCACTTGTTCAAAATTTCCTAACTTATCATACCATGGTATCAATAAGTAAAATTTCACGTTACCTTACACAACAGAAAACCTCTAAATCGCACTGCGGCTGCGTTACACAATACACTTTTACCAGGCGCCGTTACGAACTAAATAACTTTGCTAAATTCAGATCTCAAAGTTAATGTTAAAAGTGACCACAAAAATTACGTTAAAGTAATCTCTTCCTAATTAGGAATGAGAGAGAGAACCAACTTCACTGGTCTCAGAAATCAGAATGAAACAAATTTTAGGATTCCAGTGTCATTGAAACAATTACATGGTGTCATTAAAGCATTTTGAATTTTTGAGATACAAAGGGAAGTTCTAGAAGCAAGGAGGTGGCGTCATTAAGCGTTTTGGGTCGCGAGTCGAATGGGCTTCTAGAAGGAAGTTCACGATCATCCCAGCAAAAGCGTTTTGAATGCAATCTTACAAAAAACATGACGTAATTGATCAGAACGCGTATTCTTTCTCTCAAAATTGGCATACATGACTCAGACGCGCATGTAACAACATGAAATCACTCGTCTTGAGCCCATGGGACGAATCGGTGTTTGTTTGCAAACCTGTCATAGCTAACCAAAACAAAGCGTTCCCTCTTATCTCAACTGATGACAATTGAAATGAAACAAGCCCTGGTGGACACACACGTGTTCACCTTTTACCAAGAAAGATATTCGTTCTAAATTACGTTACTATTAAACTGTATTAACAATTCTAAATTACACTATCAAGTTATTATTAGTTCTTTTGATCTGATGCCAACTAAATATGACACTTTAGCGATCATTATCATTATACATAACACATGAAAAAGTAAATATGTCAAAATTATAGGAGGATATACATATTACAAGGCAACATGTGAAATTCCTCCCGAAAAGATTACTTATCGGGTTTGAATCACGATTCACAACAGGATAAATAATGCTATGATAACCGCAAATGTGTTTTACTTACTACGATATATGGTTTGCAGGCATAAGACCACCCTGGTCAGTCTCATATTATTATTTTCATCTTATTGATGAATGAGATTGGAGTTAATGATCCAACGACTAAATTTCTTCATTCATTCCGGTTCACATACACTTCAGAATTTTTTCAATGCTGTGATTAATGCTAATGTTTCTTTTTCAATTGTTGAGTAAGTTTTCTGGTGCTTTTTCAACTTTGAAGACATGAAACATACTGGATGTAAAGATTCTGTTGTCATCTTCTTGAAGTAGAACAGCTCCAATTCCATAGTCGGATGCATCAACTTGTATGGAAACTTTTATTGAAGTCTGGAGCTTGAAACACTGGTCTTGAAGTTAATATAAGCTAACCTTCTCAAATGATTCTTGACATTCTGAGTCCAAACAAACTTTCTTTTAGGACTGGTTAAGTCGAGGAGCTACTACGACTGAAATTTGGACAGAATCTGACCTTAAAATCCAGCCATACTTAAGCAGCTGTTTCCTGAAGTAGTAGGAGGGTAGCCTTACGGATACCTTCTACATTAACATCAATAAGATGAAGGCCTTTTCCAACTTCAAATCCTAGATACTGTACAGTTACCTTTCCAAACTCACTTTTGTAAGTTGGTGTTAGTCCTGCTTCCCCACAGCTATTGGACTTTCCTTAATATCTTCAGATATTTCTTCCATGTATTAGAATAAATCACAATGTCATCAAGGTATACACCTCCTCTTTCTATTGATCCTAGTAGTTGATCCATCACTCGCTGGAATGTTGCAGGTGCATTCATCAGACCAAACGGCAAAACAGTGTATTGATACAGTCCAAAAGGAGTAATGAAAGCTGACAGCAACTTAGCATCCTCAACTAAGGGAATTTGATAATATCCTTTCAACAAGTCTATCTTAGAAACAAACTTGGCTTGCCCAATATTATCAAGTAATAACTGATCAATAAGAGGCAAGGGATAATTGTCAGCCATACTGATGGAATTCAGTTTCCTATAATCAGTACACATCCTAAATAACTGGTTTCTTCACTTACAAGGAGAATTCTGACTTGAACTGGGTTCTGCTAATCCATGCTGCAACAATTCTTCTTTCTTCAAAACATCTCGATGAAAAGGTGATAAGCGATAAGCTCTTATTTTAAAAGGTTTTCCATCTTCTCTTTTCTTTATCTCATGCTTTGTCAGATTGGTACGCCTAGGTACATCTGAAAAATTTCAGAGAAACTTTGAATAACTTCACTTAATTCACTACTTTGATCAACACTCAGATGTTTTAGTTCATCTTCAAATTTTCTAATATTGAAGAATTGTTCATCTTGTTTTCAACTCCCAATTCGTAACCATCATCGTCAACTGTAGATGAAGTTGTCTGTGTTATTGACATATTTCCGTTTTAGTCTCTGAGAAGTAGTTTCAAAAGATTACATGTATCTTCCTCTGCGTTTCTTCTTCCTGGTGACAATTACATAAGTTCGATCCGCCACTTCTCTATTATCCTGGGACCTTGAAACTTATTGGTAAGGAATCTTTCACTGGTGAACACTAGGAACTGCTGTCCAATACTAAAATTTCTTAGCTTAGTTTTAGCATCACTGCTTTTAGGCTTTCTCTCGACTTATTTTCAAATTTTCTAAAGAGAATTTTCTAATTTCTCTTATTTTCCTCAAGTTCTTCATATTCTCCTTGGATTTCCTCTTGATTTTCTTCCCAATTCTCTGCAAGAATCTTCAATGGACCTCCTAATGTCTCGACCAAAATCTTCATTTGGTGAACATCCATGCTTCTTGATAAGCATTCTAACTTAAATAACATTAAGGGTAATAACACTCCATTCTCTTCCTGATTCATTACAATATAGTTAACATACTTTTCAATGTCTGGTGGAACCTTTCCAAAGAGCTCCTTGAGTCTCTGGATGATAAGCAGTTGATAACTGTTGTTTTACTCCTAACAAGTTCATCACATCCTGGAATAATTTTGAAGTAAAGTTCGTTCCTCTATCACTTTGCACAATTTCTGGTATTCCAGACTTGGAGAAAAACTCCACCAACTTCTCACCAATTACCTTTGCACTTATACTTCTTACAGGAATCGCCTCAGGATACCTAGTTACTGGACACATTAATGTTAATAATTCTGTTTCTTTCTTTGTTTCGGAAGTGGCCCAACCACATCTATAATTACACTTGCTGAAGGGTTCCTCCCTCTAACTTCTATGGGATGTGGGGTGCTTTCTGAATGGTTTCATTCAGTTTTCAACTATCTGGCATGTGTGACACACTGCAAAATCTGCTAACATCCTTGTGAAGTTCAGGCTTAGAAAAAATACTTCATAATCTTCTCAACAGTCTTCCTGATTCCCATGTCCAGACTCGTCTTTACTGCTACAACTTGTTTCCCCTCAATGGATATGGAATCAAGAAATTTGATGATATTCACCCCATTCAGCATTTCTGGTATATCTGCGGGTGATGCTTTCTCGTGCTAATCCTTCCTTTAGATAATAACAGGTGGAGGTTTGTTGCATCTCTTCTTGATCAACAACTCGAAGAACAAATCAGCCAACGTTGTATCCCTCTTCTGCAGTTTCGTTAGCTTCTCTCTTGTCACTTGACCAACTTCAAGGGCTGAACTCTCCATACCTGCTAACTCTGCTTCTGTAGTTTCACTACTGTCTTCAGGAACACTTTGACTACTCGGAGTCTCTTCAATAACAACAGGATCCTCGCCTTCTTGGGAAATCTCTTCATTACTAACATTAGGGGAAACTTCACTATCCTGGAACAGTTCTTCTAAGCTTAAAGATCCGTCACTTGATTCTTCTGGTGCAGGTAAATCCTCAGTACTTTCACTTTGAGACATAGTTCTCTTCATACTCCTGGTAGTTACACAACTTGGAAACAGGTGGGGTTTTCTTCTCTAAATCTACAGTAGGACTAACCCTTAACGGTTTGTCTGTCACTATAGGACAAAGAACAAATGGTACACCACCAACTTCATTGCACCAGTAAAAAACATGTACACCTTCAACAATGGTAGTCCTTTACAGCAAAATCAACACTTCCTCTGCCAATTCACAGGACAAATGCAAGCGGCACTATAGAATTTACCTCGCCTCCTCCTATACCCTTCAAAATAACTGAATCTCGGTGATTCTTCTCCAGATAATGGGTGAGCTACGAACTACCACACTATGGTTACTCCCGTGTCACGTAATACCTTGGTACCTGCACACTTCCTCCTTGAGTTGTCAGCGTACTTTCACAGATATCTTAAGCCTCCAAGCTGCTCAGCCTCCTGCTTGAAGTTACATTTCCACTGGTTGCTAAACCTCTGCTTGTTTAGTCTCAGTCGTTCCTGCTCTTCGTAGTTTGCTTCACCTGGTTACCTTTAACCCTTGACCAGCTGGTTTGGTCTGCTGTTGTGTCTGATAACAATCTCGACTGTAGTGTCCTACTCTTCCCCACACTTGCAGACAACATTAGTCTTCTGTATCTGTCTTGAAAACGAACTGGATGATGAGGATTTAACTTCAATTGCTGAGGGATGTTACCTGACTTTGTATTGGCATAGCCACTAGAAAGTTCCAGTTGTAATGTTCCTGAAATTTGGATGAATCTAAACCTCTGCGTTGTTGGTTCTGGTACTTGACATTATAATTTCTTTTGCTAGAAATTATATTAAAATCTTCGCTCAATGTAGCTTTGTCAAGTTTCTTAACCTCTCTCTTAAATAGGCTCTTATGTGTTCAGGAATTCCTCTGATATTGTTCAGGACTACCTAACTCCTCAAGTTCGTCCATAGATTTAACTTTAGCAGCCCCAACCATCGTTTAAAACATCTTCTTACTTTGTAAGCATAATCCAAGAAAGTTATCTTGTCATCCTTTCTCAAAGATCTGAATCTTTCATTATAATATTCAGGGGTCATCTGGTAAACTTGTAGCACATTGTGTTTAATTACCTTGTACTCTTTACACTGATCAGCTGATAAGGCTAAATAGGCACTTCTTCCTTTACCAATAAGAACACTCTGTAACAAGACCGACCATTTATCCTCTGGCCATCCCATACCTGAAGCTACTTTTTCAAAGTGATCAAAAAACTCATCTGGAGCTGCTTCTGTAAATTTCGGAATTAACTTCTGCACTCTTACTACATCAAATACAGGGTCTGAATTACCTTGAGTAGGGTTGATTATTTACAGGTGAATGTGGATCAGACTTTTATTAACTCCATCTCCCTTTCATGTCTTGCTCTTCCTCTTTCTTCTTCTGCTGCTTTCTTCTTCTCTTTCCATTTCTTTCTCTTTCTCTCTATCTTCTCTCTCTCTTTCTGCTTTTTTTCTCTCTTTCAGCCTGTATCCTATCAGCAATCAAATTTTCTTCTGCTTCTATACGTCTAGCTCTGCTTCTGCATCACTTTCTCTTTCTTTTGCTCATGTTTATCTGTAAATTCTGCCTCAGCTGCATTCAACAATTCCTGCCTCTCTAACTCTTCATCTACTTTGCCAGAGTCCATCAATGCTTGGTTACTAATATATTTGATTTGTGCCTTAATCATACCACTAGACACATACCCCACATGCTACTGCTAAAGCAATCCTGTGGATTCAGATAACTCTTGGATGGAAGGTTGCTAAAAACCTCAGGCAGACAGAGCCAATTTCTCTAAGTACTCAACTATATACAATACAAAGCAAAAATAACTATGTGGTCCTCTCCTATCAAAATATATCCCTAACACCACCAGTATAAACCATAAACCAGAGTGATATTTTGTTTTGTTCCACGGGTCTCTAGACAAACAATATAATGTCACCGATCGTATCAAGTACCTGGTTATTACACAACTAATCTCCAAAGATTAAAAAATATACCTCACTTCAATGAATGCCTGAACTCTGTAACATTAATTATTTACGACTGAATACTCTAAAGGTAACAGTGATCATAAGAAAAAAACTTATTTATCAATCACTTGAAAAGTCAAACAAGTTAAATCAGAATATGTGGCAGGTATCAAGAATTAAACTAGAAATCTTCTAGAGTAAGGGCATCCTCCATCCAAACTCTGTTTCCTGGTCTTAATTCACTTTAGCAAACTAAAGAACAAAACATGTTATCACTTTGCCTTATGCACACACAATCAATCCTATTCACTGGTGATCAATAAATGAAACACTGTTTTTCTAAAATGTTAAATAAAATTTATTTTCAGATTCAAGTTTATAATTAGAATTCACAATTAATTAAATTACAATCTGAAAATTTACTATTAATCGAAAATAACACAACATAATCAATTCTTGAATTAATTATGAAACAAATTAATTCACAAAAACTTTATCAGGAATTTAAATTAATCAAGCAAAAATTTAAACTATCAAGAATTACTCAAGATTTAAAAGAAAATCTTAACACATGAGATATCAAATCAAATATGCAATGTTAAATTACGTATGCAATGTTAAATTACCAGAAATATTTAAAATGCTATGTTAATAAATGTTATCCACAAACATAAAAGTATGAAAATATAAAGAGATTGTAAATAGAAAAACACACAAAAATACATAAGATTTATCAATAAAGATTTCACTTGTTTAAAATTCCTAACTTATCATACCATGGTATCAATAAGTAAAAATTTCGTTACCACAACTTGTGAAAACACTGTAATCACTATAGCTGCATTACACAATACACACTTTTTACTGAGCATGGTACGAACTAAATAACTGCTAAATTCAGATCTCAAAGTTAATGTTGACCACAAAAAATTACGTTAAAAGTAATCTCTTCCTAATTAGGAATGAGAGAGAGAGAGAACCAACTTCACTGGTCTCAGAAATCAGAATGAAACAAATTTTAGGATTCAGTATTACGTGGCTAATTACATGGTGTTATTAAAGCATTTTGGGTGCCCGAGATACAAGGGAAGTTCTAGAAGCAGGAGAGTGACGTCGATTTTGGGTGAGATAGAATGAAGCTAGAAGGAAGTTACGTCATCCCAGCAAAACGTTTTGAATACAATCTTACAAAAAACATGGCGTAATTGATCAAGACACGTATTCTTTCTCTCAAAGTAGCATACATGACTCAAACAGCGCTATGTAACAACGCCAAATCACTCGTCTTGAGCCATTATGGGTCAGATACGACGTTTGTTTGCAAACCTGTCATCGTAACCCAAAACAAGCGTTCCCTCTTATCTCAACTGATGACAATTGAAATGAAACAAGCCCTGGTGGACACACACCGCGTGTTCACATACTAAGCTTTTACCAAGAAAGATATTCGTTCCTAAATTATATTAAAACTGTATTAACAATTCTAAATTACACTATCAAGTTATTATTAACTTTTGAGATCTGATGCCAAACTAAATATGACACTTTGCTTGATCATTATCATTATACATAACTTTACATGAAAAAGTAAATATGTCAAAATTATAGGAGGATATACATATTACAAAGCAACATCATGAAAATATATATATATATATATATATATATATATATATATATATATATATATATATATATATATATATATATATATATATATAATATATATACATACACACAATTATATTCAAGAGGTGGAGGTTTCTCGAAGCCCAGCAACAGAACGAAGGCAGGGAAGGGAAGGGAAGGGAAGGGAAGCACACCAACAGGTCAAAGAAAAGTCATATTTATTCGGTTGCTTGGTTTCCGAAGCCAACCAAGCAGGCATCATCAAGCTACAGTAATAATACTAGTGGTACAATAAAAATAAGTAGCAAACCAAAACACACAATATAAGTCACATTAAAACAAGCAAAGTTAAGCATGAATAAGGACCAACCGTTGAGTGTGGAGGCAGAGGAAGGACTGACCAAAACGTGGTACAGACCACGAGAGATAAAGAGGTGGACATGGGTGTTCAGTGGGGACCAGTTTTTAATAAACAATGATTCATTAATTGTTAAAGTTTATAATAAGAGGAAGCTCCGCCACAAAGTCTTTGTATTGAATAGAATATTTGCATTTATGGGCGTATCCCTTATGTTGGAAAATTCAGGATTTGAAGATTTGAGTGCCAGTTCTATGGTGACAGCTCTATGACTGATTCCGGACTTTAAGTAACACGTGTGTCGATCCAATATAGGTTCCTCGATTACATCGAGACAAGTAAACTATAAATAATACAAGGTCATCAAAGGATCCAAACGGTCTTTAGGCTGAAAAGGCTGCCGATATTCAGTGGGTTTGTGGGTATAATTTTGATTTTTCACGGCAGGTGGATTGGCGGGATATTAGAGATCAGAATTCTTGACAGTTTGTATCGTGAACAAAGGAAGACTGGAATAAAAGGTATTTAGGAACGTCAGGGTAGGTTGACGTGCAACAAAAATACTATTTAAAATTTGGAGACGTATTTAAAGAATAAATGGTGGGAAAACAGTTGCTGTTAAAGTATTTTGCAGGAACATAATTTCATTGTTGACTTGCTAACTAGAGGATAACACGCAAAGGAAACTCGGTGAAGCATGGATTTAATGCAGGAATTAATCTTGAAATCGAGAGAGAACAAAAGCTATAAGAAACTTTACCAAGACCAGTGAAATGTTTTTTCTAAACAGAAGTAGAGAAGCCTTGGGAGGATCGTGTTATTAAAATATCTAAAAAATGAATTTAATATTGGGGTGAAATGAATTGATGAAAGCTAAAAACCTCTTGGCGTCAAACCGACTTCTAAAAAGTGCAAATGTGTCGTCCACATACAGCTTATAAAATATTAACTAGGGGACAAGTATCAAGCATGTGCTCTGGCGAGCACATGAATTACCGGCGAATATGGATCAAGTGGACGGCCCATAGCCAAACCATCAATTTGTGAGAAGAAACAGCCATTAAAAACAAAACGATTGTCACACCGCTAGATCTCAAAGTTTTTAAATCGTTCTTACAGAACACATAAAACGACTCACCCATAGGAAAAAGCTTATGTAAATAATATCAGTGGTCACGAGGTACATTCGTAAATAAAGACTACGACATCGTAGCTTACCATAACAAGAACCGAGTCCTGAGCAAGAATAGTTAGTATGTTTAACTCAGATGAATTCTTTCTTAAATGTCAGAATTTCGACCAAGGGGACAAGCATGATTCATGATGCACTGGTTGTAATTGGCGTTATTATAAGACGCTAAGGACGGATAGGAACATTATCAGCTTTGTGGAGCCTTTGGTAGGCCGTACATTGAACCATAAGTGACCTGAACTGTACGAGTATAGGGACTGGTAGGTCATTCTCCTCATAATGCCACGGTCTTTTAGGCTTGCCAGAAATCGATTAATACGGTCTTCTGTTTAAATGATATTTGAAAATTCAGGAGTTCTAACTTCCTGAAACCTAGTATTGGATCCTCTGACCTCTTGTGTTATTCGTAAGTTTAATTGTCCTCGGTAATCGAGGAACTATATGGATCGACACATAGGTTACTTAAAGTCGAATCGACAGTCACAGAGCTGTCAGCTATAGAGACTGGCGCTAAACTTTCAAATTCGAATTTTCCAACATAAGAGGATCATGCCGTCATCACAAACATTCTATTCGGTACAAAAAGACTTTAAGGTTCTGGGAGCCTCCATTATAAACTTTTAACAATTAATGGATGTTGTTTTATTAAAAAACTGGTCCCCCACTGAAAACCCATGCCACGTCTACGCCTCTTTATCTATAAATGAACTGTTATGTTTGGTCAGTCCTTCCCGCCTCCATTCTCAACGGTTGGTCCTTATTCATATTTTTAAATGTGGTCGTTAGTAACTGTTATTGTATCTGACAAAACGGTCAGTGGGATCAGATCAGTTCCCCAAATTGTGACAATTAATTAACAAGCCACTACAGCCAAGGAAAGCAGCATGTGGAAAAATGGAATCAAAAGCACTAATTTGGAACATGTAACCAAACCTGCTCTATAAGCAAAAGTAATAAACAGCAAATAGATTGGTGCACTGCAATGAGTGGCCAGCAGACAAGGTGACAAAACACTCAATGGAAAGTGACTGAGGTTCCCAGCCATTAAAGACACAAACGTTGAGCGAATGGCCACTAATCACCTTGGCGTAGTGAAGTACTCCCATAGGAAGGCTGATTTGGTAATTTCAAGCATTTTCTGGGTTTGCATTTATTTTTTGGTAAATAGTTTTATCATGTACTTTAAGTTTGCCTGTTTCCTTCGTTTTCACAATTTGGTGTGCAATTACTCGCCAAAAAAATAATTTAACTATTACGACTGTTAAAAACAGCCATGAAAAGTTCCAGTAGTTGATTTCGACTATCTCAGATATAGCAGTTATTAACTTTTCAGGGATAGTGTTGATGTGCGAAGCTATCAAGGTGTAATGTATGTGGAGTGAAGCCTTGATGGACGATAACAGGGTTGTAAGTATTGCATCAGCACGACTATTTAAGGCTGTTGTAGTCAAGGGAAAAAGGGAGGAGGGGCAACACCTTGAAGGGACCAACTCCATTTAAGGTGACAGTCTCGAGGAACCAAAATCCGAAAGCAAATTCATTTTTTCCGGATTTGTATTCATTTCTAAAATCAATCATGACAAAATGCAAAGAAATATCGTTAAACTTTTAACAAACGTTTTCAATATCTTCAAAAGAAGTTTTGCAAATGACAAGTAACTAATGTCATTTAGACAGAACCAAAGCTCAATTATTTGTATTGGTTACTTAGTAAGAATATATCCTTGTAGATTATCAAATTATTCCAATTATGCAAGCTAGCGATGCTAAGACCTTCGGAAAGGCAAGATTCACCAAAAGTGACTTTTTCCATATGAGCAAATAAGTAAGTAAGTAAAGTAGTAAGTCTCTCCTCGCCTTCTGGAAACGAGCTTAAAAAGTCCGGAACTTCGTTGACAGAAGAAAACCCAGGGCAAATGAAATGATAATCTCCTCCAAGACTCTCTGCTGTCAGAGAACGTATATATATATATATATATATATATATATATATATATATATATATATATATATATATATATATGTATATACAAATATTCCTATGATTATGCATACATATGAATGGAAATACACACACACACACACACACACACACATATATATATATATATATATATATATATATATACTATATATATATATATATATATATATATATGTCATATATATATATATATACTATATATATATATATATATATGAATTTTTGTCATTTATACACACATGTATTTTATATTTCCAATAATATCCATTTCGGTATCTCTGGGGAACAACTTTTCTACCCAGAATCATAACTGGTAGAGACTTCGTCGCCAGCGGGTGGAATGACAGGTGAGAGAAGACCATTTGCAAGCTTTACAGGAGGATTTACAGGGTAGTCAAGAAGACAACGAGAAGACTATGCAGTAAAAACAGCAGGAGGAGATGAAAGGAACTTTAGAAAATCAAAGCATTCCACACAGAGTCAATGCAAGATTAAGATTAACTGATAAATTTATCCTACGCTACTGCCCATGATCAACCCAACTATAAATGGAGTACCAACACCTGCTTGTGTCAGGAAGAATGCGGCTAGCAACCTCACACTCAAGACTACCTGATAAACCAGAAAGCTGTACCTTTCTGAAAGCTGTATCTTTCTGAAAGGTGTACCTTTTTGCAAGCTGTATCTTTCTGGTGCTGTGTTGTTTTGTCACATTCTAGTCCTTGATTCCCATTCTTTTGCAATGAATACGTTTCTTTTCTTGAACTTGTGGGATTTTTCGTACTTCTTTCCATGACATTTTATCAAGAAATTTATATAATTTTATGCACAGAAAGTCACCAATAAAACGTCACACTTTCATAGCTCAGAAATATTATATTGTGTGTTTGTGTACATTATACCTGATTAAGGAAACGCCTCTACTTTGATTTTATTTCACCCTGTATAAAATGTCTGACAAAGGATCTGGAACGCTGCGGCAGATGCTGTTCTCAAGTAAATGAATAAATGAACAAAATATATAACCTGAGCTTCAAGATCAGCTTTCATAATAAATGGGGCTTTTTTGATCCTTAAAGACAATCCTTAATCCTTAAGATATTTCATTTCTCTACTTACATGTACATTCAACATTAATACAGAAATGACTTCTGTAAGAAATGTTCGCCTCTTGACTAAAGCTTTGAAATTAAAATAATGCTTGGCTGACTATTCCTGCAAAATTGATACCTGGTCAGTTTCACGTGGCTTAGCTTATGAGTTCCTAGATGAATTATTCCTTTACTTAAATATACATGAAAGCTTATCCCCAATCTTTTATGAAAATGTTGGCAGCTGAATAATGGAAGGAATGTAAACTGCAATAATGGTTCTGACTCAAAAAGTGATCAGCTACACCTGGTGTATGTAATGGTCATGACAAAACACAATGTTTTCATCAGCACAGGATACGATTACTCATCGGTTCTCAGTTCCTACTGTTTTCAGGTAAAGGAAATTATGCTCCATATAAATGAAGGGCTTCTTATATTCCCTTAAAGTAATAAGAGGAAAAAGCCGTTTTTTAATTAACTACGTGTGCCACATGGTAAATATTAGCTATTATGATGCAGTAATTCTCTGTGAATTATTCAAGCCTATAATATACATACATGTGCACATAAGCGGATTTTCAATGTCATGACAGTATGAACGCAGTGAGAACTGTCTTGTATTTTCTCGTACGCCACCCACCGCTATGAAAAGGTTTAAATGTTGAAAAATGTTTGAACGTATTAGTAATAGCCACACCGATTTCCTGTGAAACGAATGAAGAAGCCACGTTTTATGCTAGTATGATTGACGTTCCCTTTCAGCCCAACTATTCACAGCTGATACTGTCATAATATTATCCCTTGGTTGGAGCGAAGGACATGTACAAGCCATCTCCATTCTTCTAGTAGCTGTGTTCCTAAATATTTGGCTACTCCTCTCCCCTTCAGTTCTATTTCCTCACTTTTATTTTCCAGACTTTTGCCCTCAGCTTTTTATATAAATTTTACCCTAATTCCATCTCTCCAGACGTGTGATAAAAGTCTATGAAGTGGCCTTACCAAATCTTGTAGTGTTTCCCTGATTAAATCAACATCATCTGCATATTCTGTCTCATCTTTCTAGTGTTTGCTCCTCTAAACTTGCTCTTCCTTTTCCAGCTACATTTTCACGGTTAACTTCAATTAGTTTCCATATTTAGGTGAATGCGGAAATGTACAAAACTATCAATGGAAATAACATCTTTCATCGGTGATGTCTTGAGAAGCTGAAGGATTTCGAACGACTTTTGTCCTGTATAATTTCTCTATATAAACAAACCAGCCAATTCTTAATCAAATGATTCAAAGAAATATGTGTAATATTTTTAAGACTGTTATTAAAAAAGGGATCCTTGATTCACAGTGAATCATTTCTGAATTCTCGTGATAAATCCGTTGCCCAATTTAGAATTACTCTTGTGCTACCATTTTCAATCTCCTTCCCATACATCTCTCTCTCTCTCTCTCTCTCTCTCTCTCTCTCTCTCTCTCTCTCTCTCTCTCTCTCTCTCTCTCTCTCTCTCTCTCTCTCTCTCTCCTGCAAACCTGTTGCTGTTTTCATCTTAGCCTTCTTTAATGCAGTTTACGTAAAGTATTTTTTTTTTTTTTTAGATTTTATCCTTTCTTCTGATACTTAAGGAATGAGTACAATGATATTTGAAAACATTTTACGTAAATGATTATGACATTTCTAAATCTAAGCTTGCGAAGCCACAGTAGTAGCAAAAATCATCAAAATGACGATACGCACTTCTTCCTAAAGATAGTAATTTCTAACAAACTTCAATATAATTTCGCTGGCCAACAATTTCCAATCATATGTCACCTCAAAATTGTTAGATGCATAACGTATGAATTCAGTTTTCCTGTTTTCAGGAAAAACAATAATACTGGGAGTGAAGCTGTATATTCCATCCAAAGCCTTTTATTGCACTGAGCTGGACAATTAATCTGAAAAGATGTTTTGGAAAATTCATGAAACTGAAAAGTGAAAAGTACTTATGATAACTGAGGCCAACAGCCATGGGATATAATTGAAGATTTTACAATGTGCTTGTATTCAGGAGCCAAGACCTTTGAGACAGTTGAAATATTTTCTGACAATCTAGTTAACTGACACTCATAGATAATGAATGTCAAACCATTTTCTGCAACCAGTTTGAGAGGACAAAGCTATGAAGAATAAAACGCTTGAACGTAATTTACATTAAAAATCTATGAAAAGACTCAAGCCAAGAAAATAGCGGAACTAAAATTTTGTCCTTTTATTACTACGGCCATCAATGAATGAAGAATAAATAGAAATGGCAGTCTGGCATCTAAGAATAAATCAACTGTTGACGTTACAAACTCAAAGGTCTTCAGTCGATAAATGCTGGTGACGTCAAGCAGCAGAGCAACATCAAAGTGAAGATTTGCAAAAAGATTAAGCAGATGATATTTTGATTAATTTATTAATAAATTTATAATCACGTGCACACACACGCATATATACATACTTATAGATACACATATGTATATATATATATATATATATATATATATATATATATATATATATATATATATATATATATATATATACTATATATAAACTTCTTTTATCACATCACCGTGAATCATATTCAATCAGTAAACGTCCTTTAATATCCAATTCGCTCTACACTCGGAAATAATATTTTTCATACGAAGAGTTTTAACTGATAATAAGTTCGTAGTCGTGGGCTCGAACCGGCGAAGACAAGAACTCAGGACTACAGTGGTTGCATTTTTAACCCACGCGCCACCAGCAAGTGAGGTATAGCGGATGCTCGTCTTCCCATATACAATCGCCCGTCCGAACTCAGGTGTTTGTATTTGGGCGATATTCACCCTCTACCATGCTAACCACATGGTGCGTTTGTCGCGCAGCCGTAATATGACTTTTATCACATCACCGTGATTCATATTCAGTCAGTGAGCTGCGACGTCCTTTAATATCAATTCGCTCTACCTCGAAATAATATATTTTCTATATGTTGCCGAAGAGAGATTTTTAATTGATAATAAGTTCGTTGTCGTGGCCTCAGACGTAAGACAAGAACTCAGGACTACAGTGGACGCATTTTAACCCATGCGGCCTGCAAGTGAAGGTATAAGTGGATATCATCTTCCATATACAAATCTTGTCGAACTCCAGGTGTTTGTATTTGGGGCGATGTTCACCACCTCTGCCATGCTAACCACATAGTCGTTTATCTTGCGCAGCCGCTAATGACTTTTTCATACAGAAATTAAGAAAATGAAATGGAAAATGGTATGATAAGTGCAAATTCATGATAAACAACATTCTTCTAGATACATAATTTGATCTTTGATGATAGCCCTAATTCACTCACTAGAGCTTGATAACAGGTGGTTAGTGACAAGTGAGGAACAGGTTGGGGGAAACACCCGCCCATTCTGTAAAGTGATTCACACTTTCCTTCATTAACAGAGAGAAATGTGATCTTGGTTAGAGGTGACATCACCGTTAAAGACTTCAGGTTTGTATATCTAGGGAATATACAAATTACAGTCAACTGCAATTTGTTCCTGCATGAATAAAAAACTTTCTCTGCCCCAGAAGGACTTGGGCAACTACATGTTGAGCAACCACCTGGGTCCTATGGAGTAAGTTTCCAAGCACTTATAGGTAGGAAGAGGTACAGGTGTTCTGGCACGGCAAACGCCTGCTCAGTACTTAATGAAACAACGAGGTTCCTCACAGATGAACAGAACAATGTCCCTGACTCCATGAGCCCTCTTACAAAACTTAACAATTCATTTTCCTACCAGAATAAGATGATGTTCTTGAATACCTCCTTCCGTACCTTCTGTACCTACAATGGCCTGAATTTGCTAAATGACTGAGCTGTAGTCTTTTTAACAGAAACAGAGAAGAACTTGTCTCATTAGAAGTAAATGATAAACTACAATCTCCTGAAGAGTGTCTCCTACCAGACTGATACCCCTTTGAAAACACCAACCATTAGGTAGTCCAGTTTGCCTGAGACACCTGCACTTCTGACAATACCCACACCTCCTCCACAACCCTGCACAAAAAATGAGGTGCTGGACAGTTTCCTGCTGCAAAAGTGCAAGTAACTCTACGGTGGGACCTTAGCAGATGCAGCTGGGAGTATAAGAATCTTGATAAGAAGGCCCAGCAGACCATTGGCCACTGGCACGTGGCTGATGAGAAGCCACCAAAAGCATCCTGAAACAGGTTAATCACTCAATGGATGGGGCTGAACAGAAGTCAGTCATACACATTAAGGTTATCCCCAAGGTTGCTGGAAGATATCAGTAACAGCCCAGGGTTCCAGCACTGGAAGACAGAACATAGAAGCTTCTTGGTTTCACTGCATGGTGCACACATCAATCACCAGTTGTCCCTCAACCTTAACAGCCTTTCTGGTACATGAGGGTGTAGGGACCACTCTCTCCCCATGACCTGGCCTTGGTGGCAAATGAGGTGGTCTAACATCACATTCCAACATTCTGTGATGTATTTGGCTAACAGCTCATTGGTGTGGTGAACCAGCCACTTCACAACTGCTTTACCAACCTGAGAGAGAGAGAGAGAGAGAGACTAATTCTTTGCTTATAATGTGTGTGTCTGTGTGTCTGTTTGGTGAAGTTTCCCGTGTCAAAGTTCTTGATCAAGCTTAAGAGGAGCGCCAGAAGTGCAAGCTTCCGTCTTCAGCATCAATGACAGAAACAGAGAAATAAATGACGGAATTGTTTATGTATTCGTCTCTCTGACCTGAGGATGAGGTCAGTCGACTTTTTATTGGCCTTCGGATTTGTTGACTTGATCCAGTCCTTCCTTAATGGACAAGTGGATTAGTATGATATACAGGGATAAGAGCAAGAAGGCATCTGGTTCGTCTATGGACACGGCTCTCTGCTATATGCAGCTTTTATTAGTTACTCTCCCTGTGATTGATCTTGGAGATGGACTGGATTCGATTATACAATTTAAAACCAAAAGGCCGCGCCCGGGGGACCTATGAGATATGAAAGGTTGAAAGGTAACAGGAGAAAGCCTCGCAGTTGCACTAAGAAACAATTGCGAGACGGTGGAAAGTAAGACGGAAGGAAAAGAATAAGAATGAGGGTACAATGAAAGGAATGAAGGGGGTTGCAGTTAGGTGCCGAAGGAACATTGCAAAGAACCTTAAGTAATGCCTACAGAGCACCGCATGAGGTGCACTGACGCCACTACTCACCTACGGGTATTTTGGATATGTAGAAAATTTTAAGTAAAGTAACGTTGATATATCTTGAGATATATGGATTTATGACAACTTGGCTTTCCTTCCTTCCAGGGATGTCTTGATGGAAGTTGAGTCTTGTTGAAATTTGCTCTATTCTGTTCTCTCTCTTCCTGTTAGAGTGAAAGTCCTCCTCGCTGTTACTGTCTTCAGCCTCAGATGGAGGCCTCTCAGTTATTCCTGAAGTGTTGTCGGATGGTGACTGACATGATTTATTGACTGATTATCGCATTCTGCAACACTCTTTTTATAATGCTTTTGAAATTAACTAGTTTTACCTTCGGCCATGATATAAAGGTATTTTAGAAAAACTTCCTTACTGTGTTTAGATAAATTACTAAAAATAATCGACTTTTGCAAAAACTTTTACCTGAGAGTTAAGTACATGGTGTGCATCTGGCTGCATAGCTGTGACTCGATTCACTTTAGGGAAAAGGAATAAATATTAATTTCATAAGTGATAAGAGAAATCCTAGGCTCTAACATCCAATTACGAAAAGTATTCTTGTTTTTATGGAGGAAAGCGCTCGAGGAAAAGAAATGTGTGTCATACACTAGTCATCCTTTGAAATAAATTACATTGACGACGCCCTTAGGGAGGATCTCAATGGCTGTTCACCAAGGGAAGAGCGCATTACATACTGACAGGAGCAGTTTTGTAAATCACTTTTTCCCAAGACGGTCATGTGACTCTGCATACCAGATGGCCCGAATTTCTTCTTCCTTTCGTATTCACCTCCATGAATAGAGTATATTATGATATCTCTTTTAGTTCTCGTTACTCCAGAAAAAATACGTAAAAAATTCTATATAAATCCAAAAGCCCGACGGTTTTTGTTTCGGTTGAATCTTGATCAAAAAGACGATAAAAACCATATTTTCATCTATAAAAATATATGATACATTTTTAAGTAACGGAAACCAGCTTATTAATCATGGATTAACCTTTATATTTGATTTTAAAATCTTGACAATCATTCCAACCGGAACAGGAACTATCATACAGCAAAATACAAAAAGTACAAGATCTGTAACAAATGGAAAAAACTTTACTTATGTATTCATTCTAGTTTCGATTACCAACAATTCAAATTATCTGATTCCTGTGTTTGAGATAAACTCAATGTATTTACCTTAATGAATTTTGACATTGAAATGACCTACAACTTTCATTTCCAGTGACGAAAAGGCATCACAAATATTAGAGTTTATTTCAAATATTAAACCTATGATAACTCTCCAGTGTTCAAAAGTGTTCTCTCTCATGTCTCCAAGAGACCAGCTAACTTCCCTCTCAAAATGAGCGAAGCTGAAACCCCTGGGAGTGATGCACTGAAAGGGCGAAAGGTGAGGTCGAGCTAATTAATATAAGCGTTCCCAGTCAATGGCCCATTCAAGTGCACTGCATTTGGACGGAATAGTGACCAGGCCTTCAAATCTCAGTGGCATTTCCTGATGTCGCTTCTCTTCTGAATGAGCGACCTGTAACGCTAGTGACCTAAGCTGACCAGAAGCAGTAAACAGAGCCCAAAAAAAGCATTTCTAGTGAGCGGCCGAACTTGCAAGGGTGAGAAGTCTTACAGGAGCATCAGAAAACATTAAAGACCTTTTCCAGGAGTCACTGAGGTCCGTTAAGAAGCCCCTATCAAAACGAGTCCGGTTCAACCTTCAGCTTGACCTACGTTTTCCTCAATATAAAAATGTCGCTGGAAGAGTCGAGGAGGAAAAAGCAACAAAAGAAAAAACTGGACAGCAAAAATAGGAGGCATAAGAAAACTCAATTGCCTACTGAGGCTGTGGTAGGTAATGCAGGTTTGACACATAAACGTAAAAATACATTCATATATATATATATATATATATATATATATATATATAATATATATATATATAATATATATATATATATATATATATATATATTATGTATGTATACATATATAACTTATAGGATACAATTTATTCAAATGTTTCTAAATCCAGACTATATCTACGTTAATAATAAAGGGAAGTTTAAGACATGAGTAAACTGAAATATCTATTAGGATAAGTAAAGGGTGTTAAATTAGAGCATGGTATTATCACAGAGCACCTCCAGACATTCATTACCTGATTGTCATTAAAGAGAGATTTAGGGCTTCTTTTAATGAAAGAGGAAATTTATTCATGAGAATATCATCCTCTCTTTCATTTATATTGTTATCAGGTGGTCACATACCACTTTAAAGGAGAATTAATTAGAATCAATAATCAAAGTGAAAATAAGGTTTGTTCATAAGCGGGAGACTGAATTCTGCACCGCTCGACAAACTTCCCTCATCATGAATCTCTACACGTGGAAACTGAATAGTCCAAGGAGGTGACTGGAGTTGATGATTATAACGCAACCTTAACCACATTCAATCGTTTCCACTACGTTAATCCTGTCTAGACATCACGAAAAGATTGACTGATTAGTTTAAGAAATTGAGGCGTTTCAGCCATTCAGCGCTTGAGACAATGAAGACAGGAATTTAGGTGGTTCACAGCAAGATAAAAACATCAAGAAAACAGTCAAAATGAATTACAAGGATCTAAAGGTGAACTGGAGAAACCCTCAGCTGCACTAAGCAAGTTAGAGGGGTTGGACAGCAAGACTGAGACAGGAAGAGTGAAGTTTTAAAGTAAAAGGCTAAGGATCTGATGCAGCTAGGGGGCAGGAGGGACGCTGAAACACTTTAGTAATGCCCACAGTGCACCACAGGAGGTGAATTGACGGCACTAGCCCCCTTCCGGATTTCATACCTTGAAGATGTCGAGGCTACAGAATCACTGATCAAGGCTTTTCTGTTCGGACGTCACAAAACTTCATCAGAAAACAACAAACACCGAAAATATGAGGCTTTATGACGTCACCGGAAGAGGTCGTGATGATGACGTGCCACTGAAAACGTCGCCAAGACGGGTCGAGCATCAACAGACCCTCAGTATCAATACTACAATTCTTCTATTTGATCAAATCTGTGCCACCAAGCTGTTTATAAAACTGGAAGCGGATCAGATTGTTTAATGTTTCCAGACTGAAGACTGAAGCATGTCTGAGTCTGGAGTAATGAAGAAGAGCAATAACAGGAACATTTTCCAGGAGTCATGAAGCCTGGCTCAATGAATAAGACTTTCATGGAACACAATTTGAAGAGGATTAATAATCTATAATATCCTGGGACAGGATGCGATCTGGATTGACCCGTTTCTTCCAATACCTGTCTGTCGTAAATAGCTCTACGTATTTAATCGCATGAAGTCTCCTTCCATAAGTACTCCTAATATGTTGTTTTTACTGAAATGATTAACCTTCCTTCGACAAGGAATGAAACAGGAAACAAATCAGGTCGAACCAGCGAATGCAAAACACTTATGATCATCAATATAATGGAATAGAATGGAATATGAAATTTTGGTAAAAGGCCCAGCGGTGGCAACTATGAGGTCATTCAGCGCTGAAAGGGAAATAGAGTAGAATGGTTCTAAAGGTGTAACAGGAGGAAGACCTACCGCAGTTGCACTATGAAACAATTGTTAGGAGGGGGAAAGTAAAAATAAAAGAAAAAGCATATGAATGGAGGTACAAAGGAATGAAAGGGGTTGCATCTGGGGCCGAAAAGAACACTGCGAAGAATCTTAAGTAATGCCACGGTTCACCACGGGATGCATTAACGGCAATACCCTCCTACAGGGCCATCAGTATAATGATTATTCCGGTTTCAAAAATTGCAGCGCTGGAACAAAGAGTTTGGTTTGTTTTTTTCAATATTTCAGCAATTCCCCAAAAGCAACAAAACCTAATTGCCAAAAGGCTGATCTGTGAATGAGGTCACTTATCCTGACTAACACAAATTCTTTCCAGAGGAATTTCGTTAAACCACAAACACTCACGCGGCCATAATCATGACGTCCTCATTTAATTCTTTGATGGGGCAAATGCCGAGAGAGTAAGAACATTTAATCTGTTATTTTCCGGTCTAGTTTATTTTTCACAACAAATTTGATGTGAACGGCGGATTTTCATCGACAACGGAGCGCTAAAGAGCAGACCGGATTTGTTTTTTGTTTTACTCTCCACTTCTATTTAGATGAGTGTAACTGGGGCGCCGTCAGAAAGGGCCTTAGCAAAAAAAAATTAAATAAATAAAAAGGAAAACTCAAACTGGCAGAGCAAAAGCACTTTGTGCTTCTGTCACTTTTAACTATTGTTAAGGAAAAAGCAACTGTTCCTGAATACTACCCATTGTGTCTACAACAGTGAGAATATACTGTATATCTCGTCTATCAACTTCTGATACGTGAAGGAAGAAGTAAGCTTTGAAGATTCCATTCAAGAGTTTTTATAAATTTTTCAAGATAGAAAGCACTTCTTCATTGGAATTATGAACCAGGAAATACGTTGGTATTTGATTTTTAAATATAATGACATGAAACATGAGGATAAATAAAACAGAAAACATTTGCATCATTTTTAAAGTATTTACAGGCAGGTCCCGTATAAGTGATGACGTCAGAGCACTGCAAGGTTAATGATGAGTCATTAATGAGTCAGTGAACGAAATGTATAGAATGAATGTCCAGGTTTGGAATCTCTTGTTATTCAGACCAACCCGCAAGAATAAAATTCCAATATGAATAACAACAATGCCGGAATAATGCGCGAGTACCACAGGAGTAATGAGCACATATGAGCAATGGTTATCCAATAAATACAATGACCAAGTATTTTCTACTTTATTTCCTAAACTGACTCGAAATGCTTCTTTCTGGTATTAACAATCCAAATACATTGCCTAAGATTAAGTGCTACATCAATGATAAATAAATATGAGGACAAATTCTAAAAAACTGTGCCTTTCGCAACAGCTGATTCAGTCGCTGAAGCCTAACAAGGCGCTTACAATTGTGGATGGGCTTTGACAGGTGCTACCCCATCATGTGGCTACTACAATTGTGGGTTTGGTTACAGGTGGGATTATGATAAAAAAAAAAAGACTTCGGGATTGTATATCTAGGAAAAGGGCAATTTACTTTGAACTCCTGCAATTCGTTCAGGCAAGAAAACAAACTTTCACATGTTTATTCCGACAACCCACGTTGGGTGGGAGGTATTGTTAATACTGACTGACAGTGTCACTGTACCCAAAACTGGTGTCTACTGTACATTATTCTCTGTAAAGGTTGTGCCCAAATCTATGTCGGGGAGACTGGAAGAGATTGCTCAATCAAATTAGCCGAGCATAAAAATGCATGTAGGACCGGGGCCAGGAACATTGCCGTAGCCAACCAGTGTCTTCACTTGGACCATCAGATTTCTTTCGGCAAGGAAAAGATTATCTGGAAGTCGCATAATACCAATAGAAGAAGAATAGTAGAGGGAGCACTCACCAAGGAAACAAGGCCTTCACCTCCGAAGCCGTATTCAAAGACCAGTTAGTATGCCTGACGCCCAATCTATAATTAGATATTTTCAAGGAAATTGCTCCTTCGGCCAACAAACGACTTAATTACCTAAACAATAACAAGAAGACGCCTTCAAGAAATGAGATGGTCAAGGAAGGCCCCAGTCTGACAGTTTACATTTTAATTGCCATTTTTTTCCCCATGTTACTCTAAACCCCTGACCTGGGCTGCATACAAGGTTATCAGTATTTCTGTTATGTAAAGTGATACTTTTCTCTGCCTTAAAATATCAAACATCTTTTTATGGTAAACAAGGTCGAACGCTTTTGAGAGGTCCGTGGAACAAAGGAAAACGAAACAACTCTAAGAAGCTTGTTTTAACCGAAAAAAAGCCATATCTGAGATATGAAAGGTTTATAAGCCAGTTGGGTATCCGTTGTTTCAAAATATTTCTGACATCCCTCTAAAATTACATTCGAATAGTTTCGATATAATGGATTCTAAAGCTATTGTTCAATAGTCAGACATATCTGATAGACTTTTCTGCTGGTTTTTCGGTAGAGAACATATTTTGATATTAGTTAAAATCTCTGACATGTAACTAAGTAAACAAAACACACACACATACACACACACACACACACACACACACACACACACACATATATATATATATATATATATATATATATATATATATATATATATATATATATATATATATATATATATATATATAAGGAGAGTGGGGCAGAGTGGGACATGGGGTACACCGGGACACTGGCTTTTTAAGTGACTAATTGGTAACTTTTTCGAATGAGCTGCTAGTGGCAGAGAGAGTAACTAAAAATGTAAACATTGAGCCATTTTTGGCTGGGGGATCAACAGACTGAAACTTTTTTCAATCATTTGTTGATTTTTGGTGAGTAAAGTAAATTTTTTTCTTTTCACTTGTTTTGCATTCAAGTGTTCAGTGTCTGTACTAGTAATCCCAACATACAGTGATCGAATATAGGAATGAATGCAGATATGACAACTGGATAAATATTTGCCATGTGCTTATTGGTAAGGGCCTGTATTCATTTCATTGTCAAATTATTATAATGGGGCACAGTGGGACAAGAATCTTTGAAGGGCAGAGTGGGACAGTGTCCCACTGTGCCCCATGCTTTTGAATCAATACATTTACACTGTTTGTCTTAAAATCTTCAAACAATACTTGTCATCGGCCAATGACAAGTATAGTATTCTATACTGTATTGCTATTTGAACCTAAATGTTAGCTTTACACATCAAAATTCTTGTTTACAGGACTACACAATGCCAAGAAATAGGGAAAGAAAAACAGACATTGGAACTTCTAATGAAAATTCTATGAAAGAAGCTGTGAAATTAGTATTAGATGGAACTAGCCTAAGAAAGGCAGCAAAAATAAAAGGAGTTGCACGAAACATTCTTCACATCAGATTGAAATATTTGTATTTCATCCTTTCAGTATCTCAGTTCATGTAGTATTGTAGACAAATAAATTGAAGCATCGGTAGACAATATTTTGAGGGTAAATATTTTAGTAGATAACCACGAGATCAAAGAGTAAATAAATAGGCCTATACGTAGGATGTTTGACGAAAAATATAAATAAGTTTGAAAGATTAAAAAACTTCATAAAGTAGAGAAAATTCAGAACAAATAGAAAAGTAGATATAAAAACTTAGGAAAGTAGTAGAATTGGGAATTTCTTCTATACTGGAAATTTAAGTAAAATATGAAGGATTTTTTTTTTAGATTCCCATTACAACTAGTTCAGGAGTTTTAGGTCAAAATATGGATAATGAAGGAAAAAAAAATATATAGAGCAGATATTTGCTCTATCAGTTTTTGAAGAGATGAAGAATAACACACTAAAAGTCACATAGATTCTCCCTTGAGCATTTTGAGAAAATTTCTGATATCCCCCATATTATTTTGCTCATTTTCGAAACTGGAACCGAGGGGGTAAGACTTATCTTGTAAGATAGAGCTTGGCGCTATGAAAAATTATTCCCTCAAAAAGCCTATTTAGATTTGCACAGGCTTTCATAATTACAAATAGGCCTCTTGATACTAATGGCTCTCTCATACCATTAGTACTAATATTACTGATATTGAAGGATAAAAAAATCTTAAATTTTCCAAACTGCTCCAGGGGATTCTTAGTGACTTTTACTGTGTTATTTTACATCTCTTCAGGAATTGATGGAGCAAATTTCAGCTCCGTAATTTTTTTTTAATCTAATTCTCCTAGACTAAACAGTTAAAATAGTTGAAAATATAAAGGTCTAAGTTTCTTTCCAGATATGTCCAGAAAGCCAAAAATGCCAAAGAAGGAGAGATTATTCGATTGCGACCGAATTATGAATGCAGGTCTGTGTTCACATCTGATGAAAGAGGTGACTCTAAAAGATTACTTAATTACATCCTCTAAGACAAATTATGGGTCCTATTCAGCTTACGAAATCTACTTATAACTGCCATTTTAAGCTAAATGGCGAGTAGATTTTGTTGACAGACCATAATTTGTCTTAGAGGATTATAAATCTTTAGAAATCTTCATTCCATTCATAACTGGTCGCAATGCAATGGCTTTGGCATTTTTGGCTTTATAAATCTTTTCACAATCATGGCATATACTCAAAATGGCTGGGAAAGACTGGCTCTATGGATTTATGAAAGACACCTGATCTTAGTATTAGAAAACCAGATGCCTGTATACTTTCAAGATCAACTTTTTCAACAAACATAATATTGATAACTTTTTTGCGAAGCTTAGAGAAGTATATGGTAAATATGAAAGTTTTGCAGATGGCTCTAGAGGTTACAATCTGGACGAAACTACTACATCTACAGTCCAGAAACCACAAAAGGTCATCGCATAGAAAGGTTTCAAGCAAGTCAATCAAACAACAAGCAGTGAAAAGGGCGCACGTTACAACATGTTGCATTATTAATGCATTAGGTACCAGCATCCCTCCTGCCATGGTGTTTCCTCGCACACACTTTAAGTCCCATATGATCAGTGAAGCTCCCCCTGGCACTCTTGGCTTAGCAAACCCAACAGGTTGGATGACAAATAAGCTCTTTGTACAAGTAATGCAACATTTTATAACCTAACTTTTTTGATATATGATAATCACGATTCACATCTATCCATTCAAGTCCTAGACTTAGCAAAAGAGTATGGGATTACAATTCTCACTCTTCATGCACATTGTAGTTATAAACTGCAACCTCTTGATGTGGGAGTTTACTCATCATTTAAAGCTCATTACTACTCTGCCATGGAATCACGCCTTTTACAAAAGCCTGGTGTCCCAGTAACTATTTATGATGTTGCTGGAATAGTCAACATTGCTCACCAACGATCCATGACTCCCTCAAACATTTTATCAGGATTCAGGAGAAGTGGAATGTTTCCATTTGATGCTAATATATTTACTGAACATGATTTTGCTCCTAGCTTTGTCACAGATAGGCCTGCTAAAGGGACTGAGGTAAATGATACAACACTTGAATTAGACGAAGGAGCTGGCCCATCTGGAGAATCGGTACCTCCACAAGCATTCTTAAGCCCTCAGTTATTCCGAGGATATCCAAAAGCTGATTCACGAAAAGAAACAAAACGAGGACGTAAGAAAGGTCGAAGTATGATTGCCACAGACACCCCAGAAGAAAGAGCACTACTACAAACCAAGAGACAAAAAAATCCCAAGACCAAGCCCTTTTAGAACCAGCTACTTCATCCACTGATGAGGAACCTATTCTTTCTGATCATTCATCTGATGACGTACCTGAGGAGGAGAGTATGATAACTGATCCCCATGCCTTTAAAGTGCTAGAAAGGGAACCAAAATTGGGTGACTTTGTATTAGTTGAATTTAGCACAGCACCTAAGAAGTACTATACTGGAATATTAATTTCAACTAAAGATCTTACTGGAGATTTTGAGGTCTCTTACCCGAGAAAAAAAGAAAAAACCTCACAGTTTATGTATCCTCAAGTGCCTGATATAGCTTCTGTGGCTATTAAAGACATAAAAATCGTATTGCCTGAACCAAGATCAAGTGGCAAAACGAAGAGGCAAATCTCATACCTATATTTTGATGTTAATTTTGATCTCATAAATGTTCCTTGAAGTGCGTCCCACTGTGTCCTATGGTCTGTCCCACTCTGCCCAGCTATGGGGCACTGTGGGACAATTTGAAAAGTTTTTATTTTGTATTTTTCTACCCATGAAAAATTAATCATAGGGTGACGAACTCTTTACTGTTTGAAGTATATAGATTGATGCAGATTATGCAAAAGTTTCATTAAATTATGACTGAAAATAAATTTTTGGCAATTAATTTTATTTTTTTCGTCCCTCTGTGCCCCACTCTCCCCTATATATACTATATATAAAAGAGAGGTAAATAAACAGGAAAGGATGAGCATATTTTGAATGTTCTCCAGCTACGTTATCTAAAACCCGGGAGCTGGTTAATCTGTGCTAAGCCTCTTTCACGTCACTTACAGAAATACTTGGAATTTCTTCAGTGATATTAAGATGGCCTCCCAATCTCCATGGGGATGACGTTCTCCTGACATCATTTAAGCGTCATTTTCACCCAACACTCAGCTGCTTCCTTTTTCCTCAATAAGCTGTTCATCTTTACAGACAGTTTCAAAACCGTTTTTTACCTCACTTTATTAACCGTTCGCCATGGCCTTTTCCTCTCAAGTCTTTGCCATCTCGTTTCTTGATATACTGTAACGTCCTTCATTCCTTTTATACTTTTAAGCCATTTATATATATATATATATATATATATATATATTTATATATATATATATATATATATATATATATATATATATATATATATATATATATATATATATATATATATATATATATAAATGTGTCAGTTTTCTCCATCTTTTTCTCCAAGTGTACGTCATTCTTTTCTTCAAAAGACAGCTAACGAAAAAGAGGCGCATTCTTTGAATTTGTTTTTTTATTCTTGCAAACATCCGAATAGCGAACAGCGCCATCATCAGCGGTGGAATGACTAACAATACACAAGAAACTACATCAGACGAGACTGAAATGTGGACAGACGGGATTGGCTCGAACTAGGAGCTAGAATGCCGTATAGAAAGCTTTAATAGCCGATGACGAATCAGATTTTCAGGGAAGGGATTCATTCATCATGTATCAGTCCCAGACGCTGCATGGGGATAATATGCAGTACACTGGATCCACACTCCCTCTCCTTGTCTCTCGCTTTGAGTCCTTCTGCTGTCTCTCTTACTTCCTCAATCAAATTCCTATCTTACACATTCATCATTATGCTTTGCATGATGTTATGGTCCTATACCTCTTAAGGTGCGTTGTCAGTGCAGTGACTGAAGCGTCTGTAGCCGCGAGGATGTAGCCGTGCGGCTTCCAAATTGCACTCACTTCCATTATAGTGCAGCAGATAATTGCATATTTCATAAGAATCGTTCAGATAGTGAAACAAGCATGAAATTTTGCACAAGTGCTCTTTAAAGTTCCCTCTATCAGAAAAGGGCGCTGGCCACGCCAAAAATTTAATATGGCGGCCAAATTCCAAGATGGCGGCCAGTATCGACAGATTTTGGCTAATTTTTCACTAGAATGGCATGTATTTGCTTCTAGCAATATGGTAAAGCTCTTCCATACTATTTCTTGTGAATATTATGTTTCTACAGCTTCCCAGTACAGTTTACCTTTAAATATGGGGGCTATATGGCTGTCAAGAAAAGGTAGAAACAATAATTATAATGAGAAATAATGCCCGTTCAACAATTATCGTTTTAAGCATGGATCTTGGTTTCTGTGGTTTTAGATCCTAATGAGGCCATCTCTTTCGAATAACTCATCAATTTTGAAGGAAAATTAATAAATGTAAAAGAGTGTATGTCTGCACACAACCAGGGCACACTGGTGACATCACTGCTGTGTAACTCAGCATGGGGTTCAGTGCCAGCTAATCCAGCTTTACTAATCCTGTAGTCTTAGACTAGTAGTTGTAGTATAGTTTAGTTTAGTGTCCCAAATGCTTTCTAACAGCCCCAGACCAGCTATAGTTAGATAGCCGCACCTGAATAGACAGGATGTGCCAGCGCGGGAGAGCCGAGCCAAGGGTATGGGGCTGTACATGATGGTTCATGTACTTACCCGGATGGTGTACAGATCACACGGGACTTAAATGGCACTGGATGAATGATCGGGCCAGGTGTAGGAGACCGAACCTAGTTGAATCCCATACAGGAATGTGTGCTTTGTTAAAAGGTGGTAAAAAGGATAACCCTCGGCCTTAATCAAAAGTGAAATCATGGCAGAATGTGATGCCAATCCAATATTGAGCAGTAGAAAAACAAACTGGAGTTTGTGTTGTCTTTGTCAGAAGGACAAAAGACAACACAAGTCATCATGTCCTAGACCATGATGGGTACACAATGCTGGCAAGGAACATTCCCATGTTCAGTGAAATTAATGAAATGCCACTGATAATGGATCCAGCAAGGCTGGATGAAGGTGATGGCATAGAGGCCACTCTCAGGAAAAATGCAGCAAAATACCATGTGAACTGTCGCTTGTTGTTTAACAACACTAAACTGGACCGTGCAAGAAAGCGACAATCCAATGACCAGACCAGCAACACTGAGACTAGTCGTGCAAAACTGCGCCGAACCAGTCATGACAATGAAGTTTGCATTTTCTGAGAAAGTGGCACCTGCATCTGATCTCAGACAGGCTAGTACTAAGGGCCTTGACTTGAAATTGCGTGAATGTGCAGAGATACTTAGTGATGGCAAGCTCCTTGCTAAGTTGACTGGTGGGGATGTCATTGCACAGGAGTTTAAGTATCACCATGCCTGTCTTTGTGCCCTCTACAACAGAAAAGGTCCTACCTGAGGAGCCTTGAGAAAGACCAAGGTAGCACTGAGTCAGAATCAGATGTGTATCCACTAGTTCTGTCAGAACTGATGACATACATTGTTGAAAACAACCTTTGTTCAGATGATCCAGTCACATTTCGGGTGGCAGATATTTTACACCTCTACCAACAACGTCTGGAACAATTAGGTGTAGAGTCACCAAGTGTAAATTCCACGAGACTCAAAGACAAACTTCTGGCAGAAATTC
This sequence comes from Macrobrachium rosenbergii, assembly GCF_040412425.1. NCBI lineage: Eukaryota > Metazoa > Arthropoda > Malacostraca > Decapoda > Palaemonidae > Macrobrachium > Macrobrachium rosenbergii. Next base: position 38,160,694 of record NC_089766.1, read on the forward strand.
CAGAACTTGAGGCTCATAAATCTGGCAGAGATGTATTACTTGCATTTCAAAAGGATGTGGGAAAAGCACTTGCTCAATCATCTGATCTTTCAGAGGCAGTTATCATTGCTAAAGCAGCAAATATTCTCAGAAAGTCTATACTTGATCATCAGTCACGGTTTGATGGCACATTTTCTGAGGCTTGTGTACGAAATTCTGTGCCTCCTCTCCTGCTCCAGTTTGTAGGGATGGTTGAGCATGGGGCTGACATCAAGTCACAGTTACGATTTGGAGCATCAAAGTCAGACCAGGCCATTGCACAGCTCATGCAGTTCAACTGCTACTCCCGATACAAAGAGGGAGCAACAACTCATAGACACTCCAAAGACAGAGAAACACCATTCCCAGTCTACATGGGACTCTCAGTCTATGCCAAAACCAGGACCTGGTTGAAATGCTACATCAGTATGGCCTCAGTATCTCTTATGACAGAGTACTGGAGGTCTCTGCACAGTTAGGAGATGCCACAGTTAGCAAATATGTGGAGGAGGGTGTGGTCTGTCCCCCAGTACTGCGAAAAGGGTTGTTCACCACTGCAGTGATGGACAACATCGACCACAACCCATCTGCAACTACTGCCACTACCTCCTTCCATGGAACTAGCATCTCCATATTTCAGCACCCCACCAAGGAGAACACTGGACAGGAAAGACAGCAACTAAAGTTTGCACCTGAGAAAGTGAGGTCGGTGCCTGAATTGCCGGACACATTCACAAACATCTCACCAGCTTCCTTTCAAACAAAGAACCCTGTGCCACCAAAACACTGCAATACCAAAGCCACCCACAGATATCTTGGGGCCACAGCTTGCACTGGAGTATCAGTGGCTAGACAAGGTCAAAGTCAACCAGGAAATAGATGATGCAGTGAATCTGACGTGGTCAGCTCATCACGCTTCAATGAAGAGAAGCCCAGAATTTGAAGTAACCATAACTTCATTGCTTCCTCTCCTGCGTGATCAGGCTCATTCTGTTGCTACGATCAAACACGTGATGCAGAAAGTGCAGGATGTCACTGATTTTCTGAACCCTGGCCAGATACCCATAATCACAGCTGATCAGCCAATCTATGCCGTAGCAAAGCAGGTGCAGTGGCAGTGGCCTGATCAGTATGGCGAAGACAAGTATCTGGTAATGTTTGGTGGTCTGCACATTGAGATGGCAGCAATGACATCTCTTGGTACTCTTCTTCATGGCAGTGGTTGGACAGGAGCTCTGGTGGAGGCAGGAGTTGCTTCATCTGGAACTGCAGAATCCTTCCTGTCAGCTGCAAGTGTAACCAGGACACGGCAGATGCACCAGGTTACAGCCTCTAGTTTGTACAAACTCCTGAGGACAGCATACACTGACTACTGTGCTGAGAAAGCAAACAACAATGAGCAGGCATTAGAGTTTGAGGAGTGGTGTGACCTTCGAAGACAGCAGAGTCCACAGTTCCACTTCTGGCACATGGTGTTGTCTATGGAACTTGTGATATTCCTACTGATCAGGTCCTTCCGTGAGGCCAATTTTGTCCTCTACTGCCAGGCATTGCATGAGCTGATACCCTACTTCTTTTCCAACAATAATACAAACTATGCTCGTTGGCTGCCTATTCACCTCAGGGACATGCTTACCTAGAGAGTTCACACCCAGAGTTGCACAAGGAGTTCAAGGCTGGCAACTTTGTTGTGCACAAGACCAGTCGCCAGTTCTCAGCAATGGCTCTTGACCAAGCTCATGAGCAGACCAATGCCTTTATAAAGGCTGATGGCGGAGCCATTGGGCTGACTGAAGATCCGTCAGCACTCAGAAGATGGATGGTGGCTGGCCCAGAGATCATCCGCTTGGTGTCTGCATACGAAACAGAGGTTCAAAGTAAGAGTCTAATGAGCAGACAACACACCATGAACAAACACCTCATGCGCAGAAGACATTCTTGGAGAGAGTCAGCAAGCTGTCATTGGCTTTGCAACACTTGGGAAGTCCTTTTCAGGAAGAGAGCCAGGATCTGTATTCCATTGACAACAAAGACATTGCCCACCCCAGCTCAGCAGAACTTCTACAGACACACCTTGACAGAGGCTGCACTAAATTTCAAGTTTTCAGACTCTTTGGCAAACAATGCAGTCTCCTTCTATGAGCCGATAAAGAAGAACAGAACTGACTTCTTCAGGCAAGAAGCTGCTCCTGTAGAACAGTCAAAGCAGAAACTTCTGAAGGAGGATTGCCAGCTTTTCTCAAAGCTATTTATATCCTGTCAGAGCCGTGAATGTGATCTGCAGGAATTCTTCCAGCACGAGAATCAAACATTCCCAGCTTCCCTTAGTGAGGGTGGTAGGCTGTACACATGTCAGAAGTCTCAGCTGACCTCGGTCCTGGAGAGTCATGTTACACTAGAAGACAAAGAACCAAAGACTGATGTCCTCATTGTAGATGGATCAGCTTTGGTCCATGCCTTGCCACCAAAGAAAGGAAAGACCTTTGAGGGCTATGCACTTTGCGACTTCTTGCCTGTGATACAATCCTATAGCAGCAAGTACACATCATCACATCTTGTATTTGATGTATACAATACATCCAGCCTCAAAGCTGAGACCAGGCTCCAACGTGGTCAAGGAGGAAGGCGCAAGGTGACAGACAAGAACACAATTCCATCCAACTCAATTTCCTAAGACACGATGCCAACAAGACAGAGTTGTTCCAGTTCCTGGCAGACAAAGTTGCCCAGATGTCTGCCACAAATGTTGTCATTGCCACGAAAGGGTCTGCTGTCCTCAGCACTCATGAGGCTAGTCTTCAGGGACTGGAAAAGTGCTCTCACGAGGAAGCTGACACCCGCATCTTTCTCCATGCCAAATATGCCACAGAACATGGAGCCAAGACCATCACGGTTAAAGCAAATGACACAGAAGTTCTTGTCGTTGCAGTCAGTGCTTTCTCCACTCTCCACAATCTAGGGCTAGAGAAGCTATGGGTGGCATTTGGCCAAGGCCAGAGCCTGCGCTGGATTGCTGTGCATGACCTGTGCAACTCTCTGGGCCAGGAGAAGGTGAATGGCATGCTCTTCTTCCATGCGTTCACAGGCTGTGATACAGTGTCAGCCTTCCGAGCAAGGGCAAGAAGACCGCCTGGCAGACATGGAACATCTTTCCAGAGGCCTCCACTGTGTTCTCCAAACTGAGTCACTACCCTCTCAGAGTGGAAGAGAGTGACCTGAAGGTCCTGGAGAGGTTTGTCATACTTATGTATGAAAGATCCAGCACTGCTGGCACTGTGGATGAGGCTAGACTTGATATGTTTGCCAGAAAACAAAGGGCATATGAGGCCATTCCACCAACCAGGGAGCTCTCCTCCAACACACCAAGCGTGCTGCGTACCAGGCTGGTTGTGTGTGGGGGGCAGGCCACCCAGTGTCAGCCACAGCCAGAGAACCCTGCTGAGTGGGGATGGCAAAGTCTGGTGAAGCATGGCAAGTCCTCTGGACAACCAACTCGCCCTTAGCCAAGAGTTGCCAACAGCTTACCAAATGTGGATGCAAAGCAGGCTGTCGGGAAAGGTGCAAGTGCTACAAGCTGGTCTTCCCTGCACAGCTCTGTGCACTTGCAAATGTGAAGTCTAGATAAATATTGCCCTCTCTTCAGTAGATAATCTAGCTTGAGCATCCAACGTGTCATGCTATGCCTACCTTCTTATCCTCGAATTTTTCAAAGGTGTAGGTTGAGAGACCTATACATAGATTGGTTTGGTGTTTAGTCCGTATTTCTCTTCTTTTCTTTTTATGGTTACAGTCTTAGACACAATGTTGTATGTGACCATACCATTACTATTTCAGTTGAAAATAGCATATTAGTTAAACTGTCTGATCACATGAATATACCATTAAATAAAAACAGTTGGTCTCTATGTCTGCTAGCGCTGTGGATAGAAAAAAAAACTTTTATGGCAACCATTTTGTACGCCATCTTGGTTACAATTCATTTAGTAAGGGTTTTCAATAAAATGTGTGGTATGGAACATTTTTATAACCTAAAAGTCGAGGTTTAAAAAAAAAACTGGCATATTCCATCCAATAGATGCTCCCAAACCAGTGAATCTCAACATAGATGGCGGCCATTTTGAAAAATAGCCGCCATCTTGGATTTTCAGGTGGCCAGCGCCCTTTTCTAAGAGAGCGTAGTTTTAGGAATGTTTGTGCCAAATTTCATGCTTGTTTCACTATCTGAACGATTTTTACAGCAATCTGCTGCACTATTATATCAAAAGAGAAGGTTTTCAGTGTCACGTCTACAGCCGTAGACCTGTCATTGAAAACCTTGCCATTTGATAGGATGGAAATGAATGCAAAGTGGGGACCGCAAGGATACATCCTCACGGCTACAGACCCTTCAGCCGCTGCACTGACAATGCACCTTCAGTCTCCTGTAACCCCTTTGCAATTCCTGTCACCTATTTAATGGAGCCTTTGTCTTTTTGAAGCATACCTTACACACCCTAGTCAGCCTCTGAATCACCCTTTCACCACACTGAGGTACTTTACTGATAAACACACCAATTCTTGGGTTCCTCTTTGCCCTTCTTCTGCCTCCTCTTAATTGCTCTTCTTGACTTACTCACTGCTTTCACTCCTGTCCCTTTCAAATTTTCCTCTCTTCTATCCTTCATATTCAGTAAATCATATTCGATAAATATTTAATAAATAAATTCATATTCAATAAAAAAGATTCCTGCTGCAATATAGGACTGCAGACAGTTTTGACCGCATCTCATCATTTGCTTCTTTTATTTTGAGACCCATTGTCTCTTCATTAATTACTCTCTCTGTATTTACTCTGCTGAGAGCAACTTATCCTCTCTCACTTATCAAGTCGTCTCCGTAGGGGGTTAGTGCCGTCAGAGGCTCTTTGCAGTGTCCCTTCGGCTTCTGTCTACAACTCCTTTCATTCCTTTTACTGTACCTCCGTTCATATTCTCTTTCTTCCATCTTACTTTTCACCCTCTCCTAACAATTGTTTCATAGTGCAACGGCGAGGGTTTCCTCCTGTTACACCTTTCGAACCTTTTCACTGTCAATTTCCGTTCCAGCGCTGAATGAGCTCATAGGTCCCAGCGCTTGGCCTTTGGGCTAAATTCTGTATTCTATTCTGTTCTAATCTTATCAGGTGGTTCATTTTTCTCTGAAACTACAATTATTTATAATCTACACAGTATTTGACTGAGGTATGTGGAGTTAATATCTGTTATGACATGCACAGAGAGTTCTGATGATACCACATTAAAGACACAACTATGGATTACCATAAATCATTGACGGAAACCAATAAGAAAGAGGAACAAGCCAACCAGATAAAAAGGAGACTGCAAATATGGGAGATTCCAAACGAACCCAAACAGACCAAGCAGAAAGCAGACTGAATAGTGAGTATGTCGTGGAGCCACACAAAGGCAGGAGGGGCACCTGTTCAATATGCAACTGAGGTTTATAGCGAGGCGAAGGTGTGCAGCACTTGAGAGTGAACTCAGAGCGCCACACTGTGCAAAAGGAGAGTTCCAGTTGTGATCTAATAAAGAATTTCCTGTTAGTGACACAGTTGTGCATTATTCATAAGTTGCTAATGGAAACAGCTGTGGTTCAAACTGAACTGAAGAGGAAGACTCCTAGTACTATGCAGAGACTTTCAAGATGCAAATTGGTGCCTTCCTCTATCTCTTTAGGGCAGAAATTGCTTCTCTTTTTGGTGCATTTGGGTTGGTTTGGAGATTTCCTGTGTTTTCAGCATCAGTACCTTCAGTTACTTTTTGAATAGTTTATGGAAATGCAAAAGTTGTGTTTCTAACATGGAGATTTTTATTAATTCTATGAGAACTTTATTTGGATAGATGTAGCACTTCGAGTCTACTCATACCATGCTGTATACTTTTCCTACCTACAGGTGTAAAAATATATCCTCTCATAATCCAGGTTTGAAGTTAAATGTAAAATTTCAGAAAAAAATAAAACTGAAAATACTCATGTCTACGTGTAATACACATTAATTTCAACTCATTCAGATTTTATTGAATTTACAAATAACTGAAAAGTGAGTTATTCCTGTTCCCTGCCTCCTGTACACACAAACACTCCCTACTGGCGTCATGATCATAATTATCCTTTAACTTTGCATGCTTCTTATGTACTCCTTCCTCTTCACTGTTTAACTATATATAATCTGTTCTGGTCCCTCTTCTCATGATACCCTATTTTCGCCTCCTCCTTCTTCATTACATTCTCCAACTTGGTCCTCCATATACTGTGTACAAGCATAATTTATCAAAGACTTTTTTTCCGCTTTTCACTTTTTATATCCATTTGTAAATATTTTTCTTTTGAAACCCTGTATTTCCAACAACCATCTTCCCTTCTGAATACATTTTGTTGAATTCTCACAATACTTTTTACTTTGTGCGTCCCAATAACACCATCTGTCCCTGTTACTTACATTTGCAATTAAGTCACCTAGCGCAGTCATACTTTGAAATTCATTCTACCCTGGTAGGTATAGATTGTTATTCTCCTAAAATTATTTCTGGTCCTCTCAGAATGGGGAATAAAACAGTATTATTCTGCCCACATTGTGTTTGGTGAGGGTCATTTTATGTTATGATTGGGAGAAAGGCGGGTTTTCGATGCCAAACCCAAAATGCGCTTTGCAAAACAGAGAAAATAAAATAAAGTCTAGGGCATTCGGCTGGGCTTGAATGTAGTTCGAAGGAGAAATGTGTATTTGATTTGTTAGTGGAGTGTTTGCTGGTTATAACTGGCACAACTGAGACGGAAGAAAAGTTAGTCATTATACAGAATTAAAGAAAAAAGAATAACACATTCAGGGAATGAATATGATTAGTATTTTGTGTGCCATTATTACTTTGGGTAGCTGCCAAGATAAAAATTAAATTAGTTAGTCCAAGAATTTTTAAAGTAGAATCAAATGTGGCGGAAGAAGATAATTTTGTCTTAGTGAAGCAATGAATAGCGAGTGGAAGCGGTTTCGAGGAGTCTGAATCTGCATTTAGAGGAGTCTGAATCTGCATTTAAAGGAGTCTGAATCTGCATTTAGAGGAGTCTGAATCTGCGTTTAGAGGAGTCTGAATCTGCATTTAGTGGAGTTTGAATCTGCATTTAGAGGAGCCTGAATCTTCATTTAGAGTCTGAATCTGCATTTAGTGGAGTTTGAATCTGTATTTAGAGGAGTCTGAATCTGCATTTAGAGGAGTCTGAATCTGCATTTCACTAGAAGAACAAAAGCAAGGTGGTTGTGCTGGGCGATGTAAATGCAAGGGAAGGCAACAAAGGAAGTGAAATAAGGCTGATAAGTATGGAGGACATAGAGTATACGAATGAGTAGAATATAGAATTTAGGCCAAAGGCCAAGTGCTTGGACCTATGAGGTCATTCAGCGCTGTAGGGGAAATTGATAGTAAGAAGGTTGGCAAGGTGTAACAGGAGGAGACCCTCGCAGTTGCACTGTGAAACAATTGTTAGAGTGGAAAGTCAGATGGAATAAAGAGTATGTGAACGGAAGTATAATAAAAGGAATGAAAGAGGTTGCAGCTAGGGGCCGAAGGGACGCTGCAAAGACCCTTAATTAATGCCTACAGTGCACCACATGACATGCACTGACGACACTACCCTCCTAACGAGACAGAATGAACGAGAATGAGGAAATCCGTTCTCATCAAACACAGCTGTTATCGCTCAGAAGACTGTGTCGTTGTGAATTGGTTGCAGTTTTTTCCTCCTGCATCACACCAAAGCTTCTTGGGGCTGTGGCGTGGGACAGGCAGAACAATGAGTCCAGCAGTTGGAAACCGAAGAGGCCGAAATGAATCACTTTTTTATAGATGCAAAACGTTCTTGCGTTGAGAAAGGAATTTCATTTTCATTTCAGTGTTCGCACTTGGTTTCCGTAGTTATTTTTTAAATATAATAAACGTATTATCAAGAGTTTTATGCCTTACCGCAGGTAAAGATGAACACTGAAGAACAAATGTGTTGTTACTTTGAACAGTGTTGGTGAATATATATGTATTAAGGTCACCTAAATTGCATATAAAATTCTGTTTAATTATACCTAGTGGTTAATGTGTTTGGAATTTTTCTGTACAAGTTCAGCGTTAAGATATCACGGACATTATGTTTAATTTCTGTGAAGAATTATTAGCACACACCCACACACACACACGTATGTATATATGTTAATAAAGTATGTCTGTACCTGTGTATTTATTTATTTGATTCGTTTCAGTTTGCAACAAATAAACAAACTCACACCAAGTACAGAAAAACGGAGGTTCTAGTAAATCATGTATTAAACACTGCAAATGTAGCATGATGGAATAAAAGTCAGTTTTACACAACGAAGCTTCAATATGCTCAGGATTAAAAGTCTCTCTCTCTCTCTCTCTCTCTCTCTCTCTCTCTCTCTCTCTCTCTCTCTCTCTCTCTCTCTCTCTCTCTGCTTAGTAATCCGATGATATTTACAGCTTAGGGTTTAAAAGCAGCTATTTTCGTTCAGTATTTTGTGTTATTGTGCATTCGTCTCTATATTTCCTCTTCCCTACACTTACTAGAATGGTTTTGTGGAATGGCAGGGGCATGAACAAGCCCTCGGGTCGTAAGAGTGAAAGAACGGAAATCGAGTACTTTCTTTTAGAGGCAAATAAAAAATTTCTCTTGATGCGATACACCCATTTGTATGCTTCGTAAAATAACAAAGTGGTCGCAGAAAAAAGAAACTTTATAACATTAGGCTGTTCCCTAAATGGTCTTGCTTAAATCATGTCTCTTCTATTCAAAGTTTGGTAGTTTTATTTTCGTCGTAACTGTTATTTCACTATCCTTCACAAACAGCCATTAGAGTAATAAAATTGAAATCTGTTGCTTTGGAGGTTCGTGCCAAGTCGTTTAATGTCTGAAAAATATTTCTGTATTTCCCGATCGTTCAAGTTAACAAGATTAAGAAATCTCCGTAAGAGGATAATGCCGTCACTGCGCGTCATGCGGTCCACTGTAGGCGTTACTTACGGTTCTTTGCAGCGTCCCTTCGGCCCCTAGCTGCAGCCCCTTTCATTCTTTGTATTTTACCTCCGTTCATATTCTCTTTCTTCCATCTTACTTTCTACCCTCTCCTAACAATTGTTTCACAGTGCAACTACTTTGAGGTTTTCCTCCTGTTACGCCTTTGTAACCTTTTTTTCTCAATTTTCCTTTCAGTGCTGAATGACCGCATAGGTTCCAGGGCTTGGCTTTTGGTCTAACTTGTATTCTATTATTATTCAGGCGGTTTGAACTAGCATCCACGAAGCTTGGAGTTTCAAACACACAGTATTGCCGATCACGCCACGACAGAAACCCAATTTTTTCTCCTGCTCAGAAGCTAACGTGACGTATTTATCTACCAGCTGTCAGCTTTGAGCATATCTTTACAGAAAACTGTGAAACAACTGTTAGAGAGGGTAGAAAGTAAGATGGAAGAAAGAGAATATGAACGGAGGTAAAATACAAAGAATGAAAGGGGTTCTTAGGGCTGAAGGGATGCAAAGAACCGAAAGTAACGCTACACAGTGCAAAAGGCATGAGGTGCAGTGACAGCACTGTTCTCTTACGGAGATTTCTTTATCTTGTTAACTTGAACGATCGGGAAATACATAAATATTTCTCAGACATTAAACGACTTTGCACGAACCTCCAAAGCAACAGATTTTAAATTTATTACTCTAATTGTTTGTGAGGGATAGTGAAAATAACAGTTATGTAAGAAAATAAACTACCTAAACTTTGAATATATATATATAGCATAATATATATATATATATATATATATATATATATATATATATATATATATATATATATATATATATGTATATGTGTGTGTGTGTGTGTGTGTGTGTGTGAGAGAGAGAGAGAGAGAGAGAGAGAGAGAGAGAGAGAGAGAGAGGAACGGTAATAAAAATTACCTGCTAGCCTGCATGCAGACGTTCGGTTTGGGAAAATGACACCAACAAATATCAAATCTCTAAAAACATGTGATGGATAACAGCAGCCATCAGGGAAGCGAGTGACTCAAAATAAACATTGAATTTGCACAAAAGCGACACTAAATTCTCTTTAAAATCAGAGGCACTGAACGAGTCGCATCATGCAGGTGATTTGTCTTCTTTTTGTTTTGCAATGAGCCTTTATTTAGGTACAACTGATTTGGGCAGGATTTTGTATATGAGAGTAATTGACGGACATATTTTTATTAAATTTATGGCGTTTTAATAATTTTTGAGGATGATTATAAAAATGAAATATCTGACTTTTCTAATGATTTTTAAATTCCTTCTCTCACACAAAAATACTTTTCATCCTCGAGTTTATGCACTGACGTAGTCTCTCTCTCGCTCTCTCTCTCTCGCTCTCTCTCTCTCTCTCTCTCTCTCTCTCTCTCTCTCTCTCTCTCTCTCTCTCTCTCTCCTTCATGCTTTTTACAGTCATACCGAAATAACCTGTTTGAAGATTCTTAATGCATGGAAGATATGATTAGTTTTCTCGGATTATGAGAGAGAGAGAGAGAGAGAGAGAGAGAGAGAGAGAGAGAGAGAGAGAGAGAGAGAGAGAGAGAGAGAGAGAGAGAGAGAGTTTTTCATGTCATGCTATTCATCAATACATCTCTCTGACTAATCTTCGAGGTCAAGGCGATTCTGGTCTGGCCTTATGTCAGGATCAACAAGATTTGCCCCATTAATCATTATAAGGCTTTTACTTACACTTTGCTTAAAGAATCACTACCTTTACTCCAGTTATATTGAAGTTTTGTGATTGAATTAAACATTTTTTTTCTGGCCGTCCAAATTTCATTCATCTTTTGAAGTTATGACTTGATTTATTTATTTATGTATTTATTTACTTATTCACTGTTATTTATTCACTTATTATTATTATTATTATTATTATTATTATTATTATTATTATTATTATTATTATTATTATTATTATTATTATCGGCGAAGAAATCCACAACAGTATAAATATAATACATATTAGAAAAATATATACAAACGAGAGATTTCGAGAACCTGCTTAATTCTCCTTCTCAACCTGACTAAAATATGAAAGCTGTCATGACAGAGGAGAGTTTTGACCAAAAAAAAATATAATAATAATAATTAAAACTTTAACATGCAGAAGAAAACCGGTCGTAATTTAAAAATGGGCAACTTCGTCCGTCAGGCAATACCGTCGTTCTCTGTAAATAAACCAGCTAGCCTCCTCGAGCGTCTAAGTGATATTATTATTATTATTATTATTATTATTATTATTATTATTATTATTATTATTATTTTATGTATTTCCTGGATTTCTATTTTCGTAAGATGCTTTACAGGCCGGAAACGGACCCCAACAGGACTTATTGTCATGGCGGTCCCACTCCACAACAACATCCAAGTAAAAGAAGGCAACAGGAAAATGGAGAGGAATCTGCAATGAAGCAACGTCTGGATGATAATGGCGACTGCCCGAATCGAGGTTGGAAATAGCCTCAGTTTACACAGGAGGAAGAAAGTAATCTCTGTTACTCAGGAGGAGGAAAGTAATCTAATCTCTGTTACTCAGGAGGAGGAAAGTAATCTCTGTTACACAGGAGGAGAAAATTAATCCCTTTACAAACGATAATTCCTGACCTGTTGAAAGGAAATTGACATTCTTTTAAAGTTAGGAACTCTTAATGTGATTGATCATATATATGACTTGTCGCAATCTATTAGTGGGAGAAGTTTGCCAAGGTTGAGAATACAGATTTATTGAAATCACCGGAAATTTGCAGAATTTTGAGCCCTAGTTCTTATAAGATTCATGACAAAAAAATGGTGGTTATTATTTCCCATACCATTAATAAACACAAGGGGTTGTGACTGATGTGAACATTACCAGAGGAGTTAGTGTCAAGAAGGCTTTGAAGGTTTTATATTTTCTTAAAGGTTTTATATTCTTCTTAACGAGGTGTGTTAAGGGTGTTGCAACATTGGAAAAATTGCAAGTTTAAGGTCATTGCATTTTTCCCAGAAATACGAACCTGAAGTTCTTTATATGGATATACCTTTGGCGAAAGCTGGTTCGGTCACTGATACATGGTAACAAGGTAGTTAACTAAAATCGAGGTTGTGCAGGGCAAGCAAGGCCATGGCCCACAACATTTCATATATACTGCATATTACTGTGTCATGCCCCAAGTCACTGCATGAAAGATTGAACATCATAAATACAGAGGCCAGTATTGGAAAAGAACGCCTACATTCTCTGTATTGGTCCAAAGTATCACGGTTAATGCTGATAATAACGGGTAGTGACTTTTCTATCCAGGCCTTGTACCAGTTGGTTATTAATTGTTGGATGTTGTTGGGGAATTCTTGATAGCAAATAGCATCACAAATTATTCGAGCATTTGTTGGGGAATTACAGATGCTGAACCTTTATTGGCCTAATCCTGAGGGGAACACACCTGTTATGATGTAACTAGTGAGCCTGATTATATCAACACAGTAGTCGTCAAGACACAGAAAGGGAAACGAGTCAGAATTTGTGACTTGATTCACTTTAGACTAAAGTACTAAAGTCCCCCTCCAGCCTTTCCAGTGAGTGTGCAAGGCAATATCCATTTTGATGAGCTGTTTTAGTGGAGTGGGGAACTACAAAAAAATAGGGGAAAAGTGCAAAATGGTGATGCAAGCATGAAACTTGGCTCAACTATTCTTCTTGTCCCTTGGTCTCATTATCAACCTCCGGCCAAACAAAATTTTGCCATTTTCCAAGATGGCCAACAGGTTTTCAAAATGGCATCCTGTGGATATTTGAATACTGATATTTAATTGAGTAATCACATTCAAATCCCTTAGTCACTCCCAATTTATATTAAAATATTAAAAAAAAAGCCTTTATATATGTAGATACATCATTTCTCAGCATAGAAATATCCACGATGGCTGTCACTATATCAAAAATGTCTGCCAAAATGCCAAAAATTGGTACTAAAGCTCATATATGAGGCTAAAGGTCGGGTAATACATGGATTTGGGGTAACTTCAGCCTGATCAGTTAATTTTTGTAGATTAGAAATCAGTTAATCCCCAGGTAATTAATTTTCATCCTAATTTAGAAAAAATGGGTAATAAGCTTAATGTAAAAGTGTAATAGTGTAGTGTCAGTGTACTACCAGGGCACACTGGTTGACACTATAGCTGTGAAACTCAGCATGAGGTTCACTGCTAGCTAATGGCAGAGATTTGTTACTAGTTTCCCAAATGCTGTTTAGCTAGCCCCACTTCAAAGTTAGGCAGCTGCACCTGAATTGACAGGATGTGCCAGCGTGGAGAGCTGAGCCAAGGAAGATGGGGCTTTAGTCTTCTAGATGGTGTACAGATCACATGGGAATTAAATAGTATTGGATGAATGACATATCTGAGCCTAGTTATATCCCATATCTGAGAGCGCATATATGTTACAGCATATAGGTGGTAAAAGGATAAACCCTTGGCCTATAGAACAAAAGCAATGGCAGGAAATCTTGGAGGTCAATGTCTTTCCTGAAGGGAGATAGTGCGGCTAACTGGAAGCTTTGTTGCTTGTGCCAAAAGAACACACGTGAAAGACTAGTTGATGCATCTGGTGCTGGCTATGTTACCCTTGCTACAAACATTCCTGAATTCTAAGTTAAATGCAATGCCTATACCATTTCATCCAAAAAGGCTTGATGAAGGTGATGGAATTCTGCAGACCTTTGAAAATAACAAAGCAACATATCACGAATCATGTATGCTGAAGTTCAAAACACCAAAACTAGAAAGGAAAAGGAAGTCATTGTGTAAGACAAAGAGGAAGATGATGCCCCATCAGCAAAATTCACACGTAGTAGCCAGAAGGCAGATGAAGAAGATGCAGAGGAATCTAAGACTGAGAAAGAAGGAATATGCTTTATTTGTGACCATCCAGCACCAATCAAAGATTTACGATTGGCCAAGACACTGTCTTTACATGAAAAGCTGCAACGATGTGCCACAAACCTACTAGATGAGAAACTTCTGGCCAAGCTTAGTGATGGAGATATTGTTTCTCAGGACCATATGTATCACCCACCTTGTCTGACAGGTGTGTACAACAGGGAAAGGGCCTGGCTAAATCCCCAGAAAATTGGAGATGATTATGTGCAGTGCAGACAAGAGGCATGTGCCCATGCTTATGCTGAGTTTGAGATGTACATAAGAGACACACAGTTGACTACAGATGGGTGCTGCTATTTTACAATGGTAGAACTTCATGATTTGTACAAACAAAGACTGGAACAGCTAAATGTTAATGCTTCCTTTATGCACCGAACACGGTTGAAAGAACAGATACTTGCCCGCATCCTAGAACTGGAGGACTTTAAAAAGGGAAGAGAAATTTGGTTTGCCTACAAAAGGAAAATGGGAGAAGCCCTAGCCAAGGCATGTGACTACAATGATGCACTAATCGTGGCCAAAGCAGCTAAGATATTGAGAAAGAGATGCTTCACATGAGATAGAATTTCATGGAACCTTAACAGCAGACACTAGAAGAGAATCTGTGCCGCCAAGTTTGTTTGAATTTGTAAGTATGCTACAAAACGGTGGCGATATAAACTCCCAACTTAAATATGGAACATCATCTACTGATCTAACTTTAGCACAACTTTTGCACTTCGACTGTTGAAAGAATCCAGCATCTTCAACATTCTCCAGACATTCCAAGTCAAGAGAACCTCCATTTCCAATATATATAGGTTTCCTGGTCTTTGCAAAAACCAGGAAGCGCCAATTAATTGACACATTCCATCACCATAAAATCAGCATCAGCTGTGATAGGGTTCTGGAACTGACTAAAGGGTTAGGAGAAGCAGTTGTAACAAGGGCTGTGGAGGAAGAAGTAGTTTGTCCCATTACACTAAGAAAAGGGCCCTTTACAACTTGTACTCTTGACAATCTGGACCATAATCCAAGTGCCACAATTGCACAAACATCCTTCCATGGGACAGGTATATCTTTGTTTCAGCATCTGAGCACTGATGAAAAGGATGAGCACAGAAACTTGGCCCAAATCATCCAAACTAGAACAAAGTAAAAAAAAGTACATTCTCTTCCTGAATATCAAACAAATGTACCTCCTGCTCACTTTAAAAATGGGAATCCCCTCCCTTCATCCAGTGGAAGTGCAGGACACCAACAGGTTGTGCTTTCAAGGTATCTTTCTCTTGAGTATGAATGGCTTGAGAAAGTCAGTCTGTTGCAAAGGAGTGAAAATGCTGTGTCCATATCTTGGGCAGCACATCACGCTTCTCAGAAGCGACAGGCCCCATTTGAAATAAGCTTGTCATCAATGTTTGGACAAACTATGGATTAAATTTGGTAGAGGAAAAGACATGAGGTGGATACCTATCCATGAAACTGCAGCAGCCATGGGACCAAAAGCCTCAGCCCTTCCCTTTTTCCATGCATTTAGCGGGTGTGACACAGTGTCTGCCTTTCATGGTAAGGGGAAGAAGTCTGCATGGCAAATATGGACTGTGTTTCAGCGTGCCACACCCACCTTCACCAAACTAAGTTCAACACCAGCAGCTGCAGAAGATGAAGACCGGAAAATTATTGAAAAGTTCGTGGTGCTAATGTACGACAGAAGCAGTTCGTATAAAAATGTAAATGAGGCTAGACTTGATCTCTTTGCAAGAGGGCACATCTGGTGCCAGTCTTTAGTGTGTCATCCAGTTTTGCCCAGTCCAAGACACTAGGGATAGCAACAGATTGATGCTCTTAGAGAGCATTGCAAGAGAGCTGCCTTTCAAGCAGGGCACATTTGGTGCCAGTCTTTAGTATGTCATCTAGTTTTGCCCAGTCCAAGACACTGGGGATGGCAACAGATTGATGGCACCTGGTTTCCGTATTGGACAGATTTGCCAAGAACTGAATAATTGTGGCTGCAAAAAGGAATGCCAAGGCAGGTGCAAGTGCTACAAATCTGGACTTAGCTGCACAGCTCTCTGCAGCTGCACTTGCTAAAACTAACTGATACACAAAACATATTGTTTTCTCTCAGGAGATACAAGCTTCTTTATCTTTGGCAGCCATTTTTGAAATATGGTGTTCATATGGTGGCCATATTGGAAAGATGGGTTCACTTTATCTCTTCATGACAGTAAGAATGCCAAAATACAAATTCTCAATCTTCATATGGACAGTAAGCAACTTTTATAGGCGTATGAAATGAAAATATTTGAAATATACAGCAAATTTGCTGCCATTTTGGGAAAATGTTAGGCATCTTGAAATAGCCAAATACTGAGGTGGTAGGAGGTTGATTTTGATTTATGGGGATAATAAGAGTTCTCATGCCAAATTTGTTGCTTGTATCACCATTTGCACTTTTTTCCCATTATCCTGCTCCACTCCTATTAGGAAACAGAAACTTACCAGCCACGAACCACTCTCTCTAAACAAGATAAATCTCTGGCAGAAGCAGACATCCACACTGGAGAACAGTATTCCAGTAAAGGGAGTACAAATGACCTAAAACAAGTTGCACTGATTTTTTCAGACATAAATATATGAGGCCTTACAAACAATACGTGACTTTCGTGCAGCATGTGCTGAAACTTTCATTAGATGTTCTCAAAAGTTACACGAGTTAAAAGTTATACCCAGAAGAGTTAAAGCTTCAGACTGAATCAGCAAAGTTCCATCCACCTGAAGGGAGGATGGGGTGGGAAATCTGTACGAGATCTCCTAATCAAAAGTGTTTTCATTTTACTGGAGTTCAGCCTCGTGCCACACCGACTACACACCATTCCCTGAGCAAGTCCATGTCCTGATTGAGGCTGAGGGCAGCTTCATTTCTGTTAAGTGGCGACTTTACTACACCCACAGGCCTACAACCACATCACTTGTATATATATACACTAAAAAATAACAGTGGACCAAGAACACTGCCTGTGGAACTCCAGACACAACAGGTCTTGGTTCACTAAAGATCCCATCCACAGCAACTCGCTGCTGCCTACCTGTAAGGAAATCTTGAAGTAATCCTAAAACATATCCACTCACTCCAAGATCCTGAAGTTTATAAATAAGTGCCTTGTGATTTACTAAATCGAAAGCAGCACTAAAATCTATTTGAATTACTCTGTGTGACTCAAAACCCTTATCAAGGTTCCTTGCAAATGGCAAATGAAGTCTGTGAACTACACTGGATTCAATGTCAACATTCCAATGATGAAACAATTAGCCACAGAGGGAAATATCCAAGGTACTTATGTTCCTTTTTCTAGGAAAGTTCAATGCCAATACATACAATTGTTCAATTAGTAAACAAGAATAGAAGAAAAAGCTAAATTTGGTTTAATTATTTACTTTTACTGAGATTTATAGTTTCGTACAGTTTCTGATGAAAACTAGTAAACCAACCTCAAATCATCACCACTGAATGAGAGCAAAACCTGTTTCCTGGATTACAGCACTTATGAGAGAAAATCAGCATTACGATCTGCTTATTCCATGTGTGATTGAGGGTATCTTTTATTCATAAAGTAAAATGAGCAACCGATAAGACAAAATGGATCCTATGATACTATATGCATAGATCTTTCAGTTCTCATTATTGCCAAGTCTATGAGTAAGTAACTTAGACACCAACACCAAAGGCAGACACAGTAATGTCAATTGTTCCTGAGAGATAGATGACTGCACATATGAGGTCAGTTTACCCCAATAGAAAACCAACTATCACATTCTAATCCAGTCTCTGGTGGAAGGTGGGGCAGCACATCTAATTATGCACAGTAAGATCAAATATGGCAGCTGGATAAACTGCATGTGTGCCTAGCCAGCCATGCATAAAGATCCGCAATGGTGCTTTTAGGTCTTTTAGGATGGAACAAGCCACGACATCAAGAGAACGAGCCAGATTCAGCTCCTTACTCATGAGAGTAAGTGGTGTAGAATGTTTAAAACTTAATGTTGTAGCTATGAGATAAACTCAATTTCAAAGTTAGTACTTCAGAAAAATAAGAGAGGTATATAGCAAATTATGTCCTGCCATCATGTCTAACTTACTGGTAGCTCCTGTGTACTAATCCCACAACTTTCTCATCTGTGTTATAAATTGGCAGCTGTGCATTACCAATGTGAAATAAATTTATGAGAATCCTAACTGGTGCAAATATGATGGTTTGATTCTCGAATAATTCTTTCCTTGGACTCGGATACCATACATTCATTTGTGTTTATATTTCAGTATTCAGTAACAGGTCCAAGTATAAATAGTTTGCTCGGAAAAGTCAATTTCACTTTGCAATCAGGCACAAATAATTTGCCAGTGATTTAGCTCACTGATGAATTCTATCAGCAATTTAATCCAACAACAATATTAATTTACATGGATTGTTTCAATTTAAAGATCATGTGTAATTGGCATTGATTTCAATGCTATTTTACCAATTTCTGCAACAATTTCTTTAAAACAATTAGTATATGGAAAGCAGAAAAGGAGAGAAAAAGAAATATTGAGTATAGGTTTCCACAGTATTGAAACCTCAATAAACAAAGATTGACGTATGCACTGGTGCTGTATCATAGAGTAAATAAAAGAATTACTGAATTCTTTCACTCTAAAGATACATTGCACTGCACGTGGAAACAAAAAAACTGGGCAGGGGAGCCAATGCATCATTTTCACCAAAGGAGAAGTCTCTGCCTCAAAACCTACCAAGAAAGAAATATATTGAGAGAGAAAACGAACCTGGGCCATAAAAAGTCAGCGTCCGGATAACACTTCTTCACTGCGATAACATTAGTATGATGTATGAGGTATGAAGTTTGGACCCTCTGTCTTTCCCCGGATTTATTCTCTTCTTTTCGCTCCCCACTTTCATTGTAAATCTGTCGATGCGGATACGAGTTAACATATTTCATTCTTCATTTATATATTTATACTGGCTAACCAATCCGGCGCTGCCCGGAAGAACTTTGAAGAACTCCAATCACTGAAAATACTTTTCTTTCCAGTGACCAATTATTCTGTCTTACATTCATTACTTTATATAAAAATGACATATACACATATCCTGGCACTTATCTGATTAAAATGCTGAAAAGAGAGAGAGAGAATGATTGACTTGCAGTGGCAAACATTCTCGGTTCTTTCTAGTATGACTTGATGTTTAACTCCATTCATAAAGGGAATTTAAAAATGAGAGAGAGAGAGAGAGAGAGAGAGAGAGAGAGAGAGATTGCAAGCGTGAATCTGCTTGTTAAAAACTTCATATTTAGATTCTGCTCCAGACAGTTTGAGAGAGAGAGAGAGAGAGAGAGAGAGAGAGAGAGAGAGAGAGAGAGAGAGAGAGAGAGAGAGAGAGAGTTTGGTGAAGTAGCTGCACGGTGTTGAAGTTGGTAAGCGTGGTATTGCCAAACTACTTGATAATTAATTTCAGATCTCACAGCCGTCACTATAGCAAATTCCGAAGGTAAAACCGAAGAAGAAACAAATGAATTAATGAGGAAATTTGCACTGAATGAATAAATAAAAGGGAAATACCGTATATGTTGCACATCAGGCTTAGCCAGCAGCTACTATGCATACGCAGATGGGGGAAGTCGTTCACATGTTTCGAGAGCGAATCTCTACTTATAGAAATTACCGATATAGGTTTTCAATGTTGATTTCATCGAGGTAATTAACAATTACATTAATAATTATCATAAATTATGATTATAACCCAAGTAAACTCTCATAAAAAAACGATGCTAAAGGGGACTTATTGTTGCACGTTAATCATACATCTGAAAACACTTGGAAGAAAACTTGGATTGTTCAGGCAAAAAATTACAATTAACCCATAAAGGACATGAAGGAAAACCTGATGGAAATAGTAACAACGAAAATTTCATTCAATTTGACCGTGTTTGATGTCTGTCACGAGGGTAGGGGTTTGATTTTGAGGTATAACCTTCCTGGGGTAACATAGGGGCTGCGTGCCAAATTTTTTCTGCGTCAAGTGGTTTGGACTTCTATAGCATCCAAACATACATTCACTTTTATATATATATACTAGCTGCCCAACCTGGCGCTGCTTGGGAAAACTCGGAATGACAACCGATAAACTCTCTCTCTCTCTCTCTCTCTCCTTAACACCCCCTCTACTCTCTCTCTCTCACTCCTCTCTCTCTCTCTCTCTCTCTTCCCTAACACCCCTCTACTCTCTCTCTCTCAATCTCAATTACATTGCCCAGTATTTTTGACATCTTATATTTAACCCCTCTTCACCCCCAATTCCTATTTGGGCTGAACTTGGGACTTAAAGGGGCATTGGGAGTGTCACCATTCATCTCAGCAACCTCGAAAACTATGGATTAGATACTAATATCTGTCCTTTTTTTACATGTCAAACCTCTTCCCACCCCCACCCCATTTGGTGCCAGTGATGTCTTACCCCAACAGTATTCTTTTACAGATAGTAAGTCATATGTATACTGAAATGAGGTATGATGAATTCGTAGAGTTTTATTTAGCTACTAAAACTATGGGCAGAACCAGCCCTGTTTCAGGAAGCCCTTCCCATCCCCCTTTGGTGCTAGTGATGCCTCACGCCCACAGTATTATTTTCCAGATAGTAAGTCATATGTATACCAAGTTTGGTTGAAATTGCTCAATGCATTTCAAAGTTATGCTGGAGCACACATACACAAACACACACACTACATACATACATCCATTTATATATATACAGTATATGTATATATTACGTGAGAGAGAGAGAGAGAGAGAGAGAGAGAGAGAGAGAGAGAGAGAGAGAGAGAGAGAGAGAGAAATATAACAACAGCTGATGAACAGTGTGCGTTATTCCAAAGATTTTAGGGGAAGAAGGAGAGGGAGATTTTTAAAAAAAAAAATGCTGATGCGACATTTTATCTTGGGTGAAAGCAACGAAGGGCATTTGGGAGAGGTTCAACATACAGGCGAATGGTGCAGAGTATATTAAACTTTCAACGTGCTCCAGGTGAGCTTGTGTAAGTGCATCTACCAGTTGATAAAGTGGGAGCTGTACTGGGAGTCTCAGCCTAGATTCAGCAGTGAGCAACAGGCTAATGACTCAGCCTGGCTTTTTTTCTTGAATGGAAAAGTATGTTGGTACATTTTACTTCTATTTACTCAGATGCAGCTGTTTTTAGGGTAAGTAGAATATAAGAAAGAATATAGATTTTATGCCAAAAGCCAAGTGCTGGGACCTCTAAGATCATTCATTGCTGAAACGTAACCTTACAGTAAAAAGTTCTGAAAAGTGCAACAGAAG
>NC_089766.1:38184587-38214587 GCF_040412425.1 Macrobrachium rosenbergii
ATTTCCCTTTGAGTAATTCTTGCTCTTGACTACTTAATCTGATACTTCCGTTATCAGGAAATTCCGAGAATGCCCAAACAATTTTGTTGATAAAATAATATTACTGTAGCCTTAGTACAGCAGTGTGAATTGAGAAGCGAGTATTGAAGGAAACACGGTTGTAGTTGTAACTTTTATTAATGAAAATTTCTACACACTTGAATACTAAAAGAAATAACCTTCATTTATTCTACAACAATTCCTTGATTGAAGGTCTTAAAATGTACAAAGTATTTACACACACATCTAAATATTTAACTTAAATTTTTTCTTACATCTCCCCGATCATTGTCAATTTTTGTCTTTCTCTTCTTCATTTTAATAGCATTATTGAAGTGTCTTAGTCTAAAATATATAGAAATCTTTGCAAAGAATTCAATAATCTCTTCAGGGACCTTTACTCCTGATCGTTGCAATTAAGCAACAAGAGTTTTTCTGCCTGCTTTCCCTTCTAAAAGTGATGAACCGGGAATTGTGTTGAAGACTTCTCGTGGCACAATTAATTGAGAAGAAAATTCCTCTGATGGCATATGCAGCTCACCTCTGTTTACCATCCCAATCCACGATTCATTTGCATTTTTACACTCTCATCTTTTTTCCTAATTGTGGATATTTTGTAGAAAACGTTTTGACAATATAACCACCTATATATTTAAGAGCTTCATCTTCAATTACAGTGGCAGCCGTCTTTTCGTTTTCTTTATCCAGAATCTGATTGTTTATATCTTCTGTGGGGCAATCAAAATCTAAATCTCTAAATAATGAGCTGGTCAATTATATTTCTAATGCCAATTCTCTATCTTCACTGTACTTTGAATTGCATGCAGACTCACTTGTTATCATATCATAATTGTTTCTTTTTGCAATGATGTTTGTTTTTTCACTAATTATTTTTACATCTTTTCCTAGAATCAATGACCTAAGCCTAAACTTAAACTCAACAGCATTAGGGTGATCGCATGTACCCTTCATTTGCTTTATGCAACCGAACAGATGCTCTAGGCAGTCTTGATTCAACTTTTGCGTCATGATCTTATCTACATTAAAAACATCTTTAACCATATTAGACAGACAAGTAACCGACTTGTTAGAAAGAATTATGCCTTTATGAAATTTGTACAGACATCTTGTTTTCTGTGATTTTACACTATTGCCCTCTGTAAAAATAACTTACATCTCTCTCGCACTTCCAATTTTACTTCTGTACAGAGTGAAGAACGTGATTTTTATTGAGTAAGCGCAACACCAAAACTGCAAGCGCTAGTATGCATGAGATTATTTTGCCAATCACGACGAAATGGATTGCGGTCTAATTTATTGGGATTGACAATTTCTCTCATTAGATTTAACTGGAAATTAACTAATTCAGCATGCAATTTTCCAGGTTCTGGACTGGCTGCCTTGAATTGGAGATTCAAGTGAATGAAAAATTCTAGGGCAAGCATCAAAAACTTAAGATACAAAAGATTGACCTTATCACTGTACAAATTTGAAAGCATTTCTGCTTGATAACAACGCTCTCTTCCAGCAGCCAACTGAAAATGCAATTTCAATTCTTCCCATTGATCCAGGATTTTGACTACTGCATTGTACCTGCTTAGCCACCGAGTATCAGATAGCCCAGGAATTTTCACGGGCATTTTGTCATTCATGGTGCAGTATAAATTAGCATAAGTTTCCTGTCTTTTTGGAGAGCTACTAAACCACTCATGAGATTCCATTATCAAATAATCTAAATTTCTCGGAAGAGAGGCCACAGCCTTGGAACATGCTAAATGAAGAGAATGGCAAACACATTTAACTAACTTCAGATATGGAAACTCCTTAAAAAGTTGATAAACTGCTTGATGCTTTCCTACCATAACGTTTGCGCCATCAGAACCAATCCCAATGCAATTCTCCAGCTTAAGATTATTCTTATGGAAGAAATCCTTGATAACACTGTACATCCCAATAGCAGTGGCATCTTCAACCTTAAGTAGAGCCAACATCTTTGATGCGATGTCTTTCTGAGATTCTGAAAAGTACCTCACAACAATACACAAATGTTTTGTTGAACTCAGATCTGTAGACTCGTCAACTAAAATACTACATTTCTTATCCTTCATGTCAAGAAGCAACTGCTCGTGAAAACAGGAACCCAACACCTTATTTATCGATTCAGTACATTTGGTAGAAAACATTTTAACACCTTTTGCAATGTCAGAATCGTTAAATGCACTAGCACACACAGGAAGTAAGTCTTCAATTAAGGAAATGGGAGAATGGATCGCCATGTGAATACTGAATATTAATTCAGCCCTCTTCAAAGTCGAAGTTTTACAGTTTTTAGAAATCACATAGCTAGTTGTATCTAAAGACTGAATATGCCAGGAAACTCTCAGTTTATGTTTCTTGGTTTTTGAATGATCCACTAAGTCTGAATAATGAGCTCTTACATTAGATCGGCAGTAACGGCAATAAACCATTTGACCATCGTTAGGCACTTTCTGGATCCATGATTTCAGCAAAGCATTACTCTCCCATTCTCTTCTGTAACCTTGTTGGTACTTTGCCATGTTCATCTGCAAGAAGTGAAAAATAGGAATATAGTATATTTTCTGATATTATTCAAATTATTAATCTCACTTTAAATGATACAAATATTGGATGATATATATGTATAGATATTTAATTCTGCACGAACCATATAAAATCGAACCAGAACTAGAGCACTGAATCCACTGATAGTGTTGAACTTTACTGAAGTAAAGTAATAAAAATCGAGTAGCAGGGCGGAGCTGAAACAGATTAATACAACGCTGCCAAATTTTAAGTCAGAGAACATTGTTTTGTTTATGTTTATCTTGGGCGATCCTTCTATCTGGCCTTGACTCGTACATCCCAGAGGTTAATGATTAAGACCAAATCCCGGGCCGGCCGTGATCCAGGCACCTTGGTCGACCAGGAACTGTCCGGCCAGGACACAGACGCTGGTTCTATTCCCACGACGGTTGTTGCAGCAGCTGAAGGAGGAGACCAGCCCACAGCCACTGAGACTGCCCCTGATCCTGCTCCCCTGATCCTGCTCCTGACGGCGTTCCTGGCCTTCCTTCAGAGTCGGTAACCTTATCACCTCCTAAGAATGGCCTAGCCAGACCTTGGAGGCCCCCAAAGAAGAAGAAGAAGGGGCAGAAGAAATCCACTTAACAAAATCAGATCCATAAGCTCACCTTGGCACTCATGCCCAGTTGGCACAGTACCGCTTCCATCTCAGAGTGATCCTGGCACCTGCCCAGAGGAGGTAGCCTGTGTGACCTCTGACCCAGTAGTAAGCTAACAACTAACCCTTTAGGCACTTGTAACACTAACATTTTCCTAACTAACATCCTTCAAACCCACTCCAAACTCAAACTGATGCCTTACTTAATTGTATACTGTGATTTACCCTTCAGGTTATTCATGTTTCAATGTGTTGCGTGTTAATCATAAAGCATTGTGCCAATCATAAGTCACTGTGTGCCATTCGTCAGTGCCAAAGTCATAGGATAGTAGGCTAGGTCAGGTTTTTACTATGTGCATTTGCCTAGGAGTAGAATTCTCCTGTCGTTAGGGACAGTAGTAGAAATGTATATACCCTTGGATAGGTTAGGCCTGCAAGTTAGCCAACTCAGAATCCCTCTTAGCAGTTAGGTAGGCCCCTTTAGATATTGCAGTGCCAAAGCACACCCCATGTAGGGACACTAGCTGACTAGTCGGGATGAATAGGTAACTTAGCCAAGACCTTCATGCCCGAAAGGGTGTGAATGCCTTTTCAAAGGGGGAACCTGTCAAGAATTTATATTCCTCCCTCCTGGTGAATCGTCATGCAAGTGATTTTAATAAAAATCCAGAATATCAGTTAACTAAGAATCAAGCCAATATGGCTGACAAAGAGGGTTTCCAACGCATTTTTTAATCCAAGACGCATTCCATTCCCCTGGGCGGAAATGCCCGGGCCTGTTAAACAATAGAGTTCCCCCACCTTCAAACCCCCTTCCACAAGAACACACCTAGATCGCCCCCCGCCCCTTGTGGGGGAGCTAGGATCTTAAGCTGTAACCACGTAATCTTTAAGACCATTTTTCTTTGACTTCTTGACTGGCGCCAGACTATTCTTTCAGGTATACGTGGATGGGCGAAGACACACTAAGCCCACATCGAGTTTGAAAAACAAGAGCAGAGACTTCCCAACCGTGTTCCAAGGCAGATGTCTTTCCCCTGTTCTCTGGATGCTGGGCAACAACAACTCAAGTGGCCGCTGATGCTATATTCTTAGCTCAAGTATATGTCTAAGGTAAAGCCTGAGAGTTAGTCTGCGCCAGTAACCACTGTCCCCCTTTTCAGTCTATTTAATCCTTCCTTAGTGCATCTCCAAGACTTTCACATTTTCATTTCTACTGCGAACTTCCATTATCATAATAATATCTTCTTCAGTTTATTAAAGGTTTTTTTTTGTTCGACTGTCTGTCTATAATTTGTGGCTTCTGTCTTCAGCGTCATTTACAGAAACAAAGAACCAAATTACTGAATTGTCTATATATTCTTCTCTCTGGCCTGGGTATTAGGTCATTTCACTTCAATAAGGCCTTTGGATTTGCTGACTTGATCGTATCCTTCCTTAAAAAACAACTGTGTTCATCTGATGTACAGAGACGAGATTAACAAGGAATCTGGGTCGCCTATAGATACAGGTATTGCTGTACGGAACTTTAGTTCCTTATTCTCTTGGTGAACGATTTTGGATATACAGAAATATTAAGTAAAACAGCCGTGTTATATCCTGAGATCTAAGGATTAATGACAACCTGGCTTTTCTTTTAGGGATGTCTTAGATACTCCGATGTAGTCCTGTTGGTAAGATACTAATTGTTTTTCTCTTCCTGTTGAACTGACCAGCCAAGATGATCCTGTCATTAGTTTCTGTTCATTACGTTATGACGATAAGACTGGTTTATGATAATTATTATTATTATTATTATTATTATTATTATTATTATTATTATTATTATTATTATTATTATTATTATTATTCAGAAGATAAACCCTATTCATATGGAACACGCCCACCAAAGGGGCAATTAACTTGAAATTCAAGCTTCCAAAGAACATGGTGTTCATTAGGAAGAAGTAAGAGGAGGTAAAGGGAAATACGTAAAAAAGAGATCCCACTTATTAAAAAATAAAAAAAAATAAATTAATAAACTAAAAAATGGATAAAAATATATTAAAAAGCAAGAAGAACAGTATTGGGGTAGCAATGCATTGCATCTTCGCTTGAACTTTTGGAGTTACAATAGACCAGACATCACACCCTTCAACACCTCCCTTTCTAGAGAACCTTCCACACTGAAGTTTAGATCAAATTTCAAAATGATCGATATTTGTAAAAATGTGATCTGAGAACTAAGTACACTATGTGCATATGGCGGAAAACATTTAGACATTAATGGTATAGATAAACACCGCTCATTTATCCCTTCATACTGATTTTTTTCAGGGCGATTTCTATTAATATATTGAAGCAATCGTATGTAGTAACGTCGAATTCCAGAGTAATTTTTTTTTTATTACAATATAAAAGCTGTTTAAGAAAACCTGGATTTATATACCATATGTCATTCACCCTCTGAAAGGAATTTCACGAGTGAATGGAGCTCTGAAGTTCTACATTAGTCTGTGACATTCTTTCAAGTTGAAATCACATACTTTCATCCACTGATGAAAAACAACTCGATATAACCAGTTTTTCAAAAAGAAAAAAAATGTGAAGGAGCGGATGCAGAGCAGGGAGACAGAGGTAGGCGTGAGAAATCCTAACCTTTCCTAGGATGCCGTGTCCTGACCTAACCAGACCTTCAATTACTAACTTAACGCCGTTGACGGAGGGGACTTGTGGCTTCGCCAAGACTCTAATTAATTCTTGAATATCCCTGTCTTCCTACTCCATACTACCCAATGTGAATAAAGTGGAAAAAGTTGTGAAAACTTTATAATTTGGAATTCAAATACCTTCAAATATTTATATTTACTCGTCAAACTCAGACCAAACAACATCGGAAACTGGCGTTGCTGGAAAAATTATTTCTTTGTATTGAAATCTTCCCAGAGTTTCCTCAGCCAGCCAAAGGAGGAGCATTAGAGGAGATCTCAATGGCTGTTCACCAGGTAGCCTAATTAGCGCATTACAAATGGACAGGAAGCATTTTGTAAAATCACTGATTCTGCATACCAGATGACCCAGAATTGTCTTGCTTTAACAGAAAGTAAGGAAATATTTATACAACTCCAAAATCAGACGATTTGCTTAGAATGAAAGGTTACTCTTGATCAAACTGACGATAAAAATCATATTTTCACCTTTTATGATATATAAAGGAGAGCAGCTTTATTAATTATGGATTAACATTTTTAATTAACCTGATACTTTAAACAAACAATCCTTGACACTTTCACAGAAAAAAATATAATCTGTAAGACTATAACAAACAGAAAGAAATTTACACGTGTTCATTCTCATTTCCAGATTACCAACATGTTCTGACGTAGTTTAGCAACACTTCAATCTATAGAGTCTGATTCCTGCTGTTGGATTAAATTGCTAAAGGTATACTCCATGAATTTTATCCTTAAAATAACCTACATCTATCAATTCCAGTCAAATTCGTCTAAAATAACGATGAAAAGGCATACAAATCCTAGAGTTTATTTCAAATATTAAACCGATGATAACTCTCCAGTATTCAAAAGCGTTCCTCTCTCATATCACCAACAGACCCAGCTAATAACTAAAAATGAGCGCAGCTGAAAACCCTGGGTGTGATGAACTGAAAAGGCGAGAGGTGAGGTCAGAGCAAGCATCCTTCATTTCAGGAAAAGTAAATGGCAATCCACCTGGCATCACATCAGAAAGAGATAAATTGAAATTGTTCATTCATTAATGAATGCTATTCGATACAGAATTAATGAAATAGGATTCTCCGATGGAAGGGATTAAATTCTCTTGGTCGCTGATGTTGCAAAAGTGTTGGGGTATCGGTAGGTTTTGCACCAGGATGAATTTCTGTTAATATAACAGAAATATCACCAACCGTTGGCCCTCCACACACCCATCCCTTCCACCTTTCTCTCTCTCCCTCATTTTGTTTTTGTCATTTACCTCTGTCAGTGCTAACATGTAATAAGAATAGATAATAAGCCTATTTTTATTGTTATAATTATGAATAAAACAGGCTTTTTCTGAGAGGTGTTTTCAAGAATAATTTTTGGGAGTTTGGCCATGGCTTATGCAATATACTATGGTGAATCAGGACACTTCCTGTTAAACATTTTTCTTACAAATGATAAGGTAAAACATTTCAGAGTAATTTGCAGCAATTTTCATGTGTATCTGCATTTACTTTTCACCATTCCTCTCTCGTGTTCCTTAACATTCATGAACGAAAATGGAAAAAGTCCCTCGACTGGGATATCTAAACAATAAGTGGCCTACTGACAAGATGACAAAATAGTCAATAGAAAATTGATTGAGTCCCACCCCCCCAAAACTGGGATATTTAAACAAGTGTCCTACAGACAAGGTTTTCAGAAATGCCAATGGAAAATATATCAAGTTCCCTGCATTGGAAGTCTTATCCAGTATGTGGCCTACAAGCAAAGTGACCAAACTATAGATGGGAAATAACTCAAAGTCCCTATGACTGGAACACTACCAACAAGATTCATAAAGACAAAGTGGAATATGGCTCAATTAGTCCAGACTAGGATACAAACAACAAGTGTCTTGGAAACAGGCTCAGTTCCCTCTGACTAAACCACAAGTGTCCTAGAGACAAGGTGACAAAACAGTAAACACAAAATTGAGTCCCCAGATGTGGACATTTAAACAAGGTCTTACAGACAAGGTGACAAAACAGTCAGTGGGATATAACTAAAGAACTCTAGACTGGGACACTAGACCAACCAATGTCCTAGATTGGGAAACTTATTCAACAAGTGGCCTGCAAACCAGTTTACAAAACAGGCAAAGGACACTGACTGAAGTCCCAAGGACTGGCACACTTAACAACAAGATTCATACAAAGGGACAAAACAATCCACTGAAATGGATCAAATGGGACATCAACCATCAAGTGTCCTACGTACAAAGTAACAGTAGGGTCAATGAAATCGGATCAGTTCCCAAGACTGGGACAGACAACCAACAAGTATATTTACAACCAAGGAAAAAACTATCAGTGGAAAAAGGGATCAAGTAACAGGAACACAAACAAAAATTGGTCTGCAAACAAAGTAGCAAAACAGTTTATAGAAAGTTCACTTTGCCAATCAGTGGCCTGCAGACAACATGACAAATTAATGTAAAATAGCTGCTGTTCCCAGCCATTAACAACCGAAGCATTCAGTGGGCTGAGTCAATTTGGTGATTTCCAACATTTTCTGGATTTGTTTTCTTTTACAGCATCTTACTTAGGCACTTTGAAAGATATTCATAAATGACAAACTGTTCTTCATGGTACAATGTTTCATGTCATGTTCCTCCTTTTTGTTTGATTTTTCTTTGTCCTTCGCACCTTTTTGAGTTATTGTTCAGAAAAAAATCATAAATCCATTGAGATTTGTCAGAAACAGCCATTAAAAGTTCCGTTCACCAGTAAAGCAGAATGAGTCAGGAGGTGACAGTTGATTATAATTTCAAATATCTCCGTGATAATAGATGTAAATTTTCTGAGATGGGGTGGGTTTAGGAACACAATCAAGAGGGACTGTATGTGATGCCTTAATTACAATAGAGAGAGAACAGGTATTCCATATGACATGCCTACTGAAGGCTCTTGTTGGTGTGGGAGAAAAAGGGATGGGGCAATGGACAAAAAGTGATACAACGTCAGTATGTATTGGTCGGCCTTAAAGGGATCACCTCCATTTGTGACTTTTACTCTCAAGAGATGGTTATAACCTTGCACCGGTTAAACATTCAAGATCATTAGATCTGCAGTACATGTGAGTGATAAGTCTCTTTATCATATTAATTTCACCAAATTGGATTCGCCATTTCATTAAAATCTGTTATGAGCACAATGCAAGAAGAAATATAATTATCGTTGAACTTAGGGCTAATTTATTTTCAATTCCTTCAAAACAAAATGAGGAAAAAGGCAGGTCCCTTAACATAAGACCTCCCTTGTGAGAATATCACGTCATCATGATTCACCAAAGTGACTTTTCACGAAAGGCAAGTAAGTAAGTAAGTAAGTCTCATCCTCTGCCTTCCTGGAAACGAGCTTATAAAGGCCGAGTGCATCGTGGAACTTCCTTGGCGAAGAAAACGAGACAAATATAAAATAATCATCTCCCTCCAAGACACTCTGCTGTCAGAGAACATTTGAGGCCTCTGTCGTCCTTATTCTATTGCAGAGGCTTTCAGGGCATCTGGAAGCTCTGGGGTGGAAGTTACTTCGCTTTATGGACCAATTTTCTTCTCTTTTCCACATAACCAAGACACGACAAGGATTTTAGCTCTCCATTATCTTGCAGTACTCTGACTTGAGATTACTTTTATCTGCGCACCATCAAGTAATTTTAGCATCTGACTCTCTTTATATTAAAAAAATGAGAAACTCAAAACGAATATATAATTATACATAAAAGTACATTTATATTTGCATATACAGCTACCACTCTGTTGGTCGCGAGTTCGAATCTCCGACCGGCCAGTGAAGAACAAGAGGAATTTGTTTCTGGTGATAGAAATTCATTTCTCGCTATAATGTGGTTCGGATTCCACAATAAGCTGTAGGTCCCGTTGCCAGGTAACCAATTGGTTCTTAGCCACGTAAAAATAAATCTAATCCTTTGGGCCAGCCCTAGGAGAGCTCTTAATCAGCTCAGTGGTCTGGTTAAACTAAGATATACTTATTTTTTAACTCTCTCTCTCTCTCTCTCTATTTTTCTCTCTCTCTCTCTCTCTCTCTCTATCTCTCTATATATATATATATATATATATATATATATATATATATATATATATATATATATATATATATATTTATATATATATATATATAATAATATATAATACCAATTAGTAACATGAGAATAATTATTTTCATACGATATTTTTTATATGATGATAAGTCCATGTCCTATGGGGTCGAACCAGCGACATACAGTATATCAAAGCAGCTATCGGTCATGTAGTCCGCTGGTCCGTCGCTGGGAGAACCACGGGATGGACTTATATAAAAATTCCCTTCTTCAATATATGAAAATATATATATATTAAAGGTGTTTGTATATATATATATATATATATATATATATATATATATATATATATATATATATATATATATATATATATATATATATATATATATATATATATAAAAGAACACATATATATATATATATATATATATATATATATATATATATATATATATATATATATATATATATATATATATATATACATATATATATATGTATTAAATTATATTTATATTAATTTATTTATACATATACGTGTGACATTTTCCAATTTCACAAATATTAAGCCAAACATATCGTTTAATATCCAGTTCACTAAACCATGAAATAAAGATACAATAAAGTGATAAGACCTAATGTGGCAGAAGTAAAAGCTGTAGTAGTGAGGGTAAATGGTTGAGGAAGGAAAACAAAGGGAGTGAGGAAGAATCTCTTTGGATGGTTGTGCTACAGAATCAGATGCTATTGTTGAAATGTAAAAGGAGTCCAGCAGTACATGAGAATGGAGAAAGTCTTCTGAAAAGGTGTTTGGTGAGAGGCCAGATTGTTGGAAGTATTCGTTTCCAAAGAAGAATATTTACATGAACAGTTAATGAAGAGAGTTTGCTATCTTTGATGGAAGAAAAAGTTGATGGTTGTAATGGTGGGGAGAGTGGCCTGAGGTATAACTGATCATTATTTGGCTGTAGTCAAATTTGAGATAGATATAATTTGGAAAAGAAAGGATAAAAATGTGGCTGTATCAGTACTGAAGAAAAGTGAACGGGATGAAAAGGAAACAACAAGAGTATGCACATAGAATATGGATGAAAAATGGGCTACAGTTAAGATATGCTGATGAAAGAAGTAGATAGTAGGGACTTTGGAACATTCCTGGATGAGGTCACACGGACAGCAGGGAGTGTTTATGGGCACAGAAGGGAAGGACGAGAGAATAAAAACAGGATATGGGGAGATGAAGAAATGAAACATTTACTGAGGAAAAAATGTTATTCGAAGAAGAGGTTAATGACAGATGAGCTGAGAATATCAATTGCAGACACACAGGAGGATATATAAAGAAGTCAAGAAGAAAATGAGAGTGAAGAGAAGGCATGTAATAAAAACGGAGGGGAGGAGGTGAAAAAGAACTTTAGGGGGAATAGGAAAGTAAATAAAAAGAAAGATTAATGAATCCATTGATCCTCTCAGAGCACCAGCTGTAAAAGGGTTACCAACACCTGCTGAAGTCAAGGAAGAGGTGCAAGGCCTGGAAATCCTTCCCTGGAGACTTGCTGATAAACCAGAGAGCTCTACCCTTCTGGTGTCATGTTGCTTTGTTGTAGTAACCTATCCTTGAGTCCAAGTATTTTGATATGAATAAGTTCTTTTCTTGAACGTAATACAATTTTGTGGGAAAAAATATGTAGAAACTATCTATGAACAGAAAATCACTGCTAAAAAGTCACACTTTCTCAACTCAGAAAATTATGTCATGTCTGTATATGAGTAGACTGTGTCTGATTCAGGAAGCGACTCTACTTTCACTTCACTTCATGTTAGCATTATACAGAAATTGTTTGACAAAATATCTGAAATGTTGCAGAAGCCGTTTTTAAATACAATAAATAAATGAACAGAACATATCTGAGCTTTCCAAGAACAACTTTGCATAATGGAAAGTGTGTGGTTGCTTATTATCCAACAAAGACCATCCTGAATCTTTAACGATATTTCATTTCTCTAGATATAAATTATATTCAACCTAAATACGAAATGATTACTGTAGAAACGTGTTCCTGCCTTGACTAAAGCTTTGAAATTAAAATAAATTCTGGTTAACTGTTCGTACAAAATTGATACCTGCTTAATTTCATGTTTTGCTTTTATGATGAATAATTCCTTTGCGTAAGTATAGAAAAGAGCTTATCCCCATTTCTTTATGAAAATAACGACATCTGAATAAGAGAACATAAACTGCAATAATGGTGCTGAGAAATTTGTCTAAAAATCACTGGATAAAGTTT
Source organism: Macrobrachium rosenbergii (assembly GCF_040412425.1). Classification (NCBI taxonomy): domain Eukaryota; kingdom Metazoa; phylum Arthropoda; class Malacostraca; order Decapoda; family Palaemonidae; genus Macrobrachium; species Macrobrachium rosenbergii. Next base: position 38,196,923 of record NC_089766.1, read on the forward strand.
CTGACTCAAAAGTAATCCGGCTTCACATTGGAATATTATTTAATGGGTTGCAAACCAAAGCACAATGTTTTCATAATCACAGTTCCCAGTTCCTACTGTTTTCAGTGAAGGAAAATTATGCTTCACACAATGGAGGGCTCCAATATTTCTAAAAAAATAATAATAGGACAAAGCAGTTTTTTTTTTAATTAGCAGCGTGCGCACATGATAAATAAATGTTAGCTGTTAAGTTCCACTTATTCTCTCTTTATTCAGGCAGGTATTTCTAGGCTCACAATTTACATACATATATTTACATACATCATAAACGATTCAGTATTTATAGTACGGATGTAGCATTAATCGCTGTTTAATATTTTCTCGTGAGCCATCTTTGTTAGGAAAGGTTCAATGTAAAAAAAAAAGTATGTATGTATTATTAATAGCCTCACTGATATCCTAACTCCTCGATTTCCTCACACTTCTTGGATAAGCATATCACTACAAGCCTTTGAATCTTGATGAAAAACAATTTAAGTAGCCAATTTCATCCGTGGCTGGATTCAAAATCATACTAGTATGACTGGGGTTACTATTTAATCCACTGTCCCCGGCTGATACTACCACATAGTATTATTTTCCTGGTGGGGCAAAGAACGTGTAAGATCATCTCCCGTTTATCAGTTCTCGTCTACACAGGTAATTTCCGTAATTTACCTAAGGATACTATTTCTTTATCCTACTTTCTGACTCCTGATATCTTTCTGAAAGCTTTCCTCTCCTTCAGACAAAATCATGACTGTATGCCAATACAAACTGTGCTGCACTAATTGATCATCTTACTTTTGGTACGCAGTTTGTCTATCTATTTTTCAAATCTTGCGCAGTCTGCCCATTGTTTGATTTGCCTTTTATAGTCGCACTGAATTCTGACTAAAGAGAAACCTGTATTGGATATCACTGTTCCTAAATACTGAACGGACTCAACCTCATTAATCCTCCCTCCATACACTCTATTTCCTCCTTTTGTGCAGATTTTACACTGAGCATTTTCGTTTTGTTTTCTTCTTTTAAGATTTACCCAAGTCCCATCTTTCTTGATATATGTTACAGTCCAGCAGCTTTGTAAATCTTGTGATGTTTCCATGACTGAAACAGCATCATCCACAAATTTTACTCCAGTCTAACCATTCTCTTCCTTTCACCACCAACTACGGTTTTCATGACAAAATTTGAGAGGGGCAAATAGCAAAGATGGCATGATATCCTCTACAAATTCACTTGACAAGACTATCAACATTAACTTTGCATCCGCTTAAGTCATGGATAGTTTCAATTAGTTTTACATATCTAACGTCGAATGTGGAGAACTCTGCAAAAGCCTCTCAATGAAAATGACGCCTTTTCATCAGTGATATATTTGGGAAGCTGAAGTTATTCGAGTGAGACTTGTCCCGTGTAATTTCATTGTACACTAAAACCACACCATCCTTTCATCAAATGATGTATGGTAATTTATAGAATAGAAAAATAGTTTTTGTAATATATTCATGATTAACTGTTAATAAAAAATGGATCGTAGATTTTAGTGAATTCATTCTGACTACTCTTGATAAATCCATAGTCCAGTTTAGAATTATTTGTGCTACCATTTTCAGTCTCTCTCTCTCTCTCTCTCTCTCTCTCTCTCTCTCTCTCTCTCTCTCTCTCTCTCTCTCTCTCTCTCTCTCTCTCTCTCTCCTTACTTATTTCTGGTTTCCTCCTAACTTTGTCTAATTCAGTTTACGAGAAAGAAGAAAAGTTCTCCTGATACCTAAGGAATAAAAATAATGATATTTGAAAACATTTGACCTAAATGATTATGACATATTTCTAAGCTGGCGAAGTCGCAACAGTTTCAAAAATCGCCAAAATGACGATATGTATTTCTATCTGAATACAAAAATTTCTAACAAACCTTAATATAATTTCATTGGCAAACCAATTTTAGTCATTTGTCATCTCAAAGACTTAAATTTGCAACGTGTAAATTCAGTTTTCATATTTTTTCAGGAAAAACAATATCCTTGGAATTAATTCAGCATATACAACAACGACTTTCATATCTGCATTCAGCTTGACAACTAATCTGATTTTTTTATTTCTTGCAACAGTGGAAAATGAAAAGTGCTTAAGATAAGGCCAACAGTCATGGGATTCAACAGAAGATTTTACAGTGTTTTTGTACTCTGGAGCCATGACCTTTGAGTCAGTCTAAATATTCTCTGGCATATTTAAAGTTAATTGACAGTCACAGAATAATTAATGTCAAGACATTTTATGCAATCAGTTTGAGTGGACACTTAGGTAAACTGTTGCAATATTTTTTTAGTTTCGATAAAAAAACTTTGAGAAATATAAGACTTGAGCATAACCTACATTATAAATTTATCAAAAACGCTCGAGAAGACTAATGAAAAATGTCTGTGCTAAATCTTATCATTTCATAATTTCTGCCTTCATTAAATCCAGGACAGATACAATTTGACGTCAAGCATGAAGACAACTTCAAAAGAAGATACAAAAGTTATGAAGTTGGTGAATTTATTTATTCATTTACTGACAGTCAGTCCTAATTTCTCTTATTTGTAGTCACCTTAATGAGAATATCTCAATTCTCTCTCTCTCTCTCTCTCTCTCTCTCTCTCTCTCTCTCTCTCTCTCTCTCTCTCTCTCTCTCTCTCTCTCTCTCTCTCTAAACTAAAGCCTGAGAAAGAGTAGTTAAAATAAGAGACAGAATAAAAAGTAATTTTAATAAAGGGAGAGATGGTTTCAGTAACCATGGTTGTAACTCATCAGCTTTAAACAAAAAATTGAATAGAGGCTGCAATGAGATATTAAAATAGGTCAAGGAAGTATGACTGAATAGCTGTATTTTGGAGACAGGATTTGAGGAGGAAAGGAGGCTATGTGGTGCACTAAAAAGGAATGACTCGAGACCAGACCACAAAATAATGCCAAAAAGTAAATGGAAAAAGAAACAGTATGTCACTGAAAAAAACTCCTGCACAGTGCCAGTACTAGTTATTTCAAGTGATTTCCTCCTTCACCAATGGTACATTGAAAAGCCATTCCAGAGATTATGCATGCTCCATTGTGCATTAGTCCTTACTTCAAATCATTGAGCAAATTAGTATGATGAAATTTAATGGTATTATATAGTCAGCATTGTCAAAAATGCAAATGAACACAAGAAAGCATAAAAAAAACATACTAGATTATCCACTGTATGTATAAACAAAGAAATAATACATGAAATGGCTCACTGACTTTATATGTAAAAAGACTGTTTGATAAGAAAGATGAGAAAATAACATGTATAGAAAATATACTGCAGTTGAAAAAAGGGTAATAGTTATAGCTAAGTCACACAAGCTGATGATGAGTTTGAAAGAATCAAAGTTTAGTTCCCAGGGGCATCAGATCTGTTTATATACTTTAACTGATTTCTGTTGTGTATACCACTCATTAGTAACACATGGGAATCTTATTCCCAAAGACACTAAATGATATATATGAAATAATACAGAAATCCATGACTATTTCAATTTTTCATTGATATAAAAACCTCAGGTCTTTTGTATGGATATACCTTCAAATAAAGCTGATTCAGTCATTGAAGCTTGGTAACAAGGTGGCAGGTAAGTGAGGGGTTGGGAGAAAACTACCCACTCACTCAGTAAACAGTTCCATGTTTTCCTTCAACAACATGGACAAATGTAGGTTAGTTAAAGGTATGATTAACGTAAAAGAAAAAGGTTTGTATATCTATGAAATATAAAAATTATCTTCAATATGCAATTTGTTCCTATGAGAAGAGAAACCTTCATCTTTTAGCTGGAGACACACTGGTGGGAGGTACTATCCAAAGAACATGAATGATGTTCTCCAGGCAGCTTCCTAGTCACATATGTGTAGCAGGGAGGAAAAACCACTCTGCAACCACCTGTTCACTCTGACATGTGATGACACAGCTGACAGCCCAGGAAAATTTTGGTTTTTCATGTGAGACAGGAAAACCAGTTTGGAATGCAGCATATCATCGTGAATTACCAAATAATTATGCTCTACTGTCCACCCCCCCTCTTCTCTTGTCATTAAAAGAGGGATTCACGTCCACAAAACAAAAATAAGCCAGAAACTCTGTTGTGTAACTCTCCTACATCTGACCTGACCAACATGAATTTGGCCACTGGCATTGGGTGGAAGAAGATAGAAAAGGTAAAAGAATATCTCAGGCAGCATTCTTTCATCTGATCTTTTTACTACCATAAGTGAGATGCTGTTCTGTCTGTCGTAATGGAACTTGGATAGCTACACATGTTCAGCAACCACTACAGGCCCCGAGGTGAAAGTTTCTGAGGGTTTATGGGTGTCATTCTCCAGTAGAAAGAGGTAATGGTGTTTTGGTGCTTCCAGACACCTGCCCTCAATAGTGTGGCTTAGAGGTTCCTCTTGAACACTATGAATAGCGCAATGTCCCTGACTTCAGCAGCCCTCACTCAGAGTACAGTCATTAACCTAGCCCAACAGCTCATATGTCCACTTGATGACCTTTCCACACCAGAGTGAGATGGTTTTCTTGGAGACTTCCTTCTGTATATGCTGGTCCTTATGAACAGCTGTCAAAATCTGGGCCCAAAGATTGCCAACTCCTGTGAGAAGAGGTAGACGAGAAATGTGTGATCTCATAAAAAATGGCTCTGACTAGGGGTATAAGTTTTTGAGAATACAAACCACAGAAGATAGTCCATTTGGCTGGTTAAATATCTGCTGTGGCCTTCCTGATGTTTTCTGACATCCTCTCACACAACCTTTTAAGAAATAAGATGCTGAATAGTTTCTTAATTTGAAGTGCAATTAATTCCATGGCTTGGTGGGACCTTAGCAGATGTGGCCGATGAAGCAATGTAGGTCACAGGAGTAACTCACAGCACCTTGATAAGAAGGCCAAGAAGATCATGGTACTACTCAGCTTGTAGCCAGTGAAGAGCTGGCAGAAAATCCTAAAAAAGGTTGGTCACTCAGCAGATGAGACTGACCAGAAGAAAATCATACACATTAAGGTAGACCCTGGGAAAGTGTTACAATGTACCCAAGGGGTCCAGCACTGAGGAGCAGAGTACCTGGAGCTTCTTGTTCCACTGAATGGTAACACACCAAAAATCACCAAGATTTCCTAAACTATGAACAGCCTTTCTGCTATAGGGTATAGGAAACCCTCTGTACTTATAATCTGACCCTGGAGAATGAGGTGGTCTATCACTGAAGTCTGACATCCAGGGATATATTTGGCAGACAGTTTGATGGTATGATGAACCGTCCACTCATGCACCTGCCTTACCAACCTGTATAGATGGAGACTGCAATCCTTTGCTTGCTAACATATGCCACAACGACTGTGTTGCTGCTCATCAACACTACCATGTGACCCACTGACTAATCCTGAAATGCTTGCAAGTGAGAAGTCTCTCAAATCCCAATTACTGAGACGAATGAGACATTCAGGTGTGCGTCCAACCCACCTTCAATGCATCCAGAACAGAAGCATCTCTGGAGGGAGGGGTGAGTTTAGCAGAACTCTTACAAGGAGGTTCCAGTTGTCCAACCACCAAGCTAGATCTTCATCACTTCCTGGCTCAGGCAAGAGGAATATCAGAGCACAGGTGGATCTGTCTGTGAGGCACAAGTTTCTCAAAGGATGGCAGGTGAACAGCAACAATCTACCAAAGCTGAGCTGGTGTTCCAAGCGGGACAGGAACTCTGTTATTAGCTTCCTGAACTTGCTAATCCAAGGATCCCTTGGATGGACCCTTCCTGGTAACTTGTTGATCAGCATGCCCAAGTAATTCCTCCCAACACCAAAACTTTTGGGACTTTTCCTTTTCTTTCTTTGAAGAGACTAGAAGAGGCAAAGTTTGCAATTGTATTAAGCTATGAGCCTAAGCACTATGGAGTATGGAATAAAACCAAGGACACCAGCTCCATAACTCCTACTTTGGCAGCCGAGATAAGTAATCCCTTCTGCACCAAGCCAATATTTCTGCTGTCATGTAAAAGCCGAAGGGAAGCAATTTGACAAGCGACATCAGAGAACCCACCTCCTCCAAGAGCCATTCATTATCTAATGAATGGAGTGATGCCAGAATTAGAGGAAGGGCATCAGACGTATCCCTAACGTTGTGAGATGAGTATAGGTGGTAAATAGACTGAGGAATGGCTAATATCTGCAGTTAATACAGTGATAACCGGGGAAACTGGAGTGAAACTGAAGCATTGAAAAAATGTAAAATCTGCAGTTTGTATATTTGATATGGCGAAGGTGATTAGTCTATTGCTGGTAAAATACAAGAGGTATCCTGACAGAGACGAGCCCACTATTAGAAAGGTGCCGAAAGTCTAACCAACCCTGTCGGCGGCTGCTTGAGGCGATTAATTATCATTTTCAAGAATAATGTTAAATCTTCACAGTGGATACAAAATAAAAACAGAGCCATAGAAAAGCGTGAGAAATGAAACTGGAAATATTAAAAATAAAAGAAATCTCTGTTAGGAAGCTGAAGAGTTTCAATGATGAGGAACAGGACTCATATAATTTTTTTCTAAGAGAGAGAGAGAGAGAGAGAGAAAGAGAGAGAGAGAGAGAGAGAGAGAGAGAGAGAGAGAGAGAGAGAGAATTTCTATCTAGCCTATTGTCTGAGGAATGAATTTCCGGGGTTTAAATTGGATTTCTTCCCTGTTAACGGGCATTCCTCGCATCATTTCCGAAAAGGGATTTGGTTTTCTAAATTACCTTGTCTCTCTTTCCTTACTTCGCGTTTCGGAACTTAATGTGGTTTCCCCATTCTTACTGGATTCATATTCTCTTAATATTTCAGCCTCCATTCATATCTCCCACATGATAAAAAATTCAACTCCGGGAAAGCCAGGATATATGGCGACGAAGATAAAAACATGAAACACTGGCACAAGAAAGTGAGTTTAAATAAACTGTAAAGAAATCATGCGAATAATTACCTACACACAATAAACAATTAGCAGAAAATACTTTAGTTCAGTTGATAATGTATTGACCACGTGGATTAAATTGAATATACAATTTAGGCCAGAGGCTAAGCATTGGGACCTATGAGGTCACTCAGCGCTGAAACGGAAATTGCCGGTAAAAGGTTTGAAAGGTATAACAGGAGGAAAACCTCGCAGTTGCACGATGAATTAGGAGAGGGTGTACATTAAGATGGAAGAAAGAGAATATGAAAGGAGGTACTGTAAAAAGAACGAAAAGGCTTGCAGCTAGGGGCCGAAGGCACGCTGCAAGAAACCTTAAGTAATACCTACAGTGCACCGCAAAAGTCAGTTGAATGACGGTGATTTCAATAAATCCCTCAGAAATTGTTATAATATCATAATATAAAGCGTAGTTTAGCCCGTTTCTTGTCCTCTAATGTAATCCTCTGGAGCTTCCGCTTCAAAAAATGTTTCTATCTTCTTGGCATAAAAAAATAAAACTATTTCATGAGGTTTTAAATGGCTGATTTTGAATGCACACTGTATCTGAATGACTCTTAGCGATCATTTTTTACCTTCTAAGAGAATTAAGTCTACAATCTACAATTAAAAGGACACTGGAGAGGATTTTACCACAACGTTGGACTTTATTTTCATTGGCTGAAGACTGGCATTAGCTGAGAAAACCGTTCAGTCAAATAGTTTCTGCAATTAACCAATCTTGTGTCATATAAAGTGAAGTATTGTGAACACTGAAGGTTTCTAAGGAATTTCCACACCTTCCAGTCATTACTGGAAATTATTTCTATGGCTTCTGTTGTATCAGACATCACAGAACGCAGAAATTCTACGATATTTCATTTGTTATCAAAACCATGACTGTAGCCTTTCAGAGTTTAAAGCTATTAAGTAAACTTGTCAGAAAAGAGATATTTTGGTCCAAATAACAGCCTAATTTCTCCTTTAATTCTCCATTTCCTTCGCTCAGTCACTTATTAACCCTCCCTGCTCTTCTCCATAACTTGTAATTAGGGTAAGGGTTAATACCCGACTGTGAACGTTAGCAAATTTCGTAATTATTCCTTTAGGAGAGAATAACCTACAATTAGGGTTAAATTACCTAAGAGAAAATCCACTGGAAATAAGTGAACAATTTCCGAAAGGAAACACAAGACGAACTAAGCCAATGGCATCCCTACCAATGGTAATTAAGGCTTACAAAGACTGGTTATATGGGGCTACTGTTTAGGTGCTCGAAATTTCTGGCGTAATTGTGCAGGATTAAAATAACATTTTCACGAATTTGTTGTAAGGCGCTGACTTTTAGTCGTCCAGACCTGTCGTTTATGTGGATTCATTTCACTTTTTATTTTCATGTTTTTTTCTAATTAAACGTTGTTGTTTAGATAATGTCGAGAGTAGGCGGGTGAAGCTCATCTCCCAGGAAGGGCATTTCCGGGATTTAATCGCACTCGCCACTCCTGTAGATCCCTGAACTATACGAAGGAGTTCAAGGATAACGTACATCGTAGATTTTTTCTGCCGTTGTTGTCGATTTGATGCTTTGTGGTTCTGATTTATTCTCAACTATGTTCTCTCAAGTTTATTTTCTTATATCTTTTATTATAAAGGAAGGGACTATTACTTTGGGTCAAAGAATATATTCGGCTATGAAACGTCATGATAATAATGAAGTCATATAAATGAAAGCAGTAGTATTTTTTTTCTTTGGTGTAGCTGCTATACAGAGGGTCATGTCTAAAGAGCCAGTAAACATCGTCGATGAGGACAGTGAGAATTGACCCTTAATCCCATCCCTAATCCAGTGACCTCTGGTACGGAGGACAAGGTTAAACTTTGCCTCAATGTATTAACCTCACCTTTCACCATCCTCTCCCCCCAATATTCTCCGTATCCTCCCTACCTGCCAAATCCTTCATATCTCCAGCCTCCTTGCATACCTTCCACCCTTTTTTCACTCTCTCTTAATCTTATAGTCGACCTCATGTGAAGGACCACGTGCTGCCCTCTACAGCCATGGGAGATCCCTCAGAAGGTCCGTCAAAACAATCGAACCGTTTCATGAAATGTCGGATGAGGTGCGGATGATGAGGAAGGCGGAGATGATGGCAGTTTTGAAGACGGTGAATCCAATAAACAGAAGGAGAGGACGAGGTAGAAGAAAAACACTGCTGAGAAAATGAATGAGATTAAAAATGGTGAAATGGTAACAACTATCAGAGGTAAAGAGAATAGTGAAAATGGAGATGATTCAACAAATAGTTAAATTAATTGGCGAACGCAGACAACTTAACATCACTGGATTTAGTCCCACTCTACTTCCCACGAGGTTACACTGGAAGTGCGAAAGATAAAGAAAAGTGGACACTGGAAGTGTATAATAAGGGGCACTCAATTAAAGCTTACCCAAGTAAAAAAAAAAAAAAATCACATGACTGTAGTAGGTTCAAAATAAACTTTAGAAATGTTAACAACTACAGGACAAAAGGGAGTAGTGTTATATCAACCTGAGTGTCAAGAAATACCCAAAAAGGTTATCATCCTAGAAGTTAATCCAAAGTACACGACACTGGAACAGATCCAAGAAGCACGTCCCAGTATTAGCAAAGGGCGTGGAATAAGTGGAGTAAGACAAATAGTAAAATATTTGAGTGGTGGAAGGGGATATACCTGACCAGCTGATAATGTTAATCTATCCCCATCCTCTTAGGATCAGATATGTACAAAGGCCTACTTTGTATGCACTAGGTGGAATTATAGTAGGGATAAGTGCAAGAGTCCTGCCAGATACGAATTTTGTGCCCAAAATATGAGTCAACCACATTCTGAGGTCTTATCACTGCTGGTAATAAGATCACACCATTATGTTGCAACTGTGGAAACAGTCACCATGCAAGCTCAAACCAATGCACTAAGTTACCTTAAATGGAACTATAGCCTCTGAAGCCCATAGTGCAGTAATTAGCAAGGAGGAACAGGGAGTTATCTCAGGACCTCCAGCAGAACAAGCTCTTCCCAGTGCAGGAAAGCCAATGTGTAGAGAGAAATTCCTGGCCCTGCCTAGTGCACTGATTACTACTGAAGCTACAACACCCATACCAGGAACAGATGTTAGTCCTGTGATGGTATTAAATAACAGACTCAGTGACTACATAGTAGATAGAAAGGAAAAAGAAAGCCTCAGAAAAACTTTTCAAAACTTGAGTGAACGACTTGGAGAGCAGTGTAAAGTACTACATAAGCTGGTCGCAGAAAAGGAAAAGGCCCCGCTGAAGCATCCAAAAACAGATGTAGACAAACAGGAGATTATGCAACAGAGAGAAGGAAACAAAAACTGAGGAGATTATTAAGCTAAAAATTGAAATTATGAAGCTAGAGCAAGGATAAACCAGCAATGTGGATGGTAACTCAAGTTGTAAGGATGTCTTAGACTACTTCCTCTCCATCAGCTATGGAAACTTTTATACAAAGATAGCATTGCCAAGAGACATATTAATAAAAAGGATCAAGGAATTGCTCTCAAAAGTGTATCGAGAAAATAGTTTTGAAATGTCAGCAATGATAACTAAAGTGGTAGTAGCTGCCCATAGAAGTAATACAGAGATGAGATAATTAAATAGAGAACTGCTAAAAGACACAAACTCAGAGCATGAACAAGATGTACCCTCTCAAGATCCTTAGTTGGAAACAAAGCACATGCCCAAAGATTATATAGCCTAGTCACACAAGGCTACCACCTTATCACAAAAGATGTGTCCAAGATAACAGGACAGATGGTAAAACAATACTGAGTACAGGACTAATAACATACTACAGAAAGAACGTAGCTGTAAAAAAATGTCCAAACCCAAGACTAGGTGCAAACACAGATTGTCTTACTATAGGAACACATGAGAGTGGAAGGCAGCTATTCAGTGTGCAATACATGCTCCCCAGTTCAGGCTCTGGACATTGATAGTAATAACCTTCTAGCTCAGTATCATCCCTTGTTAATAGTAGGTGACCTTAATACAGTACATCCAAAGTTAGGCTCGGCAACAGGGAGGAGAAATGTAAATGGCATACACCTGTACAAATATCTCATGAGCAAAGAAAACAATATAAAGAGTCTAAATGATATTGAAGCAAACACATCTCAAAGGAAACAAGCTTGACTACATTTGTATGGCTCGAGATTCAGATTTACAACACAAATGTTGGGTAGTGGATACTCTAACACTAGATCACTTTGCTATCTACGCTGAGATCATATTGAACACAATGCAAAAGAAACTGTAAGCACCAAAAATACTGGAAGGCACCATCTGAAAACGTATGGATGCCTGGGATGGTTGCGAGACTAAAGTGCAGTTAGCAGTATAATACTGATATTACAGACAAATGAAAGGAGGTGCTAAAGAACACATCAGCAGAGGAAAGAACCACAAAAGCTGCTAACAAGTTGGTATAATGTGGACGATGGAGCTCTCAAGAGGAACAATAAGAAGTATAGTAAGGCAGAGAAGAAGTCAATGAATAAACCCAGCTCAGAAGGCCTAACGAGATATCGAAGACTAGAGAAACAACTACAAGAAGTTAAAAAGAACTCAAGAGAGAAGTTCTGGATAAAGATTATTACAGTCATCAAATGAAAAGACACAAAGAGATAGAGCAGATGAACTTATGAAAAAGTGGGCATCTGATGCTAGCAGTGATACATTACCCATCAAGGTTAGAGTGGCAGTTGAGAAGAGGATAAAGAAGAAATAGCACAGTAAAACACTGGTAGCAGGAGCAGATGACATCTAGGAGGGTAGTCCACACCAGTGGCCCACTGCACTAGTAGATGGATGCATATTGCTATATTAGGTCTACAGGATACTAAACCAATACTCAAGTTCACAACATAATATGGTCAGGGACAGTCCCACCCAAACATGGAAGAAGTCACTCATAATACCAGTTCCAAAACCATGAAAACCAGGAGAATTTCAACTAAATTCATTGACATCATGTCTGTGCAAGGTATCTGAAAGAATGTTACTAAATAGGCTTAATTCATAAAAAAACCTTCAAGGTGTTTATATGGATAAATTCCTTGGAGGAACACACATCACTGTATTCATAGAGTAAGGGAAGCCTTACTGTAGGTTTAAAATACACCAATTTCATAGATTTAAAAGGAGCCTTTAATAGGGCTAGCCATATAAATATTTTGACTGATTTGCCAGAAATGATACAAGGGAGACTCATACACCTGATGATGGATTCCCTAATAGACAGAATAAGTTGTGTCTATTTTGAAGGTATTCAATCCACATGGTGAAAAAATGAAAATGGGTACTCCTCAAGGAGGGGTTTTATCACCAACTCTTTAATGTTCTGATGAGCATGAAAAACTTGATATATACTAGGAATCACTGTAACAATATGTGCAGATGACAATGATACAAGCAAGAACAGATAAAATAGTAAAAAGCACTATGTACTCACAGCATTATAATAGCACAGGATTAGTCATATCACCTAGATGACTAAGATGATAGCAAGAGATACATGCAACCCCTTGATGCTGCACATACAAGGCCAAAGAATAGAGAGGGTAGCCTAGTACACGTATATGGTGTCATACTCAGTAACAGGTATCATAAACTGTATGAAGTTAAGAGAATAGTACAGGTATCAGCAGCAAGGTCACCCATTCTCCAGAGAGTAGCATGTGGCTCTCTGGTGCAAGTGTACCAATGGTAAAACAACTTAAAACAACAGTGATAAGATCAGGAACTGACTACTGAAGAGGAGCTACATTGGCACTCTAGAAATCATCCAGAACAAGGTAACAAGAAGCATCACAGGGGCACCTAAAAGTGTCAGGCAAGAAATATTGCAGAATGAGGCAGGGCTGTATCCAATACATCATAGAATAACAAGAACAGCAATCATCCAGTTGTATACGTCCATCATAACAGATGATGATGGATTAACAAGAGATACTCTAATTCACAGCCATCTTAAAAGATAAAAGAATGGTTGGGTTACTGCAACAAGGCAATTAATACAGGATTCTAACATGAAAGAATACTTAAGACATAATGGGGATAGACATAAAAGGCATTCCTCCATGGAGCATGCCCTCCACGGAGCATACCAGGGATAGAGACATCAATATCAACATTATGAGGGAAAAAGTTAGAAATGAACCATGCATTGATGAAGAATGGCTATCTTCAGAGGGTGGGTAGTATACAGGGGAAGTGGGTACATTATTATACAGATGGTTCACTTATAGAAGATGGCAGGGCAGGTAGTGGGGTAGCTGTTTACCAGTATGGAGAGGATGTATATTCTCTTATGATCAACAAATGGCTGCTCCATATTGCAGTCAGGACTTCTGGGTATTATGATGGTACTGAGAATCATAAAAGGCAGGGTAATGCCGTTATAGCAATAAATAAGCCGGAGTCCCTACAGTCACCTAACACCAAGAAAAAGGTGAGTCATAATTATCACCGATCAGACAAGCAGGCAGAACAGTCACATTCATATGGGTGTCATCACACATGGGAGTCTTAGTCAGTGAGGGAGCAGTTGAGCTTGCTAAATTTGGTGCAAGGAGAGAGGGAGGAGTATAGCCTACTATAAACTGACACCATCTCTGTGTACATGGAAGGATTTGGCTGGGATGAAAATAATGCAGAAATACGAGAGAATGGAGAGGCTCAAAGAAACTAACTTACCAGTTAGAAAATACTTTGAAATTATGGAAGGAAAACCACCTGACTACAAACAATACAAACTGGAGAGCAGAAGAGACCAAACAATGCATAGCAGACTAAGGGTGCAGAGCTGATACCTCTGGAAGGTACTGCCAACTGTCAGTCCATCAGAAACAAGCTGCAAACCACGTGGCGAGTTAAGGAATCACCCTCTAAGTCATTATCTCATGGAGTGTGAAGACAGTACTCATTACAGGCCACGGGGAGGCAGACTGAGTGAAGTTGCTCTTCTAAGCATTTCTACAACTCAGTGTATTGCATTGAACATCATCTTCAACTGAGACTTGTGACTCTATGAAACCTATTCCATTTGGACATTGCTGAACACTGGAACCAAGACAAGCTTAGGACTGCAGCACTTCCAACCATTTAGCTCTTAGGATGGTGATAAGTAGTTAAGAGGGTTGAGAGCAAGATGGAAGAAAGAAAATGAGAAGTGAGGTAAAGTAACAGGCTAAAAGAGATGCAGCTCGGGGGCAGAAAGGACGATGCAAACAGCCTTTAGTGATCACACGAAGAGAATCACTATTGTGATTCTAGATCTAATGGAGCTGAAGTGGATCAAGCCCTATCATCTAGAGACTAACCATTTGGGCCAGAAAGGGCCAAGGTCAACTCCCTCTTGGATAGTGATGAAGAAAAGTGCGAAACTTTTTGTTATAGTTAAGAGGTAAACTCGGTTTCAGTAAATGTAGTATGTAAGAAAAGTAAGATATATAGCAAATTATGTCCTCCCATCATGTGTAACTTCTTAGTAGCTCCTGTGCTCAAAGTCCATAAATTTCTTATCAGTATTAGAATTGACAGCTGTGCATCAACAATCTGAAATAAATTTATGAAAATCATAACTGGTTCAACTATGATAGTTTCATTCCCAAATAATTCTGTTCTTTGGCTTGGGTACCGTACATTCATTTGTGTTTATATTTCAGTGTATACTCAGTAACAGGCCCAATTATAAATAGCTCGTTGGGAAAAGTCAATTCCACCTCGTAATCAGATAGAAATAATCTGTCACTGATTCAGGTCACTGATGACGTCTGTCATGAATTGATTCCATCAACAATATCAATGCACAGGCATTGTTTAAATGCAAAGAGCATGAGTAATTGGCATTGATTTCAATGCTATCTTAAGAGTTCCTGCTACAGAATTTCTTTAAGGCAATTAGTCACTTAAAAGAATTTTCTGTAATGAACTGCGTTAACTGTTTTGTAACACGGATATATAATTGATATATATATATACATATATATATATATATAAGTATACATATATATGCATATATATAAATACATATCTATCTATCTATCTATCTATGTATCTATCTATATATATGTATACATATATATGTATATATATATATATATCTATATATATATATATATATATATATATATATATATATATATATATATACTGTATATATAAAACAAAGTTCTCGTTATACAGAGGACGGCTGCGGTCACATTCATGCTTTCATTGCAGAATTGTGGTTGAACTCCTGTGCAGGAAACTTCTACAACTGTCGGTCGTCCATGCTCGGGTGCCATTACTAAAGGGTCCTCATACTGACACACCACAAGGGCTTCAAAACTTTCATAGCAAGATGACATTCATTGCTTAAAAACATTCATAGGAACGTACAGCACAAGCACATTATTTTTCCCTGGTACAAGTCAGTTAATGCAGTTCATTACAGAAAATCCTTTCTACCGTGACTAATTGCCTGACAGAATTTGTGTAGCAAAAATTGGTAAAATAGTATTGAAATCAGTGCCAATTACACATGCTCTTTGAAATGAAACAAAGCGTGTACATTGATACTCTTGTTGGAATCAGTCACTGACAAAGGTCATCAGAGATAAAACACGGACAAATTATTTCTACCTGATTACAAAGTACAACTGACCTTTCCCAACAACCTATTTAACATAAAATATCAATTAATATATATGTACATATGTATATATCAATAAAAAAATATATATATATATATACCGTATATACAGTACATGTGTGTCTATGTATACTATAATTATATATATAGTGTATATATAGTATTAATATGTATGACTATGAAAGAATCTGGGGCAGAGAAAGTATGATGTATGATGCTTGGACCCTCTCTCTTTCCCCGGATTTATTCGCTTCTTTTCGCTCCATACTTTCACTGCAAATCTGTGGATGCGAGTTAACATATTTATTTCTTTCATTCGTGTGTGTGTGTGTGTGTGTGTGCATATATATTATATATAGGAGAGCATATAGGTATATATATATATATATATATATATATATATATATATATATATATATATATATATATATACATATACATTATATATATATATATATATATATATATATATATATATATATACATATACATTATATATATATATATATATATATATATATATATATATATATATATATATATATATATATATTATATATATATATATATATATATATATATATATATATATATATATATATATAAAGAAGTTATATATATATATAATCATGAAGTTACAAATGTCGTTTAATATCAAATTCACGCTACCTCGAGAGTATCTCCGTGAATTTGATATTAAACGACATTTGTAGCTTCATGATTGTATATAAATCACGGTGTGATAAAAAATTTCATTATATATATATATATATATTAATGGATTTATCCCTCCCTCATTTAGCCGCCAGGGCATCATTATTCTTGAAATGCAGTTTCTCTTTTCATTTGACTATCGGGGCAGGGGAATATGGTGGGCGAAGTAGAGGTGAGCATATTTTGAACCAGAGAACAGCAGTTAAAGCCAGTTTCCACCTATGTAGGAATCACCTCCCCCACTCACCTGATCTGGGGAAACACTGTAGTCCCCCTTTTCACCCCCATCATGTGATGTGGGAGTAGTTAGGTATTGTGAGCTTAAGGGACATAGTGGGGCTAGCCGACAGGTAGGACCTTAAACTCTAAGTACTTAATCTTAAGGATCCTTTCCCTCTGCTCTTTTTGCTGGCTGTATGACTTTTTTGCAGGTCGGATAGGCCTAAATTTAGACAAACAAGCCCCAAGCAGCCAAGCGCATTCACGGATATGGGGTCAGAGGCCTCCGATATCCAGTCGAAGACGCATGTCTGCGTTCCTTCCGTCTTAGCTGGGTGAATGCTACTTCGATGAACAGCCGAGTCGATCGTGTTTTGGCGCCAACAACTGTAGACCAGGTTCATGATTCGCAAGTAGTCAGTACGCCAGCCCTTTCCTCCCCCCTGAAATCCCTTGATTTTTTAGCATTCCTTTAAACTTCAATTCCTTTCTCCACAAAAGCCTTTCCCTTTGTTAAGTCATCCTGCTTCGGCAGCCCGTAACTCGCCCCATAACTTGCCTTGAAATCAATGTAAACGATTCAGTGATAAGCATCCCAATATCCCTTCCCAGTGCAAATTAAGGGCAAATTAGTCTAAGTGATATAAGTGATTGAAGCTTCCCCCTTTGTGTGGTGGCAACACGTGTTCATTGTTTCAGAGCCCAATCCACTACGATTCCAAGATTGTGATTAACTGATTTCTTATATTTATCATCTGGGCTACGTAATGTTTAGAATTTAAGAACGTGCATTTGTGTAATACTTTTATAGGGAGACTTCATTTCTCTTTCATGTAGTGTTAACTCCTAACCTCTCTTGCAGGGAGTCATCATCTGCTCAGTTGCAAATCTATGTCCCGCTAGTTCTGACTGCCATCCAAATTTCGCAACCATTCCTGGTCACAGCCTGATTGCAAGACTCCATTGCTGGCCCCCACAGAAATTATCTTAATGAACTGATTCCATTACCCTGGAGTTTATATCTGTTAAA
>NC_089766.1:38219587-38224587 GCF_040412425.1 Macrobrachium rosenbergii
TGCACCCTGAAACAATTGTTAGAGAGGGCGGAAATTCTATTGGAAGAAAATGAACGGAGGTAGGCCTACAGAAAAATAAATCAAAGATGTTGCAGCTTGGCGCCGAAGGGACACTGCAAAGACCCTCAAGCAATGCCTGCATTCCACCAAGTGAGTTGCATTGGCGGCACCATCCCCAAACGGAGTACAAAGTTCAGTAGGTGACAGGATGCGTTGATCGCCTGATGGGTTCAACCCCAAGCAAATATATCCGACCGAGAAGCAATGAAACTTTAAACTTCCTTAAATCTCTTTAAATCTCCAATCCCTTGTGGTTTCTCTGACCAGGATGATTTTGTTTCATACGACAGAGCAGCTCTCCAAAGATATCGCGACTTTCGTACTAAAACTACCCTACGAATACATAATGAATACATGAAGTTTCAGAACTTTTATTTAGGCAGCAGCTGGGCTACTACTTGCATTTATGGTTAGGATTAAGATGATGGTTAAATTTACTGTCTAGTATCACTGAAATATATTCCAGCGTAATAATAGTTTATTAAGTAAGTTCGATGTTCGTTGTGTAAGCTTTGACACTGTCCTTTCAAATGTTTATAGACACTAACAATGAAGACATTACATCAATGTTGATTTAATAAAAAAAAAGTATAAAGTGGTTGTCAGGAAATATAACGACGGTCGTTTTGGTTTGGCTATTTTTCGTTGTCCTAAACAATTACTGCTGTTAAGTATCAATGTACTTTTAACAAGAAACATGGAAAAGGGCGAATATACACGGTCAAAGAAAAAAAATGAACTTAGTAAAATAAATATACAAAGTTAACACTCACTAACAGCTGGACAAAGCGGCGGTTGCTAAAGGTTCACATACGATTTATGTGACATTGTTATATTCGCTTCAATTTGCTATTGTATAACTGTCAAATGCTTCGTAGCCTCTCCCAGTTCTTTTACAATGACCGCCAACACGAAGACTCGACTCCAAAACATCAACACTAGGCCTAGACACCACACCAAAGCCTTCAACAGGTCTTACATCCTGTAAACTTGATTCTGGTACACCTCTAGTTCCCTCGTCACTATCGAAGGTCACCAGCTTTTGCACTGTTTTCAAAGAAGGCATCTACAGGGTCATGGCCAAATTCCTTCAGTTGATCAAAGTGCTAACAATGTCGTTACAATACCAGTGTTGAAACTTTCCTGCTATAGCAACCATTCTAGCTTTGCAAATTGTTAACAGGGGCTTCTGGTGCTCCGTTAACATCACATACACGATTACACAGCAAATAATTACAGGAAACGTAATTATGAAAGGCCAACGGTTCGTTGATTACACTTGTACAGCCGACGAAGGACTAACGACAGATAATCCGAACATGTTCACTGTCTTAGAGCCGAAGGGCCGGGTTTGGAAGGCTGGGTTTTGGTTCTCTTTACAACTGCTCTCAGACTTAGTGTAACAACAGAAATCTGCGCGCTGATTGGTTACTATCATTCACCCTCGTTGTAACATCTCTGCAATGCTTGAATTTTTCTCAGACCACCACCAGAAACTACTATTCAAGATTGTTTTATCGAACATGATCTTCAACCTTGCTGCAATAAGATGTTTGATTAACACAACGTAGTGTATGAAAGTATGTGTGTTTGGGGAGCCTGTGGGGCATTAAGTCTGCGATTTGTCAAGTATACTTTGTTCGTTTCAGTGATCTGAGAGAGGTGGTACTTTGTTGTCGGTTTCCTGCGTTTCGCTGAACAGCTTTGCTCGAGGAGGATGTAATGACTATTGCCGTTGTTTGCGTCGACTAGCTCTTGACTAAATAGTAAGGACGGAGAGAGAGAGAGTGAATTCCTTTTGAGGGTGAAGACTGGAAAGAAAGAATGAAAAGAGTGAAAGAGCAATAAGAAAGAAGGGAGGGCGGAGGGAGAACGCGTGACTTGGATTCAGAGACCTTCTGAAACCTTTAGAGCAGTGATTCTTAAAGTGGGGGACGCCAGAAGCTTCCAAGGGGGGCGCAAGCAGGGTTGCCGGATTGTGCCTATTATTTTTCTTAATTTATGATAATTGCAAAATTGCCGAAAACATTATCACTATTTACATCTGTTTTCTAATTATTATATCAAAACATGACAAAAATTCTTAAGTCAATTTTCATTTCAAATCCTGTTTATGAATTGTATTTACTGTTAAGATAAGTATAATATTATACAAATAGACACCATACTGTTTATAGTTCACAGTTGGTAAACTTTCAGGGTAGAGGTCGGGATTCTCTACATAATTCAGTGGGGGGGAGGAGGCAAAAAAGTTTAAGGACCACTGCTACAGCGGTATTTCATATTCATCTTGTCGTTCTCATGGCGCGATTTAGGGGAGTAACAGGTGCTGGGAGAGAGAAAGAGAGAGTTGGCAAAGAAAGCCGCTTTTTTCCCTTCTGAAACTCTACGTGCATTTCTTGGGTAGTTTTAAGGAAACTAAATCCATATTAAGCCACAACTTCTGGATATAAAACAAAGTGTGCTCAATAGGAATTTAAAACCATAGTAGTAACAATGGAATAGTGTCGATTTCTAACCCCTATTCAGGAGCAAGTAAAGCTTGCACATACGAATCAGATTCGTGACCTCATTAAGATTTGTATATTATCTGTCTTCACTGACAGATAATATACAACAATAGTAATGATTATATACGACCTATCGACCTGGGTCGACCTGTCAGTCGACTCGCCTGTGAGGGGACAACCAGAGTAAGCTGGGCCAAACGAATGGGGAAGCTGGCTCCATACCCTACTGACTTTGGTCAGCGTCACAGCTGGTCGACTGGTGGGCACCTGCCTTGGATGGAACTCCTCGGACTTTGCGAATGAAAACCAAGTGCTCTACCCAGGCCTATGGCACCCTCACTAGTACACTTCCTCTTTCAGAGGATGGCCCTAATAAAACGTAAAACAAGAGCTTCTGACATGTTCAGTTTTTAACCGTACAGACACCATCAGCAACATTAGCCATTTTACAGAGGACAGGTCAGTTAGTTTATGACTGGCTGTGCCGTTACTGGGTTATTGCTCACGTGCCCCATACAGCCCTGAGCACTTCATGAAAGAGCGGCCAATGGGATTACACTATACACTCAAAGCTGCAAACAGGCAGCAGCACTCTCGGCCTTTAAGGCTTTCTGTAAAAATCACCAAGTCGTAAGCATTCTTGTGCTTGCAACCCCACATTTGTAATCAAATGTTAAAAAATTACGATGAAAAGAATATGTAGAGGTCTTGGGATCTCTAAATCGGTGAGCTCTTCAGCACTACATTAGCACCTCCTTTCGTAGCAGTGCTGTAGGACAAAGAATGTAATGATGAGATGAATTCGAGTCTTGATTTTCTGTATAAATTACTCTCGACACACCTGTGGTACAAGGTTTTCACTTTTTTGCTTTGAAAGTGTTGGATGTTTTATGCCATTTATATTAATTCTAGGAAGAAGTCAATCTTCGCAGATATATTATATGAGAGATATATATATATATATATATATATATATATAGCATATATATATATATATATATATATATATATATATATATACAGTATATGTATATATATATGTATGTATGTATATATATACACATACATTATATATATATACACACATGTATACATCTATATATATGTATGTATATACACACACACACATATATACATATATATAATATATATATATATATATATATATATATATGTATATATATATATATATATATATATATATATATATATATAGATTCAACAATAATAGAGGAAAGTGATGATTTTGTGTGTATGCTGAAAGTTTCGAACATAAGGAAAGTATATAATGACAGAGATGAATTTAGAGTATTATTTTTCAAAATTACTCTGACACACCTGTGGCAAATAAGGTTTTCATTTTTTTACTTTGAAATTGTTTGATGTCTATGCTATTTATGTTAATTTAGAAGAAGTGAATTCGATACATACATATATATATATATATATATATATATATATATATGTATATATATATATATATATATATATATATATATATATATATGTATATATATATGTATATATATATATATATATATATATATATATATATATATATATATATATATATATATGTATGTGTGAATGTGTGTGTGTGTATATATATATATATATATATATATATATATATATATATATATATATATATATATATATATATAATGTATATATACACAATAACAGAGGAAAGGACGAGTATGTGCGTTTGCCGAAAGTTTCAAACATTAGCATTATTAGGGGTTAACTCTTCATTTGGTACTCAACCAAATGAAAGAGTTAACCCCACATCCATCATCATAAATCTTTCCTCCTGGGACAGAAATTGTACGTTTATTCTTCACCGTTGCTTACGCATTCCAAAATCTTGTCTTTAAGGTATTTGATAAGCAAGGAAATCATGTCGAAGCTGGGCATGGAGTTGCTGGTGTTGATTTCTTTTAGCAATCCTTGAATTCGATGGAGGTTTTGGGTGTTCTTGTACACCACGCCTTCATATTACTTCATTACTTAGGCAATAAAATTCGCGAATCTTTCATCTGAGTTTTCAGGATTTAACAAACAGACGTAAGGAGCTCCTCCCTCCGTGTTTAGGCAAACCAAACATGCAATAAAAATACCCGGTACTTTGGGTGATAAGAAGTAACAACCAGCTTTGAATTTCAGAGAAAAATCTCTTACAGTGCAAATTTACAACTGAACAACCATTCAGGAATATCAAGACTCCCTTGTACTGATGCCAGGTCTTTTCTGGAGAAAGGATCTAAACATTATGAGTGTTCATGATAACTACAGAATTACTCTGTATCTGCTTTCATCACTCATACATCTTGAAAAGTAATCACTTACAGCAGCATTTTGTTTACTCCGCAGCCGCAGGATAGAGATTGGGTAGATTTGGACCCAGTCACAATACCTCAAAAGAAGCAA
>NC_089766.1:38227087-38234587 GCF_040412425.1 Macrobrachium rosenbergii
CAGATTTTTTGTTTGATAACTATGAACTTTTTTTTAAAATGACATTTATATAAAGAAACTAAGAAAACTAAAATCTATATTCTAATTAAAACACTGGAGGTTATACAGTTAGAAATATCGAATACAAAACTACCATACCATATTTTTTGTTGTACGTTACTGTAATAATAATAATAATAATAATAATAATAATAATAATAATAATAATAATAATAATAATAATAATAATAATAATAACGATTATTTAAAATGCACCTATTTTTATATTTAAATGACGATTGTGAAGATTCAAAAGCGTGAAATTTAAAATTAAATTTACAGGCTATTTGTGAAGGTTCAGGAAGACAACAGTGACGCCTTATACAAAACTAATTGATTCAGAAGAATTTAATTTATGCCAACATTCTCACTTCAGCCTTCTTGAGTACTACTCAAATGTTTCTTCTCGCCAAGAAAAGTGCTTTAAAACTTGTCCCTCACTTCACGCAAAAAATTAAAAGCAAAGATTGGGACGACTTAACTGCCTGAAGAAAGAAAAGACATTTGTCTTCTTAACCCGGAAATCATTTGCAGATGTAAAAAAGGTAATTTGATTCCACTCATCCCTTTAACGACCCCAGCAGGATTTATTGTGATGGCGGGTCCCATTCCACAACAATTCATCCCAGTAAAGGAAGGCAACAGGAAAATTGGAGACGAATCTGCAATGAAGCAACGTCTGGATGATAATGGCGTCTGCCCGAATCGAGGTTGTAAATAGCCTCAGTTTACTCAGGAGGAGGAAAGTATACAGCTACTCAGGAGGAAGAGAGTAATATCTGTTACTCAGGAGGAGGACAGTAATCTGTGTTGTTCAGGAGGGAAAACGTAATCTCTTTATTCAGAAGGATACAAGTCATCTCTGTTAATGAAGAGGTGGAAAGTAATCGCTGTAAATCTTTTCTATCTTGAAGGATAATTGAGCAAAGCCTCTGTAATAAAAACCTCAAAGCGTATTCAAGGCTTTATCCAGCCACGATCGCAACGCAAAGATGACAGAAGTCAACAGAGTAGGCACACAGGGAAAGTCAGACGTAAACAAACACAGCACAAAAAAGAAAAAAAAAACAATCGCAGCTACACATCCAGACAGGCCACTTAAGATGAATATCGATTTACAACAGCTTCGACGCTTTATCTCCTCTGACCTCGCTATGCATATGACAGTCGGGGTTTTGGCCTTTACTGCTATATATACTGTATATATAAATATATATATATATATATATATATATATATATATATATATATATATATATATATATATATATATATATATATGTATATATATATATATACTTATAGGCAGGAAGGGCGCAGGAACACATGCAGATCCAGTACATACATTTATTGTCGACCCATTTCTTGACCCGAGGTCACATCATCACGCTAGAGGTTGCAAGACATCAATAAAATGCAACTTCAGAAAGTCTGAATATCAAAAGAACTGTACCGACGTTAAATTGCCAAACGTTGTCGGCTCCCCTGTCCCTATATAGCATGACTATATTGTTTGTTTATATTTGCCCGCCCCGCCTTCTGCTCTTTGTGTTGTGTTTTAGCCAGTTTTCCTGTCTCTTGAGAGGTGCGCCTTCTGCTCTCTTCTGTCCGCCTCCCTCCTCCTCCTCCTCCTCCTCCCCTCCTCCTCCTCCTCCTCCTCCTCCTCCTCCTCCTCCTCCTCCTCCTCCTCCTCCTGCTTTTGTGCTGTTATTTTCTAGCCAGTTTTCCTCGTTCACCACGAGAGGTGCGCCTTCTGCTCTCTCTCTTAAGTTTATTTCTAAATTCATTTGTAATTAGTTCAGTTTTTTATTAAGTTCATCTTGAGTTTTCTTTTATTAGTTTTTATTAACGTGTAAATGTATTCAAGTGTGATTTTTTAAGTTTAATTGATTTTCCATTTTAAGTTTCTTATGCTTTCTGTATGTTTACTTTTAATTGTGTGCTGAATGCCCCTTTTTACATTATAACTGTAGATGTCCTGATGATGTGTGATATATATATATATATATATATATATATATATATATATATATATATTATATATATATATATATATATATATATATATATATATATATATATATATATATATATATATATACTGTATATATATATATATATATATATATATATATATATATATATATATATATATATATATATATACTGTATATATATATATATATATATATATATATATATATATATATATATATATATTAATCAAATCGGGGGAGAAGACATATTCCAGGAATGTCTACAAAGATTTTTTTTTTCTTGTAACGAATATCCCAAGTAATTTCCACTCTCATTTGGCTTCTTTCGCTTCTACGTGCCATCAGTAGTTTTAATTCTGTATTATGTGATGTTTTTAGGGGTTAGTGGAGGTCCAATTTGTGGCGTGACCATCAGACCTCAAAATGGTCAAGGATTTAAATTCGACCAAGGAGGAGTCCAAATACTCCATCGTCGCAGGTATTGCCTCAAGGATTTGCCTTGAGAAAATGAATTCAATAATTATAATCACGCAACTCTTTAAAATCTCTTGATAAAAATACTGACTGTCGCTCAGTAGTGCGTGTTAGAGTTATAGAACAGAATATTAGAATAGAAAATACAATTTGGGCCAAAGCACAAGCGCTGGGACCTATGATGAGTTATTCAGGGCTTAAACGGAAAGTGACAGTAAATAGGATTCAGAGGTGGAACAGGAGGATAGCCTCGCAGTTGCACTATGAATCAAATGTTAGGAGAGGCTGGAGAGTAAGATGGAAGAGGACCTGAACGGAAGTACAGCGAAAGAAATAAACAGAAGAGGTTGATCAGGCCAAAGCGACGCTGCTAAGAATCCCAAAGTAATGCCTCTACAGTGAACTGCATGAGGTGCACTGACGGCACTAACGCGCCTCCGGGAGTGTTTGAACGCCATAAATTAATTCACGAACAACAAATCCGCAATGGAGATCTTGAGCTTGGAGACGTGAGTTTTGAATGGTGACTTCAAGCACTTTAAGACGTCTGGTTATTCTGAGGTTGGTCTCATTTTTTTTTGTTGGCACACATCAATTGAGCTATTGAAGTCATTTTTCTTGACGTCCACATCACTAGTCCCATAAATGAAATCTCGTAACTTATATATTTTTTATTGCCATTATTGAATTGAAGAGATCTTCTATCCTGTTTTAATAGTTCACAGTAACTAATTTCAAGACGGCATATTCTTCCTATTGAAAGATTGGTTTACCAGAAATTTAGGTTCTAGGAGTTATATATGTGGTTTAAATCTATATTTGAAGGATGGTATCTATGTTAGGGATCTCTTTATATTCATGGTAGTTATTTTTTTGTATAGGTTGTGTCTAGAGATTGAAGGCGAGGGGACATGGTGTTCAGTGCCATGGACAGACACCGCATCTGGTGGCATCAATCATTTTTTAGTAGTAATATTATAAGATACTATATTGTGATTAAAATA
Organism: Macrobrachium rosenbergii; assembly: GCF_040412425.1. Lineage (NCBI taxonomy): Eukaryota > Metazoa > Arthropoda > Malacostraca > Decapoda > Palaemonidae > Macrobrachium > Macrobrachium rosenbergii. Next base: position 38,230,602 of record NC_089766.1, read on the forward strand.
ATAAATGTGTTTAAATTTTAGCTACTCTATTCATTGTCTCCTGAGGTTTAAATATATATATATATATATATATATATATATATATATATATATATATATATATATATATATATATATATATATATATATATATATATATATATATATTATCTCTGTTTGAATACCTAGGACACGTCGTGGTGGAAAAGAAAAAAAGGAGATAAGAGAACTCGATTGTGGGCATGTCTGATGCGCTTGTTTATACGAAGTATAAAATTTATGTCTCGAGTCACAGTTCAACGAATGTCTTTGTGTCAACTCGTAAAGTTTAAAAGCTTCTTCTTCTTCTTCTTTTCAAACTGTGCAATTTCTTTCTTTATACACTCTCGTAGTCCCTTGATATAGAAAGTTCACGTTTATTACTTAGGTTATTACCATTTATAATGTGTCCGTATTGAAAGTTAGTGGAACTTCACACACACAAACACATACACACATATACTGGACAGTATACACACACACACACACACACACACACACACACACACATATATATATATATATATATATATATATATATATATATATATATATATATATATATTATATACATATACATATATATATGTATATATACATATATAATATATATAATATATTGATGTACGTATGTATGCATGTGTGTATATATATACATATATACATATATATATACATATATACATATATATATATATATATATATATATATATATACACACACAAAAACAACATGCGTTTTTTCTTATGGGAGTCTCGCCAAAGGAAAACAACCTATTAGTTTCTTAACAAGTATTTATGGTATAACTGCTATTCCTATGCCATTTTCTTGACCCTAGCAGATAGATAATGGTAGTCATTTATAGTATGGGGGACTGTAGGCAATAGGTTTGGAACAATCCACAGACCTCGTTTGTAAACTTGCCATTGAACTGCTTAGCCACTGGATTATTACATATATATTTAAGCAGTATATATATATATATATATATATATATATATATATATATATATATATATATATATATATATATATCATATATGTTATATATTTTCAGATAATGATTTGCCATATTCACATAAGTGAATAATACCCAAAGTTAAAAGCCTTGCTCAAGAAGTACGTTGTCAGAGAGAGAGAGAGAGAGAGAGAGAGAGAGAGAGAGAGAGAGAGAGAGAATATGTACAGACATGCAAGCATGCTTTTTATCTTTGAGGAAGAGAGAGAGAGAGAGAGATAGCACGCACAACAAACCCTTGTAACCAAGAAAGAGAGAACAAGCATAAAAGTATCTCTTTATCTAAGTCAGGGCTCATTAAAATAAGAGGACGCAGCGTGAGGTCACAGCCACGATTATCGTTAATATGTTTTTATCCTCCTTCTTCTTCTCGGGTTTCCCAGCCAGTGATGACGTCAGTGTTCAGAATATGAGGGGAAACAGGGAAAGATTTCACGAGTATATTACTGTTGCTATGTGCGATTGTTTTCAGTATTCAGTAGAACTTTCTTTATAATATGCTTGCATGCATGCATTAAAGAATGTGTGTTTTGACTGTTTATCTGCAGAATAAACCGCAGTTCATTGCACAACATTTGTGTGTAGTACCACAGCTTCCAACCATCGCGCATTCAGTCGCATGTGAGAGACATTCCCTGGGTATTTCCAAGTCCTTTCGGTCATATGCCAAGGGGTCCCAGGAGACACCCTTACGAGTAGGGGCAGCGGTGGGTGTATAAACGGACGCCCGCGTCTCTGTGGGATTTCAGAGGGAAGAAGAACGCTGCTAGAGCTACTACAAAGCTAAACTTCGCGACCCAAAGAGGAGGAGTGTTCGAGTATGGCCGGTACTACTTGCTTTCGTCTGCTTGCCACCATTCTTCTTCTTGCAATGGCTGGTCGCTGCTACTCGCAGCAAATGGATCATATTCAACTGAGCAGAATTGCAGCCGCGATTGAAAACCTCACTCAAGTAGAACAAGGTGAGGAAAAGAGTGTCGGGAATCTTGGGGAAGTTCAATGAGCTGCTTCTTTCTGATTCGTGAATCTGTCAATTGTCACATAATAGATTTGTATTATGCTTATAATAAATTGCAATATTCACGTGATTTCAGTAGAGGCCTCAGGGATTTGCTAGTTAACGTGAAGGAAAGTGTTGTGAAATTATCTTCTGCCTGTCTCTCTCCAGCGGTAATTGCTTATGCTCGTAAAATTATATATATATATATATATGTGTGTGTGTGTGTGTGTGTGTGTGTGTGTGTGTGTGTGACTGGAATAACCAGGTTTGGGCACACCCCCTCAATTTTCGTTTTTTCGTCCCAAAGTCGGTTTCAGAACATAAACTTTGATGTGGAATGTCGCGAAACCTTGTTTGCACACTGTAAACGCGTCCTTAAGCCATTTATAAATAATTTTTTGTAAACTGATATTATTTTTTGCTTGCAGACTTTTAATACTTATTGTTGCAAGACTGGACTGCTGCTGCATACTTGTACCAAAAGACAATTTTTAACTTACATGTGACTAGTAGTGTTGAATTATCTCCAACTTGGAATTATTATTAGTGATATCTAAGAAGCTACCAGTAGGAGCTACTAGTAACAAAAACATCACTAACAAACCCTTACTGTTAGTATTATGAAAATTGATGCTGGACTTACCTGATATTCATTATGACTTTTTGTTGTTTTGTCGACTTGGACTCGTTTTTCGCTATTAATGCCTACTAGTAGGAACAAGTAGCAAGTAGCAGTCATACACAAACACCCAAACTGAGCATGTATTATTATACTATGTTGTTTTTTGTACCTGTACAAATTGTTTTAATTGATTTTTTTTTTGGGGGGGGAATAACAATCTTCTTGCCGATTTCTTACTACTTGCTACTAGTAGCAAGTAGTAGGAAATTTTTAGCACATTAACTCTCTGGGAAGGGAAATGCGCCTAAAACGTTATAACATTACATTTTTTGAGTTTGGGGCTCCTTTTATGCACAAATTCACAAAAGTAATTAATATTCGAATTTGCTTTGTTGGTGTCGTTAAGAAACTTCTAGTGAAGCAATGAACATCCTCCAAAATTGTATCTGCCACGAACCAATTTATCATTACTAACCAACAAACTTCAATCGGAAAGTTACCTGTCGAGTATATAAGATATGGTGAAAACCATGTTCAAAATAAGTTTCAATGCTTAAAATGTGTAGCACATCTAGTTACTTTCTAGCTTCTAGTAGCAAAAGTTGTAAAGTCTAATTTTTTCTACGTTCTAGCGTTCAAGTACAGTAAATTTGCAACACTTTCATATAAATATTTTCTGAGAAACAAATAATAATGTTGCTATGGCATTTCTAAGTTTCAAAACTTTGAACACGATTTTCTCGCTTTTTTAAAATGTGGCCAAACCTGGTTATTCCAGTGGACGTTTTATATATATATATATATATATATATATATATATATATATATATATATATATATATATATATATATATATATATATATAGTGCTAGACAAAGTGGAAACATTTGATCCCAAGGTTAGTAATAAAATGGCAAAAAGTTGTAGATGAATCAATATATTTTTTCCCTTGTGCCACTTTTTCCTATTTTTTCTACTTGTACATTTTGCTCAAATTTAAACCTAAATTACATATATATATATATATATATATATATATATATATATATATATATATATATATATATATATATATATATGAATATATATATATATATATATATATATATATATATATATATATATATGTATATATATATATAAAGATATATATATATATATTAATATATATATATATATATATATATATATATATATATATATATATATTATGAATTTAGTTTAAGAGACATTATTGAAATTGGCACAAGGGAAAAAATATATTGATTCATCTACACCGTTTTGCCGTGTTCATTACTAGCCCCTTGGGATCAAATGTTTCACTTTG